>NC_035108.1:353916219-354264969 GCF_002204515.2 Aedes aegypti
CACTGTGAAAGATGTCTTCTTTTTGGACATACCATTAAATTTTGCTCTAATAAACCCAAATGTTCTAAATGTGGATTATCACATTTGGCTTCTGATTGTAATGAAAAATCAGACATTTGTGTTTATTGTAATCAAAAACATGATTCATTAAAAGACTGTCCTGTTTACATAAACAACCAAATTAAAATTAATCAGAAATTAAAAAGTAGAAATCAATTATCGTACTCAGAAATTTTGAAAACTTCGGAAGACATTTCTGCTCCTAATATATATGAATCCCTCAGTGATGATGAGCAAACTGATTCTCCTGATTCGGTCAATTTTATTTACAAACCTCCTTCTAAAAGAAAACGCATTCAAAAATCTACTACACATGCTCAAAATAATTTCAGTCCTGATACTAAGTCATTTGAAAAACATTTTCCTCGTTTAAATTCATCTACATCGCGTACAGTACCTGGATTTCAACGTGTTGATTCTGATCCATCAAACAGTAATTTAAATGCAAACGTAGAAGCGCCAAATGATGATACCAATGCGAATGATAAAACTTCAATTTTACGAATTTTGGAAGAATTAGTTGATTTTTTAGGATTTAATGATTTTTGGAAAAAGATTATCAAAATGATTTTACCATTTATAGCTTCTTTACTTGATAAATTGAATTCATTTGGCCCCTTCATTGCTTCGTTGTTTTCTTTGTAATGGCTTCAAACGTGAAGAGTAACTTGAAAATTTTGCAGTGGAATTGCCGTAGCATCATTCCTAAAATAGATAGATTAAAAGCTTTAATTAGTTATAACAATATAGACATTATTTGTTTGAATGAAACGTGGTTAACTAGTTCAAAATTTTTACGTATTCCCAAATTTAATATTATAAGGAAAGATAGAGATACTCCATATGGGGGAGTATTAATTGGCATCAGAAATGATATTGAGTTTAAATATTTGGATTTTTCATTTGATGTACAATTTGAATATGTAATTATATCTGTGAAACATCACGAATGTGAATTTTGTATTATTTGCTTGTATGCTCCCCCTAATTCAACTTTTTCAGTTTGTGAAATCAAAATGGTTTTAGATAATGTTCCAGCTCCCTATTTTATTTTAGGTGATTTTAACGCTCATAATTATTCTTGGGGTAGTGATAGAACAGATGGCCGAGGTTCTTTATTGTTGAATTTAATTGATGAATTTAATTTAAATATCCTCAATGATGGTTCTTTCACAAGGATTGCTGTTCCACCCCTAAAAAAATCATGTATTGATTTATCTTTATGTTCTAGTAATTTATCTTTTATATCATCTTGGAAGATAATCCATGACCCAAATGGAAGTGACCATCTTCCTATTTTAATTCAAGTTAAAAGTTCTGCTAATAATGAAAATTTAGAAAATCAAAATTTACAGGATTATACAAAACATGTGGACTGGACAAGATTTTCTGATTTAATGTCAATTTCATTAATCAATTTAGAAACTTGTAGTTCTGTAGTTGATAATTATGATCAATTCATTAAAATTGTAATGAAATGTTTACTCAAATCCCAGAAACGGAAAATAATACCACATGCTCAACGGGAAAGGCGACCCACTTTTTGGTGGGATAATGATTGTTCCAATGCTTTAAAAAATAAATCTAATGCTTTTAAAACATTTCGTCGATTTTGCACAAGAGAAAACTATTTGATATATTGTAGGGAAGAGGCTATATTTACACGTATTACTAAATTTAAAAAAAGGAATTACTGGAAAAATTTTATTAATAATCTAGATAAAGAAACATCTTTATCAACATTGTGGTCTGTTGCTAGAAATTTAAGGAATCGAGATAATACTTCGCCTATTGTATTGGAATATTCTGATAATTGGATTGATCAGTTTGCATCTAAAATTTGTCCTGATTTTGTACCTCGTCCTATAAATTTTATAAATAATCATATTAATTATTTTCCTGAGTTGAGTTCTCCATTTACATTAGAAGAATTAAATTTGGCTTTATCTATTACTAATAATACAGCTCCAGGTATTGATAATATTAAATTTATTGTTCTTAAAAATTTACCATTTGAAGGAAAAAATTATTTGCTTTCTATATACAATTCTTTTCTAATTCAAAATATTTGTCCATTGGAATGGCGTTCAATTAAGGTAGTAAGCATTCTAAAACCAGGAAAAGATCCTTCTTTATTTGATAGTCGTAGACCAATAAGTTTATTATCTTGTCTTCGTAAATTAATGGAGAGGATGATTTTGAATCGTCTTGAATTGTGGGCTGAAAAGAACAATATTTTTTCTTCTTCTCAATTCGGTTTCAGAAAAGGTCGAGGTACTAGAGATTGCACAGCTCTTTTAGCTTCTCAAATCCAACTTTCTTTCAACAGAAAACAAGATGTTATTTCTACATTTTTAGATGTTTCTGGCGCATATGATTCAATACTTATTGATTTGCTAGTCCAGAAAATGAATAATTACAAAGTTCCTTCGATCTTGTCCAATTTCATTTACAATTTGTTTTCATTCAAAATTATGCATTTTTATCATAATGGTTCATCAAAAATGTCCCGTTATAGTTATTTTGGCCTTCCTCAAGGATCTTGTTTAAGTCCATTTTTATATAACTTATTCACAAGTGATATTTCAGACATAATTCCTAATAATTGTTATTTAATTCAGTTTGCTGATGATAAGGCCATTTCCGTTAGTGGAAAAAATAGAGAAATTATTCGTCATTTCATGCAAATTTGTTTAGATAATATTGGATTATGGGCTTTTAATAATGGTTTTACTTTTTCGGTTCCGAAGACTAAATTTATTATATTTTCACGTAAACATTCCACCATTAGTGTAAATTTATATCTAAATGGGTTTGAAATTGAACAGGTATATGATTATAAATATCTTGGCATTTGGTATGACTCCAAATTGAACTGGAGCTCGCATATTACATATATTCAAAAAGTTTGTTCCAAAAGAATTAATTTTCTTCGTACCATTACAGGTACTTGGTGGGGAGCTCATCCTTCTGATATGATTACTCTTTACAAAACTACAATACGTTCTGTTTTAGAATATGGATGTTTTACTTTTGGTTGTGCTACTCAAACTTATTTTTCAAAACTTGAAAAAATCCAAATTCGCTGTTTAAGAATTTGTTTAAAATTAATGAATTCCACTCATACAAAATCTGTTGAAGTTTTAGCTGGCGTGGTTCCACTTAAATTCCGTTACGATGAATTGAATTCTAAATTTCTAATTCAATGTTTTAGTAATAATCATCCAATAATTGGAATTTTGAAAGATATACATGAAATAAATCCCACTTGTAAATTATTGAACTCATTTAATTATACTATTAGAGAAAATATTGTTCCATTTGTTTCAAATACTTTCTATGATTGTAACATAAATATCCACTCTTTTCATCCGTTGATTGATTTATCTTTACACATGGAATTGAAACAAATTCCAAATTATGCACATCATCATTTTTCAAAATTATTATTGGAACGTAAATTCAATGGATTTGATAGAAAGCGAATATTTTATACGGATGGATCGCTAATTAATAATAATGCTGGTTTTGGTGTGTATCATGTAGATGTCACACATTTTTTCAAATTGCAATCCCCGTGTTCCATTTTTGTTGCGGAATTGATCGCTTTATATTTTACATGTAACCTTATAGAGCAGTACTCTCCAAATGTTTTTATCGTATGTACTGATAGCATGAGTTGCATAAATGCTATTAAATCTATTAATTTTAATTATAAAACACACCATTTATTATTGTTGTTGAGAAGTTTGTTGTATAATTTACATAATCGAGGATTCCTTATTAAATTTGTCTGGGTTCCAGCTCATTGTCAAATATATGGTAATGAACAAGCTGATTATTTAGCTAAGATGGGTGCAACTCGTGGTATTATTTTTCATCGTGATATTTTCTATTCAGAATATTTTGCAAAATTGAAAAAAGTCACAATGGACTTCTGGCAAATTGATTGGGATTCTAGTGATAAAGGTCGTTGGTGTCATTCTATTTGTCCAATTGTGCATAAAAATCCCTGGTTCAAGTATTTATCTGTTGGTAGAAATTTTATTTGCCTTTTTTCCAGACTTATTTCTAATCATTATATTTGTAATAGTCATTTATATCGCATAAATATTGTAGATTCTAATTTATGTGACTGTGGCGAGTCTTATCAAGACATAGATCACATTATTTTTCATTGCAAGAATTATGTTTTACCTAGAAAGAAAATTCTTGATAATTGTCAAACATTGGGTCACTCTGTACCTACATCCATTCGTGATATTATTGGCAGTAAATCTCTTTCTATGATGAAAATTATTTTTGAATATTTTAATGAAATTTGTTATGTTGTTTGATACTGCCTTTTTTTAATTATCTTTTCAGAGTTCAAGAAAACATTCTCCTCGTTTGTCCCTCGACCACCACAGCCCAATGATGTTCTCCTTTCAAGATCTTGGCTCTGTTATGGATTATTTCCGGTCGAGCCTTTATTTTTAATTAGTCTTATTTTATAACGTTTTTGAAAAGATGAAGAGGTTTTGCGCCCTTTTGAGAAGTATTTGAATTGAAATCACTCAAAAGGGCTTTTCCCTCTTCCAAATTTTTTGTTAAAACCAATAAATAAATAAATAAATAAATAAGTAATATAGTTTGAGATCTTATCAAACATGCCTTGTCGATTTTTTATATACCGCATTGACAAGTGATCCACAAGGAGCAAGTTTGTTTTACGTAAGCCATAGTGTTGCACAAAATATCTAGATATTTCACAAAATGTTATTGAACTGGTGCTTGATATTGAATCGTAATCAAGAACTCTAGGAAGATTTCCTGTTTTTTGAGGCGTTTTACAAATAGTTACTTATCCGATCGAATTTCCCGGAACCCATAATGGCGTTGTTTTGTTTCACATTGGGCTGGATAGATTATTTGGGAGATGAGGTTGGGACGGAGAATATTGCTTTTACCTTGAATTTCAATTTTCGATGGAAAATCCATCTGAATATTTTTTTTTTTCAAATTTAGATGTCAGTATTATCATTCTGTATTTCTGTTTATTTGCTGTCAAATCATCTAACAGCAAACAATTTGCTCTTCAAATCAGCAAAATGGAGTCACATAAAGCCAAGAGTACTCTGAAAATTACACAAGAGTGAATGTTCAAACTGATGAAAGTTTAAATCAAAGCCTGAGCTTACATGATCAACTGATCATATTCTTCGACATCTTTTTATCTCGATTTATGAGGAAAATGTATACAGGAAACAAGACAAATAGAAATAAGGAATAGATGATTGACGAATTATAATTATTCATGATTGTAATAAAAATGTTGAAAAATCTAGATATTTAAAAGAGAGATTAGTGCTGAACAAGCAAAATATTAGTCACCCCTGTTCTTGTTTATATTCAAATGCCATTTCGATCGAAAACAGTTTTTCATTTTCGCCAACAGTACCAAGTAGGGATTCTTCCACCACATTTAATGATAAAAGATGTTTTGAAGTAGTTATCAACTGGAGAAAGCAATAAAATTATATAGAAAACAAAAATACTGATTACTGTGATGCATCAAAACCCGGACACCTAAGATGATACACATATTCAAATGCTTGCATACGATTGGTTAATCGTTATTTTATTATGTATTACTTTGAGATGATAGCTTTTAGGTTAGAACTTGATAATTTTCACCAAACTTACAATGAATTGAATGAAAAATGAGTTAATTCTGCATCATGTCGTGTCCATAAATCCGGACACATGAATCAAAACCGGACATCGGTGCATCAAATTCCGAACATTCAAAAAATTGCAGTAGTTCTTTAAAAAAAAAAATAAAAACCATTAAACATACCTTGATATCACAATACAAAGATTCATGGATTTGTAAAATTAATGTTGTTCCTCTGCTGGATTATACAGAAACATCATAAAACGTAGGTTTTGAAGTCTGCAAAAAATACTTGTGATATGTGCATCGTTCCCCCAATAATTACACATAATTTACAAACATTTTCAGTTAATACTATTTAAAATCACAACGGTTCAACATTCAACGAGTTTTCCAGGTTTTCGAACAATTATGATGTTGTATTTCTTTTTGAACTTTGAAAAATTGTATGCTAACACACTGTGTCAGGATTCGAAACCACACATATAAGTATCCGGACAGTCTTCTTCTGGCAAAGAATTACATGCATTTCATAAATTTCTTCGAAACTATTGACTTTACCGAGAACAAAATACAAACAAATCACTACAGAACATGAACCACATATGATTAGCACGTAACAAACGCGTGATGAATCGCCGAAACGCGATGGCGCATTGAGTAGAATTTCTTTGCTTATCGTTAATTTTGAAAGCAAACGCGTCCTAGCGGAACCGACTTTTGTTTTTGTCTTTAATTATGTTTTACAAGGCTAACTTGATGTCAATTCATGTTACAATAGTCAACAATATTTAACATTAATAGTAGGAATAATATTCTCACACTATTTAACATTGAAATGATTGAATTTCACCAGAGTGTCCGGATATTGGTCCTGTCCGTATTTTGATTTATCACGGTAACAGTTTATCAATAAATCAGTTGTAATTATGATAAGTTACTAAACTTAATTCATTTAATTATAAAATTCCCTATTTGTGGATTTAATTTACTAGCAAACGTTCTGATCCGTGCTCCATTTACGCCAAAAACGAGCGCAGTCATATCATATTTCTCTAGCGTTCACTAGCGTTCTTGCGCGTCGAAGCAGCAAATGATTTCCACAGATCTCTTTGAACCTCTTTGCTTCGCCTTCAGTATACCAGGTAAGCGCGTTTTCCATATAGTTTGCATTGAGAGAGCTTTGACTCTTTTCTCTTCTCTCCTTTTATCCCTTCTCTACTCCTGCAATATGTCATCGCCCTAATCCTCAATTATTGGTTCCTCCATTTTGTGTTCACTTTTCAATCCTCCCTTCACGATTGTCTAAGGCCGATGGCATACCGAAAGAGAAGAGAAGTGAAGTGAAGTGTTGGCGAAAAGAGAAGAGAAGAGGTAAAAATGGTATGGCATACTGGGAGAGGTTTCGAAAGAGTTTCAATGCGCTCCGTGTTTTCATTGATTTTGTGCTTCGGCAACAGCATGCTGCCTGCGACCAGAGAGAGAGCGCGCACGGCTGCTTTATTCGGTTTCTTCTCCTTTCCCATGTCCCATTCGCATCAACAGAGGCCTGTAAAGGCGACTCTGTAGAATGTAGCAAGTTTGTTAAAATCATTTCTCATCAAGCAGGAAGACTGCTTCTCGATGGCGTGCGAAGAAAACCATTTAAATCACTAAGCATGTTTATTTTTCGTCATCATCCGCACTCAAGTCCGCTAGAAATTACAATGTAGGGCCGATACAACTTGGATGAAACAAGCAGAAATAGCAATCATAGGCTATCATTCAGAGTATATACCATGACCCCACAGTTATGGATCAAATAGTGTGGAGTCCAACCTATAAAATTCAATAAAACTACATAGTAAACGTAATTTAAAGCACGAATTGAATCGTTTCAAATTGGATCTTCATATAGTAAACTGTTTTGAATGTAATATTTACATAGGATTGCATAAAAATTAAAAATTGTATCGGTTTCTGAAAACCATATTATGGATCAATTTTCATATTATGGATCAAATTGTGACACATTACGGATCAGTGCGCAAAATCAAGAGATTTTCAACTCAATGCATCTGTTTTGCTTGATTTGACGAAAGTTAACAATGTGTCTTATATTACTGCAAAAAAATAGCAGTATTAGTGCTGGAAACAACGGTAAAATGCCCTTTTTTGTGATACTGCATTGTAGTAACTGAGACATGAACTGTTTTCGCTCCATACCAAGTTTTCCACCCATTTTTGTCTGCTAAAAAACGAAATTGACAAACCTAGATGTTTTATTAGTTTTATCCTTAGTGCTTTTGTCTAAAAATGTCGAATCCAATGCATAAAATGGCAGAAATCTACATTCTTTGGATGTGATCCATAACCATGGTAAACAATCATCACTAGTTAGAAGTGCTAATATTTGGTATTTAGAATCAACAATCAAGAAAAATGTTTTCCAATGATGAATTCATACTGAATCGAAGCGAACAAGCATGCTTTATGCTATAACATTTGAATTTTACCACCTGTGGGAGCTTATGAATGCTGACGGCACTTCTTGCAGAAAACGACCATACAATGATAGCTGTGTGGTACCAACTAAACATTTGTCAAATACACCGTTATTTAGCGGTTGAATGTTGTGCTTGACATTAAAAATGGTAGAAGACAAATAGTATAACATGGGAAAAATATGTTTTACGTCAACGTTTATGTTTTAGGCAAGTTATTCGATGTTGAACGCCAAAGTGATCCGTCACTGTGGGTGATCCGTAACTGTGTGGGCATGGTACAACATAAAAATTGGAAAAAATATAACAGAATAAATAAGTTGTTGTTAATCTGATTGAATACACGATTGACTACATTAATTAAATAACCAATGAATAGATTTTCGTGACATAGTTTTTAAATATGAATCACTATCACATATTATCAAAACAACTACTAAAAAGTTAAATTAATTAATTCAAGAGAACAAAAATAAATCAAAACATATATGGTAATGGTTGTGTATAATGATGATAGCTATCAAGCCGACTGGTATATATATGGAACATAAATTGACTCTAATCTGTTTACATTTCTTTCGAACAAAACTTGATATAAACAATGCTCTTGAAACTTTAACGAATTCCATTGTTGAAGCCAGGAGCATTGCAGTTCCGAAATGTGAAGTAAAATTTGAATACGTGATCATAGACTATGATGATAAACCGTCTTAAAAAAAACGTGAGGAGAAGGCAATTTCAACGCACTCGCGATACTGCTATGAAAATTATATGGCCGGATTTGCAGGAAGAAATCAAGAAACGTTTTTCTCAATTAAGAAACAAAACCAATTGAAAATAAAATTTCTCAATTGTACCTTGGCTCTTTTGGAAATTATCTAAAATTTTGAAAAAAAAAACCTCAGAAGCCAATACCGGCATTGGAAAAAAAAAACAAATTATTACTAACTAATTGCGAAAAAACTCAAAAACTTGCTATGCAGTTTGAAAGCGCGCACAATTTTAATTAAGGACTTACTAGTCCAATAGAAAATCAAGTTCTTCAAAATGGACTTCGAAAATATTCTCAATCAAGAGAACGTTTTCGAAAATTCCTGGGATACTGATTTGGAAGCAATGAGTACTATTATTTAAAATTTCAGAAATATGAAAGCTCCTGGCGATGATGGAATTTTTTACATCCTCATCAAGAAAATTCCCGAAAGTAGCTCATCATTCTTAGTTGATATTTTTAACAAATGTTTTCAATTAGCATATTTTCCTGACAAATGAAAAAATGCTAGGGTTGTACCAATTTAAAAACAAGACACAAATCCTGCAGAAGCTTCCAGCTATCGTCCAATCAGTTTGCTTTCCTTCATCAGTAAACATTTTGAAAAAGTCATTTTGAACAGAATGATGGCCCACATCAACGAACATTCATTTTTTGCCAATGAACAGTTTGGATTCCGCCATGGACATTCGACCTCTCATCAACTTTTACGTGTAACAAATTTGATTCGTTCCAACAAATCTGAAGGCTATTCTACTGGTCTTGCTTATCTAGATATAAAAAATGCATTCGACAGTGTTTGGTACTGAAGGCTTGATCGTAAAATTAAAAAACTTTAATTTTCCAACATACATTGTTAGAATAATTCAAAGTTATCTGTCAAACCGTACACTTATGCTTAATTATCAGAACTCCAGGTCTGAAAGACTTCCTGTAAGAGCTGGTGTCCCCAAGGCAGCATTTTGGGACCAATATTATACAATATTTTCACATCTGACTTACCTGAGTTAACTCAGGGATGTCAAAAATCTTTGTTTGCGGATGACACAGGCCTCTCCGCCAAAAGACGAAGCCTGCGTGTCATCTGTAGTCGATTGCAAAAAAGTTTGGATATTTTTTCTTCATACTTGCAAAAATGGAAGATTTCTCTTAATGCTTCCAAAACTCAATTAATAATATTCCCACATAAACCAAAAGCTCTTTATTTGAAACCTTCAAGTAGACATGTTGTCACGATGAGAGGGGTTCCAATAAATTGGTCAGATGAAGGTAAGTATCTAGAGCTCATGCTAGATAAGAATTTAACTTTCAAAAATCACATTGAGGTCATTCAAGTCAAATGTAACAAATATGTAAAATGTCTCTATCCCATTATTAATAGAAAATCAAAACTTTGTCTTAAGAACAAGCTTTTGATATGCAAACAAATTTTCAGGCCAACCATGTTGTATGCTGTACCAATATGGACTAGCTGTTGTAATTGTAACCAGGAAGAAAGCTCTTCAGAGAATTCAAAATAAAACACAGAGAATTCAACACAGAACACACAGAAGAAATATATGTAATATTTGAAATGATACCTATAAAGAAATTTAAAAAATGATATCTATCAAGCCTACCGAATATTTTTTCAAAAAAGGTTATAATTTTCGAGAATTTTGAAATTGTATGCCTTTTTCCACACAAAATTAAATTATTAAACTTCTGGTGAACCGCGCGACGACTGGAAGATTAAACAATACACTAGTTATAGATATAATATCATGTTTGTATCTATGGAATGAAAAAGTATGTTAATTGCGTACCTTTTCTACGAGTACTGTAAATGTTTTATGGGAATCTTTTCTAAGCTTGAATCATCGATATTATAAACAAGATCACGAATGGTTCCAATTGCAGTTAATTTTTAAGTAAATATTGATTTTCCGAACGAGTAATAATCGATCAAATTTGAGAGCAATTTCCCGTTTTATTAAAGTAAAAGCTATGGTTTTAATGATTGATAACAAATCGACTCTCTTATTTATAAGTCATGGAACATTGTGGTTTTCTTTTTTTCTACGGAATGGCCGAGTGATAATTTTGAGTTGGGGAATTTTATTGTATAAGATCAGTTCAGTGGTACAAAGCACAATTTTTTTTTTTCAAATATAAAAAAGAACTTTTCTTTTGTGTTTGTTAATTTAGTTTACTCCCAACTGTTTTCATCAGTTCGAAATTCACGCGCAATATTAGTGCTGTCAATAATAGTTCAAATTATCTTCAAGCGTTTTCGCGCGTCGAAGCACCATACGAACTGCTTTCACGCTTGATCACACTTTCCATCCCTCTTCGCATCGCTTCAGTATGCCAGGTAAGCGCGATTTTCATACAACATGCATGGAGAGACCTTCAACGCGTACGCTCCTCTTTCACATCCTCGCTTTCTGTCTGTACTAAGTAATATAGTTTGAGATTTTATCAAACATGCATTGTCGATTTTTTATATACCGCATTGACAAGTGATCCACAAGGAGCAAGTTTATTTTACGTAAGCCATAGTGTTGCACAAAATATCTAGATACAGTGAAACCTCCATGAGTTGATATTGAAGGGACCATCGACTCATGGAAATATCGAGTCATGGAACAGTAATTCTTTGGAAAGCTGCTTCTAGGGACCATCATAGTAACCATTAAATTATGTTTTTAGTATGGTTCCATGAGTCGATATCGAGTCATGGAACATCGACTCATGGAGGTATCACTGTATTTCACAAAATTTTATTGAACTAGTGCTTTATATCAATCGTAATCAAGAACTCTAGGAAGATTTCCTGTTTTTTGAGGCGTTTTACAAACAGTTACTTAAGGTTTATCCGATCGAATTGCCCGGAACCCATAATGGCGTTGTTTTGTTTCACATTGGGCTGGATAGATTATTTGGGAGGTGAGGTTGGGACGGAGAATATTGCTTTTACCTTGAATTTCAATTTTCGATGGAAAGTCCATCTGAATTTTTTTTTTTTTTCAAATTTAGATGTCAGTATTATCATTCTGTATTTCTGTTTATTTGCTGTCAAATCATCTAACTGCGAACAATCTGCTCTTCAAATCAGCAAATTGAGTCACGTAAATCCAAGAGTACTCTGAAAATTACACAAGAGTGAATGTTCAAACTGATGAAATTTTTAATCAAAGCCTGAGCTTACATGATCAACTGATCATATTCTTCGACATCTTTTTATCTCGATTTATGAGGAAAATGTATACAGGAAACAAGACAAATAGAAATAAGGAATAGATGATTGACGAATTATAATTATTCATGATTGTAATAAAATTGTTGAAAATCTAGATATTTAAAAGAGAGATTAGTGCAGAACAAGCAAAATATTATTCACCCCTGTTCTTGTTTATATTCAAATGCCATTTCGATCGAAAACAGTTTTTCATTTTCGCCAACAATATCAAGTAGGGATTCTTCCACCACATTTAATGATAAAAGATGTTTCGAAGTAGTTATCAACTGGAGAAAGCAATAAAATAATATAGAAAACAAAAATACTGATTACTGTGATGCATCAAAACCCGGACACCTAAGATGATACACATATTCAAATGCTTGCATACGATTGGTTAATCGTTATTTTATTATGTATTACTTTGAGATGATAGCTTTTAAGTTAGAACTTGATAATTTTCACCAAATTTACAATGAATTGAATGAAAATTGAGTTAATAGACCATTTCCGTGAAAAATGTTTATTGGCTTATATGCTTTCTGACAATTTACTGAACAAACTTTCCTAAGGAACCGATATGTTTTGGAGCCTTTAACTATTAGAAAACGATGAAAAACTTGCGGCACGTTAGTTCACCCCTCGGTCCCCTGCAATTTGTTTCACCTCGAAAAAATGCAGACCCCTTTTTCCCCTATGGTATTGCCACCACGTTGTGGTGAATTTAAAATCAGCTGGCATGGCCAGATGATTTTTGTTTATGTTTTCATTCATCATAATGGGCTCCGCTGATTTCGCTCCCCCTTCTTTCACGGTTCCTGAATCACCGCGGAAACCACCTTCACCGCTTCGGCCGAATATGACCGCACCCGGCGAACACTACACGGTTCTGTAACGCGAGGATTGTAGTCGACAGATGCCTGATCTCTCTGTTTTCTGCCGACGAGGATTGAATAAGCCGGAAGATTCCCGCCTAAAGGCAGCAACGGCCGCGCATGGAAATTTTGAGCGGCTGTTGCTGCCTCTAGGCGGGAATCTTCCGGCTTATTCAATCCTCGTCGGCAGAAAACAGAGAGATCAGACATCTCAAAATTTCCTTGCGCGGCTTTTGCTGCCTCAAGGTGGAAATCTTCCGGATCAACATCCAGCATCCAAATTTAGGCATTTGCCGGCATGAATAGTAAAAATAGCCTTCTACAGAACTAGGATGAGAGATTTGTCGTTAGGGGGTGGTTTTGAATTTTGAATATGTGGAGGAAAAAATATTTTCCTAAACCTGAATCGGGTTGGAGTTGAAACTATGATTCAGAACGGGTTGCGCCAGTTCCAACCTGGTTTAAAAACGTTTGTTTGAGTACTTTCATGTTAGTTTCGTTGGCGCTCCTGTTTGGGGCGCCCTGACCGGGATCACGGTCAGTTTGAGCACGCACCTGATTTGACGTTTCCAAATGTAAACAAGCATCCCAATGCAGGGGTGGAATCGAAAAACTGTTGCAAAATCACCTCGCTGATTCCCATAGGGTTGAACAAACTGTGCCGCATCTCGAATTATTTTTCAAAATGTGGTGAGTATCCATGTTTTCAAAAATTTGTAAGAAAATCAGGAGTGCATATAAAAAAAATCTGAAAGCGTTAACATTCATTAAAAATGATTGCCTTTCGAAGAAAAATACAAAAACTGGGGGTTAGATCTGATGGAAATGGTCTATTCTGCATCATGTCGTGTCCATAAATCCGGACACATGAATCAAAATCCGGACATCGGTGCATCAAATTCCGGACATTCAAAAAATCGCAGTTGTTCTTTAAAAAAAATAAAAACCATTAAACATACCTTGATATCACGATACAAAGATTCATGGATTTGTAAAAATAATGTTGTTCCTCTGTTGGATTATACAGAAACATCATAAAACGTAGGTTTTGTAGTCTTCAAAAGATACTTGTGATATGTGCATCGTTCCCCCAATAATTACACATAATTTACAAACATTTTCAGTTAATACTATTTAAAATCACAACGGTTCAACATTCAATGAGTTTTCCAGGTTTTCGAACAATTATGATGTTGTATTTCTTTTTGAACTTTGAAAAATTGTATGCTAACACACTGTGTCAGGATTCGAAACCACACATATAAGTATCCGGACAGTCTTCTTCTGGCACAGAATTACATGCATTTCATTAATTTCTTCGAAACTATTGACTTTACCGAGAACAAAATACAAACAAATCACTACAGAACATGAATCACATATGATAAGCACGTAACAAACGCGTGATGAATCGCCGAAACGCGATGGCGCAGTGAGTAGAATTTCTTTGGTTATCGTTAATTTTGAAAGCAAACGCGTCCTAGCGGAACCGACTTTTGTTTTTGTCTTTAATAATGTTTTACAAGGCTAATTTGATGTCAATTCATGTTACAATTCATGTTAACTATTGTTGACATAGTTAACATTAATAGTAGGAATAATATTCTCACACTAGGAAGGATATTTAACATTGAAATGATTGAATTTCACCAGAGTGTCCGGATATTGGTCCTGTCCGGATTTTGATTTATCACGCTAACAGTTTATCAATAAATCAGTTGTAATTATGATAAGTTACAAAACTTAATTCATTTAATTATAAAATTCCCTATTTGTGGATTTAATTTACTAGCAAACGTTCTGATCCGTGCTCCCCGGATAAAAACGTATCATTCAGTGAATGGAATAAACCATTAATGTACAATATAACGTATTAGATACAATACAGCGTATTGTAATTGAATGTCGAAACAACATTATTCTTGTTTGGATATACGATTCAAAAACAATATAATACATTGTAACAGAACACTGTATTGTTTTTAATTGGTTTTATACCTTACAATTTTGGTCAAATTTCTATTTTCGCGTAAATCAACTGTTGCTTTTTTCTATGTAGCTTTGCTGAAAGAAGTAAACAAAACAAGTTCAGAAAGCGAGAAATGTTGGGTGAAAAATATTCAAAATGTAAAAATAAGTTGTTTTTTAGAAGTCACTTGACATTATCTGTAACGACGAATATATCTTTACTTCTATAAAAGTTAAAGTTATTTTGCTACTTTTGGCATGAATATCCGGTAAGTTGGGGGACAATCCATACAAAATACAAATTCTATACTTTTCACCACTAATTGAAATACAGTTCGTTGAATTGTATTTGTATTGTACAACAATACACGAATTGCTAATCAAGACAATACATGAACAATATATCGTATTGTATTTTCAAAATTTATGTATGAGAAAATATCTATATTTGTATTGTTACGATACTTAACCACCTATACATTATATTGCAAAAAACTCATATACAATACAGTGAACTGTTTAAAACAATACATTGTGCTGTAGTTGTATTGTCATTTTACAATATACTGTATTGTATTTCCAATATATTGAATGGTACTGTTACAATACGTTATATTGTTTTTGTATTGTATTTTTTATCCGGGCATTTACGCCAAAAACGAGCGCAGTCATATCATATTTCTCTAGCGTTCACTAGCGTTCTTGCGCGTCGAAGCAGCAAATGATTTCCACAGAACTCTTTGAACCTCTTTGCTTCGCCTTCAGTATACCAGGTAAGCGCGTTTTCCATATAGTTTGCATTGAGAGAGCTTTGACTCTTTTCTCTTCTCTCCTTTTATCCCTTCTCTACTCCTGCAATATGTCATCGCCCTAATTCTTCGACGCGATTCAAATTTGCACTTTCAAAACTTGTACAGTTGCACGAATAAAGTAGCATAATTATCACTTCTCTTCAGGCAGATCAGGAAGGAAAAAAAACGCACACATTCTTTCTCTCTAGCTCTTTTCCAATCGTTTGCAAATGGCCTCGATGCACTCACTTCAGAACGCAAAAAATAATGTTTTCCGGGATTCCTTTCTTAAATCAACTCACCTTATTCAATCCTTCGGCTGCGCCAAATTGTAGAGTCTCGCCGGTGGAAATTTCCGCTCACTTTTCGGGACACTTATAAAACACTTTTATATTTTCCGTAGACAATTTATTTGCCTCTAGTCGCGACAATGATTGATCAACTTCTGGCTAGCTGTACTGAATTTCATGTATCCCCCTTCCTCAGTTCGTTCTCGTTACATTTTCTCCCGCTCTTCGAATAGCTACTCAATCTAATAATCTCTCTCTCTGAGAAGTCAAGTCGTCAGGCGTAATAGGATAAAGTAACATAATATGGCTTTCAATTGCCAACTCTACAATACGTATTACTTTTACTGACATTCAATTCTAAAATGGTTGTTCGGTTCCAAAACTGTCAGAAAGTAACAACAACTTCAACGCCGTTTCATTTATTTTGTCGCAGGAAAACCCATGCGTAATCAACAAATTACATAGCAGTCGCTTGTAAACTTCTTATGTAACGAACACACAAGTTACATAAGGCTCGACTTTTTGCGCTTTTTTGGTTACATAGCAGTATTTTTCCAAGTTGCAAATGTATTATATTGTAGTTAAGTAGTCGTTGCTGTAAGCTACTTGTAACAATATGTGCTGCTTGGGAAGACTGTCCGGATACTGATTCGTGTGGTTTTGAATCTGGGCACAGTACTCAACCATCAAATTTAATAAGTCTTAACAACAGAAACAACTTTAAAATTACAAGAAAATCCTGAAGGAATGTTTAAAAGTGATATTATTGTGATTCTGATAATTGAAAACTACAAATGAGTAAAAATTATGCGTTATTAATGGGGTAACGATGCGCACATCATATTATGTTTTGAAGTCTTCAAAAACAGTGAATAATGCTGTTCCAGGAGCCTATAACAAATGAGCAGCAATACTTATCATAAATCCTTCAATTTATGTCTCGTAACATCAAGGTAGGTTTTATTTTATATGAAATACAGCTGTATTGATTTGAATGTCCGGATTTCGATGCATCGATGTCCGGATTTTGATTCAAGTGTCCGGATTTGTGGACACGACATGGTGCAGAATTAATACATTTTTCACAATATTCTCATAAATTTCATTGTTAATTTTGTGTAAATTAACAAGTTCCACCCTAACAGTTATAGTTTTATACTAATTTATGAACGAATACTGACTACCCAATTGCCTACAAACATTTGAATATCTGTATCACCTTAGGCGTCCGGGTATTGATGCAGCACGGTACTAAATAACCTCCAATGACAAGCTAAGGTTTATGGTTCGCTCTGGTTGGATACAATTTCAGTTTTACATATCCTGCTAGAGAAAAATTTTGAATTTACTCAACGAGGGATGGTTCAAATTATTCGATATCTTGAATGTAGATAGGTTATGATAATCTGAATCCTCTATTGTAAATAACTCATTTTTAAAAAAATTGGCGTTTGGTGCGGTTCAGCTTGCTCAATCTTTAGGGAAATTCATTAAAAAAATATTCGGAGAAATTCTTGGAAGAATCTTTAAAAAGATTATTGTAAAACATCCTCGATTAGGAGTGATTACTGGAGCAATCTCAGAGAAGATTCTTGAAGAAATCTGTGGAGATTTTCCAATATCAATATCTGGCAAAAACTCAAGATAATTTTCTATAGAAATCTTTGGGGAGATTCCATGGAATATCGTAGGAATGATTCCTGGGAGTAATCTCACGAAAGATTCCCACAGAAACCTCGGAAGAGGTTCCTGAATGACGCTCAGGAGAGACTCCAAGTGGAATCTCAAAAGAGATTCATGGAGGAATCTCAGGTAAGATCACGAAGGAGGTTGAGAAGATATTTTTGGAGGAATTTCAGGAAAAATTCGTGAAGGAAGTTCAAGAGAAATTCTTTGAGGAATCGGAGTAGAGATTCTTGAAGAAATCTTATTCCAGATTTCTTGAGGAATCTCAGCAAAGATTCTTGGAAAAATCTCAGTAGAGTTTCCTAGAGGAATCTCAGTAGTGATCCGTACCTCTGTGTAATTCACACACTTCAGGTGCAATTTCCAATCCCACGACTCACATGTATCAAACCCACATATGCAGTTGCGACATACCCGCCACTCAAATTGAATGAAATTGAAAATTAACATAGCTGATTGAATGATTCCATACAACAGTATCCAGTGCCAAAGGGTTTCCTTTCCGCATGGGAAGCAGTCGTTATACTGCAATAACGAAGTATGAATAATGATGACAATAATCATTAGCTTAGTCATCGCCGTCATCATTTTGATTTCCGAGATCAGCCGCCAGTTCCAATCCACGTTTGCTGCAGCAGTGATACGTCCCTTCTGCACACAATTGCCCCCACAATTGATATTGTTGTTGTAAGTTGAAGTTGAAGTTGCGCCGACACGACGCTTGATCATCTCTCTGCCGCTCACTGCACCGCCGCCGATTAAATGTTAATTCATATTTAATTAAATTACATGATGCAGTGACATTTTTTGCTGGCCTTCTTTGTGACAAAGAAATTTGCACTTTCCCATCACATTGCCAATGGGGTCCGTCGCGATTCAGTCTGCTGCAGTTGTGCGAGGTCTCGGTGGATTTATTGCCGCTACGCTGGATGGATATTTGCAACGTCATTATGCACGTTCGGCAGCCAACCTAACAAGGCACTATGGACCAGAAATCAAAATTTCGCGAAAATCCAAAAATTGATTTAATGAATGAATTAAATGGTTGAATTCGATTTATTAAAATATTTTATTTCTAATTATATTTTATTCGTTTATCAAAATTAATCCTTCCCCATATTCAAACTCCCAGTATTTCCTTGTGGAAGTGCAGAGGACTCCTCGGCTGCCATAAAGCAAGTAACATGTCGGCATTTCCCTCCCATCCCCAAATTGATCTGCATTCGGATGAGAGCACCACCCAGTGAACAACGTATCGTATAAGAAAGTGCATCCAAAATCACATATTCGTGCGTCCAAAATCAGAATCGCACAAGATGCCAAATTAATCGTTATCAATGTCAACACAAATTGTATATAAATCCCCAATACGATTCATAAACGATAATCTGTGTTGACAGCAAAACATGTCGTAAATAGTGCAATATAGAATCGCGTTAAGCTGTATAAACTGACAGATCGTATATCAATCCAGAAAGCATCGTATGAAATCGCAATAACTTAGAAAAAAATGCCACCCAAACTTGGTATCTGCTGGCCTCAAAGAACAAAATAACAGGTGTCGCTGAACATGAAACATGCATTTATATTGGCAAATAATCGCATTACTTTTATGTAGCCCTTGGTGGTACAGTGGTAAGGTTTCTGATCCCTAATCTAGAGGTCCCGTGTTCGAGGCTTGGTGGTAACTTTTTTTTTTATTTTCATCCAAGTTTGTTGGCATCGTATATCTAATCGCAGAAAGTCAGAAAAGTCGTGCTAAGTACGCATATAGCCTCCACTTTGGTAGGTATATAGCCGTTTCGTGCATTCTATACGATTGAATTGATTCATATAGAATGATGTATAACAAAATTTATACCAACCAAAATGTTGACTGGGCACTACTTAGACATTGAGGACGCTTCTTACTGAATCATTTTATACAAGACTTATGTATGAATATTTCAGGTTTCATTACTATTATTTTTTTCTTAATTCATGAAGTGCTGGACATTGTGTCAAGAAATTTCGTTTTATGGCCCATGGTTCATCAGCATGAACGGATGCATCCAACCCCGTCATCCAGAACCGCACCGTGCGATTGTTAATTTGAATTTAGATTTATAGAGATGAAAATTAACTTTTTTTGATGGACACTGTTGTTGGCGCTGCTAACCGTCCAACGGGGACCGAACCCGTAACGATGACCGCCCGGATTTCCAGGTTGCAAAAACATCAATTTCGCAACGTAATGCGGCGGTGGTGTGTTGCAGTGAAAATTGTGATTATACTTCGATGAATCTGGAAAAGGACGGTCCGATGGTTGCTCAAGAGAGTGCAATGTCATCCAGCTTGCGGCGGACAACCGCGCGAGCATAATGGGTCTTTCAAGGGGCCGTACCGGAAGTCTCAGCGGTCCAAAAATCGTCGAAATTAATTAGGAATTGCATTCGCTCTGCAGCAATAATCCCGAACCAGAACCTTGATCTGCGCTTGCGCTTGCCACTGCAATATTGTATGGCCCCAAATTATAGGCTTTCATATTCCCGAGAAGCACAATTACTCCATTACACTCTGCATCCTAATTAACGGCACCACGCACTCGGAACGGAACGCGGATCAGAACTTCAGAGCTCGAGTTTGTGCAGTTGTAGTTCCAAAGAGTGGATATCCAACGGATAAGCTGCTCCGCTTCTATGGGGTCGAAGCACCTGCGGCCTTTTACGATTCTTAATTTAGTGATCATCCCTCAGCTGACGAAGATGATGACGATGAGAACGACGATGCATCTGTGCGCGAAGTGACCTCCCAGAAGGCACATAAGTGGACGGTTTACCCTACAGCCATAATCATCATCGGTTGTCGTAGTCGTCCTCGTCGACGTCGATTTTAGTTACAATGTTACAAAAAGAGAACGACACACACAAGTTCTGTATTCTCCGGCATCATGTCCTCGACGTTTCAGCCTGTCAGTCTGACTGCGGCCTGCAACCGTGGATGATTAATATATTTCTGCAACAATCTGTCTGGGGTCTGAAGTCTGAGGTGAGAGCGCCGTAATCTCTCAGCTATTCCGTTTAGAAATATCCTTCATTAACATGTCGTTTGGTTGGTCGAACCGTACACTTTTGACGGACACATTGGCTGTGGACTCTGGCCGCGGTGACTGACTGACATGTGTAGAGTGTGGCAGTATTAATTAGTTTTTACGACCATTGGCTGCAGCAGCAGCAGGTTCAGTCGAACACGGGCAAGTTTTGATAGCCATTTGTCATCGGCTTGTTGAGGAGGGAGAATGGATTTTCACTGGCACAAACAAGGCGTTGCCAGTGATTGAGTAATTTTGACGTCAACCTGGTGGATTAGTGGCTTGCAATTCTGCCCGGTGCAAGCATTATAATAGATGTTTTAATTTTGAAACTTTCCCAAACATTGAAGAACATTTTAGCGTCATATTCATAGACGACCATGAGCTAATGGAAAGGTGGAAGCAGTACATCGATGAACACCTGAATGGTGTTGAAAGTGCAGGTAACGAGGGTCAAGACAACGTTACTTTCGCTGAGGATGGGAAACAACTAGCTTTAAGGTTGTCATTCAGCAGATTAAGATCAAAAAATAAACCCGGAAAATTAGTTTATCTGCGCCCGTCGACACAATAGAACATTAAGTTGAGAAGTAGGATATGTTCCAGTGGGAATGCAATGCCAAGAAGAAAAGGAGCAGCTATTAGTAGTAATGTATTGTAAACTTCGGAAGTTCTATTACGTAATGTGGCATCTATCAATATCATTATAAATTTCTTACGCAATTATTCAAGAATTTCTTGTATTATACTTGACGTCATATATACCCCTCTCTTTCATTTATGTGATCAATTCCCAACCATCTTTCAATCTTACGCTCAACCACTGCTTGCGCGCGTTTTTCCGCGCTGTGTGACATCTTTATCGCCCGGGTCCGATCTAAATTGAGTGATTAAAGAAACGTTTTGTTCAATTTAAAAACCAATAAACTCCGGACGACTCCGGCGCATCGCGCACACCACAAATTCGGACCTCGTTGAGACAAGAATGCCACATTTCGAAATCAGTGCAACGAGTCCAAACATTTTTCGTCGTTTTCTGCGATCGTTTCTTTTCGCGGTGTCGTTTTTGCGCCAGTTTCGATGCCAACATTCCGAGATTGACGAAGATCGCCGAAATCGTTGAACCGCGAAATGGAGTCACGAATGGAAAAAAGCGTCTGCTGGTCACAGAAGAGAGATAGAGACGTGAAAATAGCGCGACGTCGTGCCAAACTTTATTAACCTTGACGATTGATGGCGGTTTTTTGTGGGGTTTAGAATGAATTCATCGAAATTTACTGGTTTGAGAGGAAAAACAATCAAACATAATCAAGTTAAACGTCATAAAAGGTTCAATTAGAATAAATTTAATAAACATGGGGAAACAATTTTGAACATGATTAAATTTTTCTCCCAAAAGCGATGGTGTGAGGTGTGATAAATGCTTGGTAAATTTTTAATAAAAGCTCTTCGCCAAAAATCATTTGCTCGTCTACGGGGCCCTGAGACTGGATTGGCGGCGATTATGGCCATGGGTGTAGCCAGGATCAAATTCAATTTCTCGACCGACAAATCTGGAGATTTGAAGAATAAAAATTTTCTTAGAATAAAAAAATATCTAGGAGCCCAATTATCTGTAGTGGTAAATGCGTAGCTATTCAGTAAGATCAAGCTAAGGGTCATGGGTTTGAATCCCTACGGTCGAGCAAATTTTCGGACGAAAACTCTAACGATTTTCCACGGCAGTGAGTATCTTTGAGCTTACACAACACACGAATCTTTCTCGCATTAATTTCTTATTATGATATATTTTTCTTTTAGTAAGTTTTCTTTTCCACTAGTTTTCATTCAATGAGGGTCTACAGGATATCGCGAAAGGGAAAGTTGGCTTTCCTTGCTGTTGCTGTTCAATTTTATTCCTTTTCCTTTTCCTTTTTTTGGCCTTTGCCTTTGCCTTTGCCTTTGCCTTTGCCTTTGCCTTTGCCTTTGCCTTTGCCTTTGCCTTTGCCTTTGCCTTTGCCTTTGCCTTTGCCTTTGCCTTTGCCTTTGCCTTTGCCTTTGCCTTTGCCTTTGCCTTTGCCTTTGCCTTTGCCTTTGCCTTTGCCTTTGCCTTTGCCTTTGCCTTTGCCTTTGCCTTTGCCTTTGCCTTTGCCTTTGCCTTTGCCTTTGCCTTTGCCTTTGCCTTTGCCTTTGCCTTTGCCTTTGCCTTTGCCTTTGCCTTTGCCTTTGCCTTTGCCTTTGCCTTTGCCTTTGCCTTTGCCTTTGCCTTTGCCTTTGCCTTTGCCTTTGCCTTTGCCTTTGCCTTTGCCTTTGCCTTTTCTTTTGCCTTTGCCTTTGCCTTTGCCTTTGCCTTTGCCTTGGACTAACCCTGTAATAAATACTCTAAAACCAATTTAACCAGGAATCCTTCTAGAAATTCTAACAGCAATTTTTAAAATAGTGCTTAAACGAAATTTTCCAGAATTTGCGCCGGGAATCTCATGAGAATTTCGAAGCTATCGCTTCCAATTATATCCTGGGATTATTTTAGGGGCTTAGGAACAAAATGTCAAATGCTAAAATGTCGAATTCCAAAACTTCGAAAGGAGAAAATTGGAAGAAAAGGAGAAATGCTTGGAAGAATGAGTCTCTTCTGAATGTCGAATGCCTAAACGTCGAACCCCAAAACGTCGGAAGGGACAAACATCGAAAGGACAAAACGTCAAAAGGGCAAATCGTTGAAAGCAGTAAATTTTCAAAAGTTTTGCAATTGCTTGCCAGATTTCTTTTTTTCACATCATGGTCAATGAAATGTACGTTTGGCAAGGTAGGGTGACAAACCGTCGAAAGACAAAACGTCGAATACCAAAACATCGAATGCCATACGTTGAAAAAGCAAACTGTCGACCCAGTCAACATTTTGGTTGGTATATTTTTTGCTTTACACCATTTTATATGAATCAAATCACTCGTATAAAATGCATGAAAACGCTATATACACACCAAAGTGGAGGCCATATACGCACTTCCCACGCCTTTTTCAGATTTTCCATGGTCAGCAATACGATGCCACAAAATTCCGATAAAAATAAAAAAAAGTTTCCAGCGAGACTCGAACACTGGACCTTTGGATCCTTTACCCGGTACCACACTTCTACACCACATACCGCTTCACGAATAAGGTGTGATTATTTGCCAACATTAAAGGAAGTTTGCTACACTGCACACACGCTTTGTTGTTCTTCGAAGCCCACCGCCAGAAGAGACCAACCTCGGGTGGCAAATTTTGCTAAGTTATTACGATTTCATTTGATGCCATTCTGCATTGATATATGATCTGTCAGTTCATACAACTTGACACGATTTGTATTTACGGCATGGTTTGTTGTCAACAAAGTTTGTCGACAATGAATCGTAGTGGAGAATTGTATACAATTTGTGTCAACATTTATTCGTTTTGATTTGGCATATTGTGCGATTCTGATTTTTGACGTATGAATATGAGATTTTTGGCGCACAATCTTATACGATACGTGGTTCACTGGGGAAGAACAAAACGTCGAAAGGACATAACATCGAAAATAGAAAATTGGAAGAGAAGGAGAAATACTTAGAAAAATGAGTCTCTTCTGGAAATATAAATAATTCACTATGTGTCAAACGTTAACCATTCGATCAAAACGTGAAAAAAAAATTTCTGGAAAACATGACCAAACCGATGTTTAAAAATGTATGCTTTCGACGTTTTGGGATTCGACATCTTGGCATTCGACGTTTTGTGTCTCGACATTTTGTCCCTTAACTGTTTGACATATAGTGAATTATTTATCCTTTAAGAAGAACATCGTTCTTCCAAGCAATTTTCATTTGCTCCAGTTTTCTCATTCTGACGTTTTGTCCTCTCGACGTTTTGGCATTCGACGGTTTGTCTTTCGACATTTGTCAACCAAGCTTTCCGGCTTAGGGACAAAATGTCGAAAGACAAAACGACGAACGACAAAACGTCGAATGCCAAAACGCCCGATTTCAAAAAGTCGAATGGGACATCGAGAGAACAAAACGTCGAATTATTCATTCTTTCGGAAGAAAATCATTCTTTCAATAAAATTCCGTTTCTTTTACATTTGCACTTTTCGACGTTATGTCCTTTCGAATTTTGTCTCTTTAATGTTTTGTTGTTTCGGCGTTTTGGCATTCGACGTTTTTGTCACCCATCTAGATTCCGCACCAAACTAATAATTTTAGTTTTTCCTTTCGACTTTTTGTCCCCTTCAATATCCAGAGAGTAGTCATGAAGTTCTTTCGGATTTTTTCTGGAATTTTCCATGTATATATATTATATTATATATAATATCTACAGGGATCAATCTTGGAATGTTTCCAAACTGGTTTAGAGACACAATGTCGAACGACAAAACGTCAAAAGAGACGAAACGTCGAGAGCGGTGAATTTCCCACATTGTTGACTTCTTTTTTCACATCGGGATCGATTAAATATGCTATGAATAGCGTTTGGCACATAATAAATTATTTATTCTTTAGGAACAGAATCGTTCTTTTGAGAAAATTCGTTTCCTTCAATTTCTTTATTTTCGACGTTTTTTTTTCTAAGACGTTTGTCTTCGACTTTTTGTCACCCAACCTTTCAAACCTTTCTCTAATAATCTATCTAGTAAAATATCTATGGATTTTCCAAACGTTCCTCTGAAGTTTTTCATCAGCAAATACTACGGTAATTATTGCAGTAACTCCTTAAATTATAGCTACACAAATTTCTTTGGAAATTCCGTCCGATATGTTTCAAAACAAAATGTTCTTTAGAAAGACAAAACGTCGAATGCTAAAACGTTGAATTCCAAAACGTCGAAAGGGAAAAAAATATCGAATTGTTTTCCAGATCCTTTTCTTCACTTCGTGCTCAATGAAATTTGTCTATAAGACGTTTTGTCTCTTCGAACTTTAGTCCTGTCCTCGATTTGGCATTCGACATTTTGGAATTTGACGTTTTGTCTCCCAACCCATTATCTTTGCAGTTCATGCAGGGAATCATCTAATACCTTTTTTCTGGAATTTATCAGAAATTTCTATAAAAACTCCATCGGAGAAAATCTCAAAATTTGCTCTACAGAGACCTTTCGGAAATGTTTCTACCATTTCTGAAAATAATCCTTGACAATGAATTCCGAGGTCTGTCTTGAAATATGTTCTGCAAGAACTCCTGAAAGATGCGCCTGAATTTCTAGAGAAATTCTTGGTTGAAATATCAAGGCAATCCTGAACAAAAATTTTGGAGGAAATCCTACGAAATCCTTGGAGACATCACTGGAAAAAAAATACTGACTAAATTCTCAAAGATAACCTGAACGAAAATCTTGAACGATTTCTTTGGGAAACGTCTAAAAGAATGTTCGGAGAAACTCCTGGTGGAATCTCTGCAGTACTCAATGGAATAATCCTTGAAAAAAAAATCGGATTGAATTCTTGCTGAAATGAAATCACATTCACGTAAAACTGAAATCAAAAAGTATATACAAAAAACTGTTTTAATTGGGTCAACCCTATGTAAAAACTTCCAGAAGTTATTTACTAAGCTCAAATGAAGAGTGAGATCAAAAGCGTTTTCAGCAAAATTGTTTCTTGTGACATATTCTATAAGCTTGCCAAAGAATTCAGCCACGAAATTCCCCAAACAAAAAATTGGTTCAAAACTGTATCCTGAATAAGAACCACCCTATTCAACTTTTTTTCTTAGAAGTTGCAGAACCCACTTACGTACAACTTTTCTGAAGACAGCATACGACGACCAACACTTTTTCTGCTGAATTGTCAAATCGGACTATTCCCAGGTAATATCGGTAACTGAATAACAGTTTATTCAGCTGAAAAGAAGATGCATAAACTTGTTAATGTAAGAAATTCGGAGCAATTTTCGATTGAACTTCGGAGGAACTTCCGTTGAATTGCTGGATGAGATCCAGGAGAATTTTGGGCATAAATGAATTCCGGAGGGATTCTAGGAGGAAGAGATTCTTGACCAATTCCCGGAAGAAATTTGGAGGATTTCTCGGAGGATCCAGGAAAATTCTAGGAGTAGCTCCAGAAGAATTCCTAAGAGACGCCGGAGTATTTCTGAAAAAAAAAAATTCTGGAAGAACTCTGAAGAATTCCTTGAGAAATTCCGATAAAACTCCTGTAGGAACAATTGCGGAAACTTGAAGGAATTACTCCAAAGGAATTTCCGCAGGAACTCCAAAAAAATCCTTGAAATTCTTGAAGGACCTCAAACAAAAAAAAAAACTCCGAAGTATTTGCTGGAGGAACTGCTGAATATTTTTTTGAGAATCTCAGGAGAAATTCCTGAAGGAACTGTGAAGGACATGCCGGAGGAACTCTGCAGAAATTTCTGGAGCATATTCAAAGGAATTCCTCGAAGAACTTCTGGAGGTACTTCAATGAATTTCTGGAGAAACTCCGAAGAATTGCTGCAGGATCTATGGATGAAGTCCGAATAAATTATCGGTGGGGCTGCGAAGGCATTCCCGACAATACTTTTGAAAGAATCCCTGGAGGAACTTTTAGAGGAAATCCGAAGCAATTCCTGGAAAAACTTCGAAAGTATTCCTGTAGAATCTTGGAGGAATTCCGAAGGAATTTTTTGGAGGAATGCCTGAAGTAGCTCTGAAGGAATTCTCAGAGGAACTCTGAAAATATTCCTGGAGAATGCCTGAAGCTACTCTGATTGAATTCCCGGAGGAACTCTGAAGGATTTTTTGGAGGAACTCTTCAGGAATCTCTAGAGGAATTGAAGGAGTTCCAAGAGGAACTCTGTACAAAATCCTGAAGCAACTCCATAGGAATTCCTGGAAGAGCTCTGGAGCAATTCATGGAGAAACTCTGAAGGCGTTCCTGGAGAAACTCTGAAGGTGATTCATGAAGAACTCCGGAGACGCTTCTGGAAGAACTCCGGAGTTATTGCTTGAGGAACTCTGAATAAATTCCTGGAGAAACTATAAAGAACATTCGAAAGAATTCTCGATGGATCTCCGGAAAAACTTTACAGTGTTTATTGGATGAAATCCAAAGCAATCGCTTAATGAACTTTAGAGAAATTTCTGGGAGAACTTTGTATGAAATCTTGGTGGAAATTTAGAATAAGTTCCGAGGAATTGCTGGATAAAATCCAGAGAAATTGTTGAAGGAAATCATGAAGAATTTCTGGAAGAACTTACAAAGAATCCTAGAGGAAATCCGGACGAATTACACGAGAAACTCTGAAGGAATTTCCGAAATAAGCAAGGGTAAATTCCCGGAGAAACTCTTGAGAATTTTATGATGAACTCTGGAGGAATTCTCTGAGGAAATGTAGGGAATTTTTCGAAGAACCTCGTGAATTCTTCTAATGGAAGTCTAGAGGATTTCCGAAGTATTGTTAGAACTCTGAAAAACTTTGGAAGAAATTCCGGAAAAAAACAGGGAGAAACCCTCGACGAAATCTGAAGAAATTCCCGGTGGAGCTCCCAAAGAATTCCCGGAGTAAATCTGAATGAATTTGAGGAAGAATTCCGTATCTTGTAGAAATTCCTGCAAGGACTTCGAAGGAATTACCGAAGGAATATTTTTAAGAGAAATTCTCGAGAAATTCCTGATGGAATCATGAAAGGAATACCGGAATACCATGAAGTAGATTTGGAAGGATGTCCAGAGAAATTTCTGAAGGAGCATGGCAAAATTCCTGGAGGAAATCTAAGCATTTGCTCGGAGAAACTATGAAGAAATTCCCGGTTCAGAAGGAACGGTTAAATTCTGAAAGAATTCGTGAACGAACTCCGAAGGAATTCCTGAAGGAAGTTCTGAAGAAGTTCATTGAGCAGGTTTCGGAGGAGTTTTTGGAAAAATTCACCGAAGAAATCTCTGAAGGAAACCTCCCCATGAATTGATGGAGCAAAAGCCCGAAGGAATTTCTGGATCAAATCTCCGGAAAAATGCCTAGAGGAAATCCCGAAAAAATTGCTGTAAGAAATCCCTGCAAACATGTCTGGAGACAATCCGCGGAGGACTTCCTGGTAGAAGTCCCATGAGAAAATCTAAAGGAATTGGTGGAAATCTCTAGAGAAATTCCGGATTTATGGAGCAAATTCCTGGTCGGATTCCTGGAGAGAATCCGGGAAAATTTTTGTAAGAAATTCTTGCAGGAATTCCTGGTGGAAACCCCATGAAAAATTCCAGTAAGAAATTCCCGGAGAAATTTCTGATGGTAATCCCATGAGCAATTCCTGGAGGAATTACTCGTAGAAATCTTAAGTGTAATTCCTGGAGTAAAACCACGAAAAGAGAAAGAATGTTTGGACAAAATTGCTAGAGAAATACTTGGAGGAAATCCCCGGAAGAGTTTCTGGTGGAAATCAAAGGAGATGTTTCTGATCTCAAGTATCATTTATTACTGAATAAAAGATTAATCGTCATTTTTCGTAAGATATCCAGGATTAAATTCCTTGGAGGGAGGAATTTCTAGTGCAAATCCCAGGATAAATTCGCTGAAAAAAATCCTAACCAATTCCCAGGAGAAAATTCTGGTGGATTTTTTTAATGAAATTCCCAGATGAATTTCTTTTGGGAATCCCCTTTGTTATTCCAGGAGGAAATCCCGGGGAAATTCTTGGGGAGAATCCCCGAAGGAATTCTTGGAAAATATCTTCAGAAGAATTTCTGAAGAAAATCCTTGGAGGAACTTCTGCAGAAAATCTCCAAGGAAATTCCTGGTGCAAATCCCCGGATAAGTTCGATATAAAAATCCTCGAAAGAGTTTTTGGAAGAAATCGGAGGAGAAATTCCTGGTTAAAATCCTGGTATGCACATCAGAGTAACTTTGGTAGAAATTCTGGAAGATCTCACGAAGAATTCCTTAGGCGGACTTTCCCAGAGAAATAATCTGTTGATTCCTGGAGGTGTCTCTGTATGAATTCCTTAAGGATTGTTTTCCCGCCTTCCTTCTTAAATCACTCTCTTTCAGTTTGTAGACTATCAAGCTACCTCCCAGCTTGGCTGTTTAAGGGAGAATAATTCGAACTGGTAAACAAACATGTGCCAAACCAGATTTGGAACAGCTTAAATCTTGGTCCAAATCCGACCAAAAATGGACCAGGTAGTTAGCCTGTTCCAAAAAATAGACCAGAAAACAGGTATAAAATAAATTTGAAACATCATTTGCAACAACTGTGCATCTCCAATTTTTAACGTGGTCCAAAAAATTTGGAACAAACCAGTGATTTGGACCATCGGAGAAGTTGCCCCTACATGCTCCTGTGTGACGAGCGACGGAATCAGGATCAATCGTGTCCGGTTCGCGTTGTGCGAGTGCGAAAAGATATACGTGTTCAATCGAGGATGGAGCTCGTTTCATGCTTATGATAACACATTTTCAAACAAACTGTGGATGGTTCGTTACTACAAGTGTCGTCATAAACCCTTTATACTGTTTCGAATAATTTTAATATACGCCTACCATCATTTTTTTATCATTTTTCAAAATACCCCTTTGAATAGTCGACATTATGAACCTTCGTAAATCAGTGTATTTTGGATTTACTTTTAATTGGCCAGAGATCCCCTGCCTTCTTCTGTCTACGCCCATGACTCTGTCCACCAGGGCCCCATTGCCTGCGCTCTGAGCGAACCCTGTTATTAAACCCCTGATTCCCTTTCGTCGTGAGCCAATTTCGCGCGGCCAACAACAACAAGTTTCGGGCCTTTTATCTCGCAAATTAGCTTTTTCATCACTTGATTAAATTTGTTGAAATTATAATACTAAGAGTGTTTTCCCCCTTCTCCTTTTGTTTCTGTTTCAGCCGGATCCGAAAAAGAGCAACGAGGAGTCCGAGAGAGAAGAGCGGTCAATTTCTGGAGTGAAGCGGTGCGCGTAAAACCGGTTCAAAATTTACAACATCGCACGGCTTGCCGATCTAGATCAGCCCGGTAGTCACCGACCAATGGGCATATCGGATGAGGGCAAGCTGCTAGGAGCGGAGGACATACCCCATGAGGCTCGGCCACCCCAGGGAAGTCCACTGGAGCGCGGCAGCATCGGAACCGGGGGGTCCAGCACTCCCGGAAGCGGCGGCCACCACATGATGAACAGCCCCGGGGGAGCCGGGATGGGAGGGGATCCCAACAGTCCGATGTCGGATCAGCACAGCGACGACGGCATAGACGAGTTTCAACCAAAGAGAAAACAACGCCGCTATCGGACGACCTTTACGAGCTTCCAGCTGGAGGAACTGGAGAAGGCGTTCTCAAGGACTCACTATCCAGATGTGTTCACGAGGTAACGTACCGGCCCCTTTTATTTTTCGACATTGCTAACATAGCTTCCGGAATTTCGCAACCACCGCACCTAGAAAATCCAATTTATCCATTCGACTTGTACGGGTCCGCCTTTTCCGAGCCCAGAACAGGTCGATTCTGCGGCGGCGGCCGGTAAAAGTTTAAATTGCATTAATAATCACTTAGAGAGGGAAGTTCTTCACCACCATAACTTCATCTACGCACGACTTCTGGCGCGGAGGCAATAAACCTTTCAACTTTTTCCTCGAAGTAACGCGAGCAAATGGCACGAATGCGTGAGTTTCTTGTTACTTCTTCTGAGGGGGTCGTTCATAAATCACGTGAACATTGCACAATGGTTCGAATCTATAATTTAGAAGGAAAAAGTTTTTTTCTGTTCTTGTTAGTTTTGGACGTGAAATTGTTCGTATTTGAGTTTTGCATCTTTTGATTAATGTTTAAATTTTGAGAAGAGTATGCGGTCTTTTGATTCTGTGGAGCGAGCGACGGAATCAAGACCATTGGTTTTCAATTATCGTGTCCATTTCGCGTTGTGCGAGTGCGGAAAGATACAGGACAGGAATTGCATGATTTTTTTAATGATATACGAGTCGAGAACACTTTTGGAATTTTTGGATGCTCCAAAATCACACATGATGGACATTTGTATCACGATTACAGAACAACACCTTTTTAATTTGTCTTATAATAATAAAGATAATACGCCTGTAATGATCAAAACATCAGCGCTGTGTAGCGCTAAAAAGACATATCAGGGGGGTGATTTAAAAAAAAAAACAGTGGTCTCAAGGGGGCGAAAAAAAGTTTGGGAAACACTGCTCTAATCCATAATGATTGGGCTTGTGAGCATACATACACTACTATAAAATTCAATTCATTTTTTCTTCAATGATAATTTCTGAAATACTAGCTGGTCTTATTTGCTGATACCATATTCCGCATGGAAGACCGTTATAAGCATTCCGATTTTTCCAAAATTTTTTATATTCATCAGCATTGCCCATAAAATCATAACTGTCCCATGTGGAACTAGTAGGCATTGAGAAAATAGCGCCCAAAGCTAGAAGTCGTCTTCTTACACAGTACATTTTTCCAGGCCAAATAAATGTAGCACCACTGCACAGACATCTTATATTGCTACAACGAATCAGTGAAAAATAAAAACATGAACTCAATTCGCGTTTAACAGTTGCTATTTGGGTTGAAAGTTCATATAGAGACTGGTATGCCTTTAATTTTAAATAAAGAACTGCACTAACTACATATTTTCCTACAACATTTTCAAACAAAGCGTGTTAAATTCAATGCGCATAGTAAAGTGTATATGAAAACATGAATGTTGTGACGAAAAAAGGTGTTGTTTCGAAAAACCATATTGGCCAGTTATGATTTTGTGGGCAGCAGCACTGCTTATAAAATTGTAAGTATTTTTCTGAGAAAACTAGCACTATATGGAAGCAAAACGACAGCATGACCAAAGAATAAGCTAGATCCTACAAAATGGACCATTAGGACAGAAAGAAACTCCCTAACAAGATTGAACCAGATCAAAAACGAATTGTTTTTCGATATTTTTGTTCAACAATATATCGAGTTCTGAAAAGTTGTCCATAATAATGCGATAATATGAATCGAGATTGGATATAGATATATTAATATTTAATAAAACAGTTAAATGGTCAGAGTAAAAGTCCTAAATTTAAATAATCTCTTGTTTGGTTTCATAGTTATGTAACAGGAGATTTGATTGATGATTTCATTAAGACAACAATTTAAGATACATAAGGTGCCTTTCATAAATATATTGAAATTATCTTATAGAATTAAGAAATTTGTTCCATAGTTTTAGAATCCAGCCAAAATTGTTTGGTTTTATAATTATGAGTATATTGTCGAAACTGTTACTTGATTTCTTCCAGAACTACCGGCAACAGCCAGCACTGGGGAAATACAATGTGTAGTATCTCCGGTTAAGTGGTTGTTGTTTGTGAAGCGTTCGGTTGCTGCTAAAGCTGATTGATCGGGATGTCCTTTTGACGATGCGAGTTGCCGGGAATCTGAAAGAATTTCAGGCGCTCCGGTACCTGTTTGAGGTTTGAATTTACGGAAACTGGCCTGTGGGACGTCTTGTCCCACAGTGCCAACCATTGCCGAAACTATAAAACGACTGCTTCCAGAAGCGCCGGAAATAGCACTGAGGAGAGACTTTGTGGAGTATCGTCGGTGTTCTCGTTGAAGTTTGCGTTGCTGTTGATTGATTTTGATGCAGAGTGGTTGATGTTTCGTTAAATTTACGGTATCGTAGTGTGATCTAAGGTTCCATCGGCTACGGAGGAGAACTCATCTACACATTCGTACTATACTTGCCCTAATTCCGAACCGATTAATTTCATTGTTCACAATCATAAGAGGGTCGTCAATGTTGTCCATACGGATTCAGAGAGTAGAACTATCAAGCACGCTGGTTACAGGGTGTGTCCGATACCTCAGACTCTTCGCCGAACTACTCCATTTGTGTGAGGTCGTGTGTACTGGTCGCGGTCTTCTTTGTTGGTGGTGGACTGATGTCTGGCGAAGTGGCTGGTTTCGGGTACTTGAATTTCAGAGATCTCCGCGCTTTGTCTCCTGAACGGCCGGAGAGTTGTCCCTTGACCGCGTTATTAGGCATGCCGTTGAGTGGGCAACTCGTTGCTCACTGGCATGGTGTACTCGTTCTGTATTTGACCGCTGCTTTACCTGTTTGATGGAAGGCATCGTCTGATCAAACCGCTTGCTTTCTTCCTGCAGTTTGGCGAACTCCTTATCTTTCGCTACCATAGCCGTTTCCAACTCCTTCAGCTTCTTTTTGAATACACTTTGATTGATGGCTACCTGGACCTACTTGCTTGTTGCTCCATACGTTTTCTCGTCTTCGGGAAATTCAAGTTTTTACTTATATTGACCCTAATCACTGCCACTTCTTTTTTGGACACTAACGATTTGTTGACCGATGGTTCCTTTGCAGTTACAGCACATCGGCTTCATCGCATTCTTCCCCGAGCAAGTCCTGCGAGCAATTCACGCAGCATTGCGGTCCAGGACAGCAAACACGAGTGTGCCCATAGCTGAAGCAACCGTAACATAATAAAAATACGGACGGGTTGGAATGCATAGTATGCCAACTTTCAGCTATTCCTGGTATGTGGGCTTGCATAAAGTAAGGATCAACGCCGGAGTCGTCTACCTTCTTCGGTACAAGTGATCCGCTATATACGAATAACCTTTTCGCTGATTATTTCTTGTAAGATGTCCTTCTCTTCCTTTTGAATCAGGTCGATACAAAGGATCACGTACCTTCTGACATTTAAATTTGAATGGGGAACAACTTTTACTTCGGTTCCGATGATGAGTTTTATTAGCTTCAGCAGTTTGACGACTTGAGCCGGGTATCGTACTCTCAAAGTGTACTTTGTACCTTGAGCTTCAGACTTCGCACTTTTCATTGCGCCACCAGCACATGCCTCAACCGATTTTCAGGTGATGTACAGATTAAGGCTCCCCCAAATCTACGCGACTTTTTACGGCGACAGCGACAAAAATCGTTGCGATTTCGTTGTTGTGTCGCTGCAAGCACTCTTCTATGGAACCATCTTGACTGAAAAGACGCGAATCGCTGCGAAATCTCGTCTCTGTGGCTTAGACGCGCTTATCAAACAGTGCATGCAGCGAATCAGTTTGTCGCTGTCGCCGTAAAATGTCGCTTAGATCTGGGGGAGCCTTTAATCGACAGAGCAACACCATGCTTCCCTGTCAACTGCAAACATATCAGCTTACCGAATTGATTGGTCGGATCCATGTACTCCGGCAATCTTCGTCTAACGGACCCACCTGAGTCGCCGCTCCTAGCGTCCGCCATGTTGCACGTCGGAATCGATCCCACTGGCAACGGTCACTCAAATGACAAACAAGAAGTAGACAAAGGATAGATCCTACCTTATGTATCCTTTCAACGTGAAAAAATGCGGGTGTCCAGAAAATTTCGTGCCGCATTGTAGGCGCGCTTACACGAAATACACTGTATTACGTCCCAGTGGTTGATTACTTTCAATAACTCCCAAAACTCCCTTTTTCATTTTTTTTTATTTGAGAAAGACTATCGAACACCGTGTCCACATCACCAAAACGGTTAATGAAATTACGATTATTGTATAGAGTGATATTTTGACGTTAATGCACAATGCTTAATCAATGATCCAAGGGGAATGCAAATATGGTGTCTACTTCTTGAGGTTGCATATGCTGGAACAACTTGAAAGTGTGCAAAAAGTCACATTAACGTAGCTAGGGGGCTAGCTTCAATAAATTCCAAAGAGACCTTGAACTCCTTTTCAGATTCCTCGAAGAATTCATCTTGTGATTCCTACAAGTATCTCTTCAGGTGATTCCAAGTCTTCCAAAAACTCTTCTGGCGTTGTTTCAAGGGATGATTAGAGGAATTTCTTCCATGAGCAATACAAAGTTTTTCTTGACTATTTGGATTTCCACAGTTGTAACTATAGGAGATCTTCCAAAGTTTTATACAGGAATTTTTTTGAAAAAAAAAAAGAATCACTCTACAGTTCTTAAAGAACACACAACAACAAAACGCAACCTCTAAATCCCAGAAGAAGGTGAAATATACACCGAAACGTAGGAAAGTAGATGAAAAAGGCGTTTTAGCTGCTTATCTAGACTGAAAGAGCCTAAAACCGTTAAAATACTGGTGAATTACAGTCGAAAGTAAACCACAAAGTTCTTAAAGAAATTCGTTTGGGGATTTTTTAGGAAGATATACGAGAAACCTATACCTATTCCTATACCAGTTTCTCCAGTTAATCTTTCTGGAATTTTGATGTGGATTCCTTCAAGGATTCATCTACATTTATTCTGAGAATTGCTCCTAAAATTCCTCCTTTTCTTGAAATTTGAGCTGGGACTACTCATGAAACTTTCTCCTACATCCTGCAGTTCTTCCAAACAATTCATCGTGAATTTTTTTCAAGTAAAATCTTCATGTTTTCTTCAAAACTTCATATGCGGTTCCACATCAGGTAATGCTACAGTAAATATTCTAGTTATAAAAAAATGACTAAGAAATCCTTCAAGACTTCCTCGAGGGCCAAGGATATCTTTCAGAATACTTTGTAGGAGTTCATCAAGGGTAATTTCAAACTTAATCAAGTTTCACCAAATGGTTCTGTAATAACTTCCGTATATTTGAAAAATTTCACAAATAATTTCCGAAACAAAAGTCCTTGGTTTTTTATCTGGAGATATTCCTGGGAAGTTCATTGATCGATAATTTTGAAGGAAATTCTAGAAAATCTCTGGAATAGATGTTGCGATCGGGAATCATAATAAAAGTTAAAAAAAAACAACGGTGAAAAATTTTCTTGAAATATTACTGAAAAAATATTTTAGGAATTCATGACGAATTCTCTGAGTTAACTTCTATAATAATCCTTAGAAAAAATCTACGTTGAATTTTTGAAGGTATCTAAAACGGGATCCTTAGGGAGATGAAAATCTCAGAATGAACTCCTGCATAAATCTTTTGAGTTCATTTTGTAAATTATTTATCAATTTATTAGTTTAAAAACCAATTCCGACCGAAAACACAAAATTTAAGAAATGTCAAAATTTTTCTAGAATAATTATGATGGTCTAAATGCCAACACTAACGTAAATGCGGAAAAGAAAAAGAATGGCGACAATAAAAGAAGACCATGGTAAGTGCCGTGTGCAGGACTCATGGGAATTCTTGGATAGTATACTCACATCAATCTTAACAGGATTTTCATAGAGTACCTGGTAGAATTCTCACAGCAATTCCTGGCTTTTGATAAAATGCAAGGTTAATTTTGAGTAGATTTCTTTTGAAAACTCTTGTTTAATGTTTGATTTAGAAGATATGATTGGACACTAAAAAAATTTAGGACAAATTACAATATCGTTTCTGAGTTTTAACTTGCATTTTAAAAGGGAAGGTACTTTGTCGATTTATATTGCACAAAAAAAATGGCAATTATTCTTGATTGATTATATTCTTCTAGAAAATCATCTTTCCTTGTTGCTTTTTTTTTAATTACTCACACGAGTAACTGAGCAAAAATCTATTGCTATAAGTGAAAGTAAAATCTGCTAGAACTTCTAGATGATATTTTGACCAAACGCAATTTTCCTGGCAATTTCCTCTGATTCTACTGAAAACACCTGCTTCCATTGATTGGAAGATTCTCTATAAAATAAATTTTATTAATGGTTTCTGGAATAGTTGTTACACAAAATCAATATAAACATCTAGAACATCGTTTCCCAAACTTGGCTTTCGCGACCGCCCGACCTGTCAGCACTTCGCTTCGATCGTTAAAAAAGCGAGGTGACGAGGCGTTGAGGGGTCGCATAACCCAAGATTGAGAACCGATGATCTAGAAGCATCTATGTTTTTCAAACAAATATTAATATAGTTAGAACAATGAATGCAAATATTATACAAAAATTTAAGCTTTTCACTTAAATTTTTAGCGACAATTTTGCTGACTACAACCAGTTGTTTCTACGGATGCAGCTTTGACAATATTGTTCATGAATTTATTCAATATATCTTTAGGATAAACTTCAATAGTTCGCACAGTTCCTTTAGAGAGAAGTTCAATATTTTTGTTTTACCAAGTGCTTTATCCTCATCATGATATTTTCTGTGGATTTCGTTGATAATTTCATGTAGTTGACGTTCAAGAATTTCAAAAAGAATCTTTTTTAAAAATTGTCTAGTGTTTTCTTAGTCAAACACATAAACTTGCATCATTCAAAAAAAGAAACAAAACTATTCTTTGACTAATGGAGGTTTGCCAAGGGTGCCATAAGGGTACGCTCCGGCTGTGACCATGGTTGAGTCCGTTCTGCGAGTCGGATGAATCACGACGGGCTGATCTCAAATAGCAAAGCAAGTCAACTTTTGTGACCACAGACGACTTGTCTCACCTAACGCGAGGATGATGACAATTTTCTTGTTTGATCACTTTCGATTTATTTAATTACCAACTTATCATCAATCGAAGTCATCGACTCCCTCATCTTAGCCATGTGTCACGGCATAAAATTAACAAGGCAGACTCTTTACCGATGTAAATATCATGTTTCATTGCAAACATGTGACGTCACTCCTATCGTACCATATACCTTCCGGACCACTAGATCATTTTTTTCGCAAATTTGTTCTAGGTGGATAGGAAAGACGTCGTCAAGTAGCTGTCAGTTTTCGGAATATATCACCTTCTTAATATAGTACACCGTGGCCATATGTTATCCCAAGGAAGTCACAATGGATCAGTGCACGAGTTCACCCGTTGACGTTTGAGCGGTGCCGTGTTATTGACGTGACCATGGCAACAAGTGAATTTGGCACCGCTCAAACGTCAGATTAGTGAACTCGTGCATTGGTCCATAAACCGATTCACCATCCGACCGTTTTTTCTTCGCTTGCTTTGATCGTGCTAAGAAATCAACTGACATTAAATTGTGCAATGTGAAGAGAGAAATGATTGATGCCAAATTGACGATACGGAGCTTTGTGTATTGTTAAGTAATGCTTATATGAAATATTTGAAGCGAAACAGATAACTTACTCTAGAAAACAAGTTCAAGTACGTAATTCATGATCAGTCCCTTCATTACTGTATTGACGCGCGCTTTCGCAGCTTTCCGCACCCGGTGCACGCGTAATTCGCCTGCAATCCTCTCAATAAAACCAGCAGCTCATCCGTTACTGCGAAACTCGACGCCCGAGAACAGATTCAAAAGTAATTTAATGCTCTAACACTCTCCGACGACTGACTGGAGTGTGCGTTGGAAATTTAATTTCCGGTTCGAAGGGTGCTTAATATCTGGGATGTTCCGAGATCGATCGGTTTGGGGAGGGAAGAACACGTGCTAGGAGTTCATACCCGGATGCCTGAAGAGGGATGTGGTTACAAAACTTGTGAATGTATGGATTGTGTAGCCATCTCGAAGAAAATCGATTTTATTGATAATTTCTTCTTCATATGACGGAATGGGCTTCAGCCGTCAATGTAACAGAAAATCTTGTAATATTTCAATTGTACTTCCATTAACTATTACCGTTTTGACTCATATTCCGAACACTTAAGGCCAACCGTGACTTCAAATGCATCTGATAGGCATAAATTAGCTGATATTTGTGAATATTTTAATTTCTTCACAAAGTCTAACTGCTAGCTGTTGGGTTTGCTGATAAAATTGTTTATTTAAACTTGTTTAGTATTGTTTTACGTAACAAGGTGGAACAACATTTTGATTCAAATGCCGAACACCTTACTCATTCTGTCTCATATTCCGAACACCTTGATTCAAATTCCGAACAGCGCAAATAAATCATATTAAAATGAATAATTTCGGAAATAAATTTATCTGAGCTAGTTCTACTGGTCTCGAACTTGAGAATCATCACTACTCCCGAGGTATAAAATTGATTGGTAGACGTTAAAATTTAATTCCAATTGACTGCCATTTCCGGGTCATATAATGACATATTTCAGTGAAACATTTCAAACAAATCGCCATACAAAAACCGAGTGTTCGGAATATGAGTCTGTTCGGAATTTGAGACATCTAAACTAAAACTAATAAAATCAACATTATTATCGGTACATCCAACAGCTAACAGTTAGGCTTTGCGAAGAAATCAAAATTTACACAAATATCAGCTAAATTTTGCCAATCCGATGCATTTGAAGTCACTGTTGGCCTTAAGTGTTAGGAATATGAGTCAAAACGGTATTAATCTCTATTTGAAAGTAAGCACTGTGTGGCTTTCACAGTATCATAATTGTGTTTATATAGACGCCATAATGTCACTCCCACCGGCGAACCCATTAGAATGAATTTATAAAGCAAACCCACAAATTTAACACTAGAAATCACTCATGGTGACATTCTTTGTGCCCCTATTTCACAAACCAAAGCCACTGAATTATGTATTAATAAATGTATGTTTCCCAAACGGTTTTACCAACAGACGACGACGACGACGACCGACGACGTTGTTGTCTACGAAGCGAGGGCGCAATTTTATGCTCCGTTGACTATAGTTATTATCACAGCGCAGCCACATGGTAGACATATTCTACGACGAAGTGTCTGTTGTTCAGTGTGCTAAAGTGTCGGAAAAGGGACGACCTTTGCGGTCACTTTTTTCCAGCCAGTGCTCCGAGCTCATGTCGAAACGTCTGCCCGGCATGGTTATGAGCTTGCTTGCGGCTTTTTGATAATAGTAATTCGGTATTAATTCCCTGTTGGGCTCTCCAAGGGGCTTGGGGCTATTTACATATGTGCTGCCCCAAGTCAGGTTGGATAGGGGAGAAAAAAATGAATTCTATGTTTTGCATTTTTGATACTTTGTGCTTCCCGAATTAAAATTTACTTTGAACCAAATAGCTTAACTCATTGAAACACCATACAACCTATGATATACAATAGAGCCTGCAATTAAACATTTTATCTTGTTAGGGTTTTGATTAAGCATTTGTCCCAAAAAAAACATTCAGGTATTGCTGACAAATTGCTGGAAAAATTCGTGGTACTTCGAGGAACGAACACTGGAGTGTTTAACGGAGAGTTCCTCGAGAATTACAAGAAAAACATCCAGAGACATCCCAGGTGTAATTCCTGGGAGACATGTGAAGCTATTTCTTATCAAATTTTCTAATAAATTCTTCTTAGAATTGCTAAATTCTTCATGAAATTCACCTGGTTACGCCCATGGTTACAATAAAATCCATCGTATTTCTATATTATTATTTTTTTCAGGAAAACTCTCTCAACAGACAAATAATAATTCCGAGTTTCCAATCGCAATATATGTGTCAGGTTCGGTCAGAGTTATTTTTTTACGACCAAACCTTTCTCGAATCTATTTTCGCAACATTCCATAACGAGCCAACCGGTTCACTGGATTAAAATTGGACAACGCCCGCCATCTTAAGTTCGCTCCCCAAAATGCGTGAAAATTAAAACAAACATAAAATTCAACACAAAAACGGCACTCCGCGACCTCAGAAAAAACAAAACCCCGTAAAAGGATTATAGGATTTTCGAGAGCGAATATAAATAATCAGCCAAACACGACAAGCGTTTTTGTTTTCTCCCGTCGCTGCTGGCAAATTAGAAAAGCTCGTGAACGGGCGGAAAAAAAAACCGTTCGAAACGCCGCCCAAATAAACAACACGGCCAATAAATTCCATCGTTTTAATTTAATATTCATAATTTAACGTCTTTTGTTCCTCGCGCGAGTGGGGAAAAATCTCCAACTTTACGATCCCCTTCGTATTGCTCCCTGGAAGGGAGGGGTGGTGGAAGACACTCCAAAAAACCAAAGGAATCATTTTTAATAAAGTGATAATGTCATTTTCGGCTTTTGTTCGAAGTCGAATCAAGAGAATGAGATGAGATATGGATGGATGGTGAGAGATGGTGAGTTCATGAGAGAGATGAACCGTTTCTCCACGTGCGATGATGAATTTACTGCTGGGCTCATCTCATTAGGCAAATTTATTAGTTTTGAATTTATAATTGGTTGGCGGAACCCCTAATGGATTTACGACTGAGAACGAACGGGCGACAGGGTGTGACAGCTCAGCATCCTATAAAGTGGTTGATTTTTCGAGGTTTGTTCTAGGTCGGGTTTGAGTGTTTTATGGACTTCGATTGATGACGATCGTTGATTGCTTTTGATGGGAAACCATCGCTAGACGTTAATTTTGAGGATTTAAGGCGATGATGGTTGAAGCTTGTTTTATGGGGTGGGAGTTTATTTCTTTGAGAATTTATGAGATGTTTCATATGATCTAATGAGTGATTTTCGTGTTTTTTTTTATTTCACAGGGAAGAGCTAGCAATGAAAATTGGACTGACAGAAGCGCGGATACAGGTAAGGAACTTTTCACATATACATTGTATACATTGAACTTTACTAAAAATTTCTCGTAATTCATATGCCCTGAAACTATTGGCCTCTTCAACTTAAAGTTCCATTACCGACTTCAGTTGGAAGTGAAACAATCATCTGATTAAATTTTCAATCGTATTTTTTGTTGACGAATCTTCGCAGAACAGATCTTATGAAACAATTTCGTCACACGTTGTGACCACATTTCTCGAGAACTCTAAATGTGGTTTCTGAACAAATCGTACTCAAAACATCTAGAATATTTCCATTGCCAATTTTTGCGCATCTTGTGAAGAGACTGTCTTAATTAACTGAAACTATAGATGGGCAAAATTATTGAACTATTGGAGTGAATCTCACAAAAGTGAGTCGATTAATCCACTGACTAAAACTAATCTAAAATTTATTAGAAGTACCAGCCATACTCAGAAATTGATTTTTTTATTTTTAACTAAAATTTCCTACCTTGATACCTTGATGGCTACAGCGTAGTGTCACGCCATTGCCGGCAGTGATGGAAAGTAGCGAACGCTTCATCTGAACTGGAACAAAAACAAAACCAAACGCTCCCGAGCGTCAGAGCGCTGGCTTACTCGCATCTGTCGACTCCCGAGTAACTGAAGCAAAAAGTGATTCGTGAACGTGTTCGGAGCTGCTCAGAGTCATATTGTGCTTTTGGGAAAAAAGCTGCTTACCCTCCGAGATTTATGGTTTTCGGGGGCTTTTGACTACAAACTAGTAGTTTACTATCGATATGATGGTTATACCATTAATTTGTCTGTCAAAACCATAATAAATCACACCTTGCTCGGTTACTCGCGAGTAAACGCTCGCGAGCTTGTTGCTACTTCTTTTGACATGTTCTCCCGAGCAGACGGGTGCGGGCTTACTCACACCTAGCCAGATCCCGAGTCTGTGATGTTTGTTATGCGTTGGTATACACTCGTGAGCTGCTTCGTGATGCGAACTTTTCCAGCACTGATTGCCGGGCGTATTGTAGAGCTCCATCTTCGTCGGTCTTGGGCGAAACTTCTCCAGTTGCCCGAACGTTTAGGGTCGCCATGTCCTCTTCCACTGCGTACAGCCAGCGTATTCGTGGCCTTCCCCGAAGCCGCCGACCTCTACCTGGTTCCCTGCTAAATATTATTTTCGCAATTCTTTCTTCCAACATTCGCACTAAGTGACCAGCCCACTGAAGTCGCATCTTCGTACACTTGATACAACTCCTGATTCATGCGTCTGCGCCACACACCATTTTCGATTTTCCCACTGAGTATTGTCCGCAGCATTTTACGCTCGAAAACATCGAGAGCTTTCCGGTCTGACTCTTTCAACTTTCGTGCCCGTAGAGAGCCACCGAAAGAATCAATGTTTTATACAGGTCGAATTTTGTTTCCGTTTGCAAGTGGCGGGACCTAAGCTGGTTACTTAGTCCGTAAAAGGTCCTATTCGCAGCCGCAATACGTCTTTTAACTTCGCGGGAAACGTCGTTGTCACATGTCACAAGTGTTCCAAGGTAAACAAATTCTTCAACAACTTCAAACACATCTCCATCAAACACTACCTCAGCACCTACACCACCATGCCTGACTCTATCTCTACCTGCAACAATGTACTTCGTTTTGGTAGAATTAATGGTCAGGTCTATCCTCTCTGTCTCTCTCTTCAGAGGCACGAAGGCTTGTGATCAATTCCAATAAGGTCTATATCGTCCGCAAAGCCAAGGATTATGTGCAAACTTGTGATAATAGTGCCATTTCTCTACACGCCAGATCTCCTAATAGCACCCTCGAGTGCAATGTTGAACAGTAAATTCGAAAGTGAGTCTCCCTGCTTCAACCCGTCTAACGTCACGAACGAGGTTGACACCTCGTCTACGATCCAAACACTTGATTTCAAACCATCCAGCGTAGCACGTATCAGCCTAATTAGTTTTGCCGGAAAACCATGTTCAGACATTATCTGCCAAAGCTCATTTCTTTTCACTGAGTCGTACGCCGCCTTGAAATCAATAAACAGATGGTGAGTCTGCAAGTTATACTCCCGGAATTTATCTAGGATCATTTGCAAGCTAAACATCTGGTCCGTTATCGTATAGCCCTCACGAAAACTAGCTTGGTATTCGCTGACGAAGGACTCCCCGACCGGTCTCAGTCTATTAAACAGAATGCGCGACAGAATTTTGTACGCCGAATTCAGCAGGGTAATTCCTCTTTAATTGGCACACTCCAGTCTGTGCCCTCTTTTGTAGATACGGCGGACGATGCCATCCAACCAGCCGGTGGGCAATTCTTCGTCCTCCCATACCTTCAGAAGTACTTGGTGGATCGACTGGTAAAGCTTCTCACTTCCGTGCTTGAGAATCTCGACCGGGATCTCGTCCTTCCTAGCAGCCTTACAGTTCTTCAGCTCACTGATAGCCTTTTTAACCTCTCCTATGGTCGGAGGGTCCACAGCTTGATCGTCATCATCAATGTTCATCCAGTTCCTCACTACATTTCCATTTTCAACGTTCAACAATTGCTGAAAGTGCTCCTTCCACCTGGCAGCCACCACCGTTTTATCAATCAGCAAATTCCCTTCTCGATCATTGCAAATGGCGGGCACTGGTACGGTATTGTGCCGCGCACCATTGACCGTTGCATAGAATCTTCGCATATTATTCTGGTTTATGCTTTCTTGAGCTTCAGCTACCACACTTTCTTCGTCCTGCCTTTTCTTCCTTTGGTTGATTCGCTTTTCTTCAGCTCTCGCTGCCCTGTACCGCTCTCTGTTCTGTCGGGTACCGGCCTATTTGGAGTTGGAGCGAATTGAGAGAGCCGCTACAGCTTGCAAACAAACAAAAAGTGAGATGATATAGGAAAATAGGGTAAGTGCGTGTTGTTAGGAATGCCACCCCTCACTTATATTGTATTGCGAGTTGAGAGGGCCGCATGCGAAGAGATGTATAGCAAGTTAAAAGGACCGCAAAAATCAGTAAATAGGGTAAGAGCGTGTTGAGAGCACCGCTTGTAACTTGATTGATAGCGAGTTGAGAGGACCGCTGAGATCGGAAAATAGGGTAAGTGCGCGTTGTGAGGACCGCCACCTCTCACTTATATTGTAGAGCGAGTTGAGAAAACCGCAGAAAACAGTAAATAGGGTAATAGCGTATTGTAAGAACCTTTGAATAATAGCTAGTTTGGAGAACCGCTTGTAAATTGCTTAGTATCGAGTTGTGAGAACCACTGAGATCGGAGTGCGTGCTATGAAAACCACCACCTTTTTTGTATTTTGTAAAAAACAGGGTGAGTGCGCTTGAGTTGAGAGGACCGCTTAAATAAATTGATGGCGAGTTGAGAGGACCGCTAATAGCGGACGATAGACTAAGAGCGCGTTTTAAGAAGCGCCACGTCGAATGAATAGTGGAATGCACAGCGAGTTGAGAGGACTGCTTGCGCATATTGTATTATTTTTTTTGTAAAGGTCTATAATGCGAAACATTTTTGATTAGGGAGATCGAAAGGGATCGAAATAAAGTCAGAATGGAAATGTATGTTCCTTGTCAGAGTGGAGTGCTACAGATAGTAATAATGCAACCGTTTCAGTGAAATAAGAACAACTGAAGTGTAATGTGGTATAAAGATCGTTTCTCAGTTGCATAGCATTGTTTGTAGTTTGTGAATGTGGACTGTAATTGATCATCTTTTGTTTTAATAGAGTCCGGCGGTGGTCGTACCAGGAATTTCTCCAGGTATTCGTCTTGGAATTCTACCAAAATTAAAAAAAAATCTTTAATTTTGGTAGAATTCCTAAAGATTTTGTCTAGGGATTATACAAGAAAATTCTGTAAGAATTCTTTTATAAATTCCTTCCGACAGTTCACCTGGAATTCCTCATGCCATGTCATGGGATCCTATCAGAAGTTCCTACAGGGATTCCATCAGTGATTACTCTGAGAACCAGGAGTTTTTCTTCTACTTGACGTTACGTCCTCACTGGGACAGAGCCTATTTCTCAGCTTGCTGTTCAATGAGCACTTCCACAGTTCTTAACTGAGAGCTTTCTTTGTCAAAGTTGCCATTTTCGCATTCGTTTATCGTGTGGCAGGTACGATGATACTCTATGCCCAGGGAAGTCGAAGAAATTTCCATTACGAAAAGATCCTGGACCGATCGGGAATCGAACGCAGATACCTTCACCATGGCTTTGCTTTGTAGCCGCGGACTCTAACCACACGGCTAAGGATGGCCTCTAGAATCAGGAGTTATTCAAGGGAATTAAACACGATTTCATCCAGGCATTACATAGGAGAATTTCTTAAGATTCAATCATAAATTTCACGAAGGATTCATCCAGGAGTTCCTTCATGGTTTTTATCAGGATTCTCTCTACGGATTCCATCGGAAGTTCCTATAGGAATTCCATCAATAATTCTTCTGAGGATTTCATCAAATATTCGTCTAGGGATTTCATCAAGAATTCATTCATGAATTCCATCTGGGATTCCTCCAGAGATTCGATCAGGAGTTATTTCAGGGATTGCACCTGGAACTCAACTAGAGATTTCATCGGAAGTTTCTCAAGGGATTTTATTAGGAGATATTCCAGAGATTCCACCTGGAATTCATCCATGGACTCTGTCAGTAGTTGCTCTAGGAATTCCATCAGGAGTTCTTCTCGGGATTTCATCAGAGTTCTTTCAAGAATTCCATCAAGAGTTCTTTCAAGAATATCTTTACGAATTCTTCCAAGGATTCCTTCAGGAGTTCCCCCAGGGATTTCATCAAGAGCTCCTGTAGGTATTCTATCAGGAGTTACTTTAAGGCTTTCATCAGAGTTCTTCTGGATATTCCACCAAGAGCTCCTTCTGAGGTTTCTCCCGGAATTCTTCAACAGATTAAATCAGATGTTCCTCGAGGAATTCCATCAATGTTTCTTCTCGGAATATTATCAGTAATTCCTCTAGGGATTCTATCAGGAGGTTTATCTGAAAACTTATCAGGAATTCTTCCAGGGATTCCATCAGGAGTCCCTTCAATGATTAGTAGTTCCTTCAAGAATATCTACAGATATTCTTCCAAGGATTCCATCAGGAGTTCCTTCAAAGATTCCATCAGGAGTTCCTATAGGGATACTATCAGGAATACCTTTAGGGCTTCCATCAGAGTTCTTCTGGGGATTGCATCCGGAGTTCCTCCAGAGTTCTTTCAGAGATTCCTCCTAAATTGCCGCCAAAGATTCTATTAGGAGTTCCTCCAGAGATTGAGGATTTCTATCAGGTCTCCTTCTAGGAATATCTTAAAGAATTCTTTTAGGGATTTTTACAAAGTTCCATCAGGAATTCCTCCAGGGATTCCATCAGGAGTTTCTTCAGCGATTGCAACTAGAACTCCTCCAGAGATTCCATCAGGAATACCTCTAGCAAATCCATTAGAAGTTTCTTCAACAATTCCATCAGCAGTCCCTTCAGAGATTTCACCTGGAATTCTTCCAGAGATTCTGTCAGGGGTTCCATCACTAGTTATTCTATGAATTTCATCAGAAATTCCTCCATTGATTTAGTTAGGAACTTTTTCAACAATATATTTAGGATTCCCTCCAAGGATTTCATTAGGAATTCACCAAGGGATTCCATCAAGAGTTTCTTCTGATATTTCCCCCGGAATTCCTCAAGAGATTCTTTCAGCAGATCGTCTAGAGATCATATCAGGAATTTTTCGAGGAATTCCATCAATACTTCTTCTAGAAATATCATTAAAAGTTCCTCTATAAATTCTATCAGGAGTTCCTCCAACAATTTCATAAGGAGATCATCTAGAGATTTCATCAGGAGTCTCTTCAATGCTTCTATCAGAAATCCTCCAACAATGTCTTTATAATTCTCCAAGGATTCCATCAGGAGTACCTTTAGAGCTACCATTAGAGTTCTTCTGAGGATTTCATCAGGAGTTCCTCCAGGAATTCCATCAAGAGTTCCTTCAAAGATTCCAGCTAGCATTTCTTCCGAGATTCTATTAGGAATTCCTTCAGAGTTTATATCAGGAGTTCCCCTACGAATTCCATCAGGATTTCTTCTAGGGATATCATAGGGAATTCTCTAGGCATTCTATCAAGAGTTCCATCAGGAATTTTAACAGGAATTTCTCCAGGGATTTCATCAGGAGTTCCTCTAGCTATTCCATAGGGAATTATTCAAGGGATTTCATCAATAATTCTTCCAATGATTTCATCTGGAGTTCCTGCAAGAATATCTTTAGGAATTCCTACAAGGAGTTCCTCCGGATTCCATCAGGAATTCCATCAGGAATCATTATTAAATTTTCCAGAAATTTTAACAGGAGTTCCCTTAGGGGTTCCATCAGGAGTTCCTCTAGAGATTATATCAGAAGTTTCTTCAAAGATTTCACCTGAATCCTCCGGGGATCACATCAGTAGTTTCTTCTAGGGATTCGGATTCCATCCGAAGGAGTTCTTAAATACATTTCATTTGGAGTTTTTGCAGGGATTCCATCGGAAGTTCTTTCATTGATTCCATTTGAAAAACTTCTAAGACTTTATTATAAAATCCTCCTGTGATTCCTTCAGAAGTTCTCTTCAAGGTAGCCCTCCTGAAATTCCTCAAGGAATCAATTTTCAAGGTATTCCTTCCGCAATATCTCCAACGATTCTCGAGGATTATCAGGAATTTTATCAGAAATTTTTTGTAAGGATTGCAATACCGAAACTACTCAAAAGATTCATTCCGAAATTTTTCAAAGGATTCGTTGCGGAAATCATCATGGGGTTCCTCCCGGATTTCCTTAAGTAATCAATCCCGGAAATCCTCAAGGGATTCCTCCGGATTTTTCAAGGAATTTCTCGCGGATTAACTTCAGGGATTCTTGGGGGTTTTCAGGAAATCTTCCAGCGATTTTACCAGAAATTTATTATAATAGTTTCACCTGTAATTTGGGAATCTACCAGTATATCATCCAGCGGCTCTATCAGGAGTTCCTCCTGCTATTCAAACGGGAATTTCTTCAGAGATTCCTTTGAGAATTTCACCGAAGGTTCCTTCGTGGATGCCGCAAAGATGAACTCTAATGATCCAATAACGAATTTCCTATGAGATTTGACTACAATTTCCTGTGAAGATTCTACTAGTAATCCTTCCGATACTTCAACAGTAGTTTCCCTAATTATATCACCTGAAATTTTTCGTGAGAGAAGTTTTTTATGGATTTTCACAAGGAGTTCACTGGGAATATCACCAGACTTTCGCTAGAATTATCACCAGAAAAATCTACCAGAGTTTCGCCAGAAGTTCAACCATAAAATACTTTAAAGGTATTACTAGAATTGTAGTTTAGGATTATCAGAAATTCCTCCAAGGAGTTAACTGATATTTTCTCAGAGGATCAAACAACACATTTTTCTGAATGCCTTCAGGATGAATCCCTAAAGTGGACCTAAAAGATTTTTTTTGAAATATCTAAAAAAAATCCATGGAGAAATTTCTTTAATCCTTGGAGGTATCACCAAAGAGATCAATAAAGAAATTCCCAGAGAATTTCCTGGAGAGGTTCCTTAATATTTTTCTGGAAAAACTTTTGAAGCAATCCCTGAAGGAGTTTCTGAAAGATTCTCTAAGGTAATTCCTGGTAGGTTCCTTGAAAAAAAAAAAATCCTTCATTGCTACTGGTCGGAATTGATGGATAAATTCCTTTAGGAATCATCGAAGAAATTTATATTAGATTATTGAAATAATTACTGCAGAAATCCCAGGACGAATGCCTCGTAGGGTCCCTTTAGAGATACAAGGAGGAATCTGGTGAAATTTATAAAAGAATTTATTGAGACTCCCTAAAGGAATACCGAAGGATAACCTGGGAGATCCTCTCAAAAAATTGCAAGTGCAATCTCCAAAGGAATTCCTGCTTATATCCCGTGTACAAAGTTTTGATGAATTCTTTTTCAGTATTTCTTTTGGAATTCTTGGTGGAATCCCTGTAGGAACTTGATGAATCCTTGGATAAATTGTGGGTAGTATCTGTAAAGAAATGCCTGAAGTTTCGCTGGAGGAATTCTTAAATAAATCTTTGGAGTGTTTTTTGGTGGAATTCTTGAAGGATGAATTGGATGAACCACTGGAGAAATTCCTTGAAAAGTATTTGTATAGATTCCTGGAGAAATATGATGAAAAATTACTAGGAAGAATCGCTGAAGAAATTCCTGGTGAATTTTCTGAAGTAACTCCTTGTGGAATTTCTGATTGAATCTGTGGATAAATTTCTAGAGAAGTTATTGATAAAATTCGTGGTAGAATCCCAGGAAGAAGTTTTGGTGGAATCCTTAGTATAACTTATGGATTCCTGGAAAAACTTCAGAGCAGAATAAGTAGATGACACCACTAAAATATTGTGGATAGAATGTTTGAAAAAAAAAAACCATAGCCATTTCCATATCAATGACTGCTAAGAATATTTCCCGAAAGAGACCACTTATGATTTCAGAGTTTTGTCGGTATATTTCCTATGAATTATAATTGGAATTCCTCATAAATATTCATATCTTCCGGTACTTAAATGTTGAAAGTTCATCTCTTCCCTACTGCGATTATTGCCAAAAAATCGCTGAAATATTCTCCCTCACAGCCACAGCATTCGAAAAAATAACAATCACATATTTACTAGACTCTCGACAAGTCTAAACACATGCGAAGAAATATCGTGTTGCTGCAACCAAAATTGACAGCTGGTCAAACGGTTGTATCAACATAAATCGGTTTGACTAACTTGGGGGCGGAGTCAATGTTGGTCAAACCGTTTGAGCGTCTGTGGGGTGCATAACACTTGCGAAAAAAATTCATCTCACCGAAACTGAGAAACCAAATCGGAGGTATCAATATTTGAATATGCAGCGGAACTCTGATCTCAAACTTGTTTCGTTTTAAATTATTTTCATGAAAAATTTAAGAAAAAGCGGCTATACTAGCAGCAAAACTGAATTAAGCTGGAATATTTGTTTAGTATTCAGTATTCGCGAGATTCCTTGAATTACCAGTATTCAACAGTGTTGAGTTAGTACTCATGATTGTTGTCCTGGCTTTCGAGAAAGCAAATTCCAAGTCTTTAAGGTGAAGATAAATCGAAGCTAAACTTCAAATTTTCAAGGGCACGAATCTGGAGAACCGAACACCCGTTTAAGCTGAAAACTCAATCGATTGGTCACACCCAGCTAGTGACCAATCGATTACGTTTTCAGCTCAAACGGGTGTTCGGTTCTCCAGATTCGTGCCCTTGAAAATTTGAAGTTTGGCTTCGATTTATCTTCACCTTAACCATGTGCTAGGTAAAATAGTCCTTGCTTTCGAGAAAGCAAATTCCAAGTCTTTAACCATGTGCTAGGTAAATAGCTACAATTTTCAAAATTTTGTTGCCAGTAAGAAAGACTTTTTACTGCAAAGCCTTGAATTGCCAGAATATATTACCCTAGCCAGACAAAAAGTATGAGATTATGGTTCAGATTGGAAGATCGTACCCTGTAACGCACTTCGACAGGGTGATCCACCCGGGTTATGGGTCAAGCTGCAAGCTAATAGGGTCCTAGAATCTTGTTCCAGTTTCAATAACAATCGCTTAAGTTTAGATCAGAAATACACGTTAACTCAATTTATAAATATTTCCCGTAATTTTTCTTGAGATTTAACTGCACCGTTTGGTTCAAGTTTAAATTTTGGGTGAATTTTGTTATCCGTGTCGATTCCGAAATGTCCGATAAGAACTACCTCAGTGTTAAAAACTACAATATCTGTGAGGTGTTTGTCGACTGAGTGAATCATGATCAAAAATGTCAAGATACGAAATTCGAGCCATTTTTCAAATTGAAGTTCAAATATGATTTAAACATTATTTAAGCGGGAAACAGGCGCTATCGTGTTATTGAACGAAAACAAGATTTTTTTCAAAAATTTTAGGACAGTATTGTGGAAATGGTCATAGCAAATGAAGCTGAGAAGATGACTATGCACCAGTAAGTAACGCCAGAAAGAAGTAGAATATGTATTAGAGTGGTTCAAAAAATCGTTTTTGCTCCACACCGCTCATTCGATTCTAGATCAAATTCTAAGTGTCCTCCCAAAATTTGAGCTCATTTGGATGAAAACTGAGACTGCACAAGCCCTTTGAAGTATATATGAGAATTACTATGGGAAAAGCAAGCAATTCATTCAATCGGTCATAGCGTTTGCCCACGTGCTCTTGGGGATTAGGACTACGTTGATACTGTGAGATACAATAATCAGCTACAACTTTGCCGAAGACCGTTTTCATCGGACGCCTCAGTAATTAGTTATTGATTTATATCCAGTCACAAATTCTTTAGCAGTGCTCATTTAACTTCTGAACAGGCAACATTGCTGCAACTGGCGCGAAAGATAGCACGCACAAATCATGGCTACTATGTTTTACTGCATATATCCAGTGATGCCTGCAGAACAGCCCAATACTTATAGCCAAAGTTTTACAACTCAATTAAAAAATAAATAACTAATTACTGGGGCGTCCGATTTGAAAACGGTCTTCGGCAAATATGTAGCTGATTACTGTATATCACAATATTAACTTAGTTCTAATCCTCAATAGCACATGGGCAAACGCTATGACCGATTGAATGAATTGCTTGCTTTTCCCATAGTAATTCTCATATATACTTCAAAGGGCTTGTGCAGTCTCAGTTTTCATCCAAATGAGCTCAAATTTTGGGAGGACACTTAGAATTTGATCTAGAATCGAATGAGCGGTGTGGAGCAAAAACGATTTTTGAACCACTCTTATATGTACAGTTGTGTTCAGAATAATAGTAGTGAAAGCCGATTTTCATACAAAATGCTCAACTTTGGCATGCTGTAACTTTGTTTCCATATGAGCAATCGACATGAAATTTTGACAGTGAACTACAAATATACTCAAATTTAATATCACAAGATTTGAAAATTTTCACACTACCGGCTAAAAAGTTAAGCACCAGGTGAAATCGCTCAAAATAATATAAGTTTTTCTTTTACAAATTTTTGTTCAGCAACAATTTGGTAAAAAATTGGGTTGTTTATATATTCATAGCTTAGGTGGAAATGGTTGAAACGATGAATAAAGAAAAATTCAAAAAAATAAAATACAGCAGATATTTAAATTATTAAAACTTCTATTATTTTGAGCGATTTCACCTGGTGCTTAACTTTTTAGCCGGTAGTGTGAAAATTTTCAAATCTTGTGATATTAAATTTGAGTATATTTGTAGTTTACTGTCAAAATTTCATGTCGATTGCTCATATGGAAACAAAGTTACAGCATGCCAAAGTTGAGCATTTTGTATGAAAATCGGCTTTCACTACTATTATTCTGAACACAACTGTATATATATATTATACTATAGTACAATATAACTAAGGTTTTTAAGGCTGCTGCTGCTGCTGTAACGTGAATTCAGTTGCAGATGTCCTCAGAAATCAACCTTTTCAAAACCTAACATACAATTTATCCACAAGAAAGCAAAATGGCCCAAAACTAGTCAAACTCCCACGCAGCGCCCATCAGCATCTCGTTCGGTCGCTAGATTATCCAAACACGTTTAACACGTTAGCAAACGGAGGAAGCCCTCATCCAACCCATCACGATCTAAGCTCCATTTTATATTTCGTGCTGCCTGCTAAGCCACTACAGCACAATCGCAGTGCGGCAGTCATCGGATTCTCGAATCGTGATGGTTCGTGGTGCCAAAGCCTACCATTACTAAATTACAGCAGTTACAGACGCGATTTCACGATTCGGATTCCCCCCCTCCTTGCGCCCCAGTATATGGACCCGTCTCAGATGGAAGTAGTGCCACTGCAAGTCAGTTGAACGGACGTCGAAAACAGTCCCAGTCAGTCAGTTAGTCAGTTATTACCCGAGTCACAAATAGCATTTTGAATGCTCTTCCCGCTATTTGCGCAGATGAGTGGAAGCCGCCACCGGGCACCACCGCGCACAGTGGTTCAAATACTGTCTGTACTCCGTTTAGTCTCAAAAAAAAAAAAAAAAACTTGTTGTTGTAAGGTTCTTTAGGGAACTTTACTAAAAGATCTATGTAAAAATGAGCGATTCGCTCCTATCTCGTTCTCTTTCGATTAAAGCAGTTCAATACTAAAGCTTTTAGGAAGTTTTTCACTATAGATCGAAAGACAATGTTCTTCACTAGCGTTGATTACAAGAAACAACAAAATTTAGCTCTGGCTGGTTTCCATTAAAAGAAAGTAAACAAAAAGACCTTCTCAATGTCAGATAGGTCCCTTTGAAAAGGTAGTTATTCCCGAACCACTATGCACCGGCCGCTGTCGAACTGGCAGTTCGACTCCAGCAGCAGGGAGAAAGGGAAAGGCTATCAAATTAAGCAGAGGGCCCATACGATTGTAAATATATCATTTCGGTTGATTGGAGAGGCGGAAATCGATGAAACCGAGAAATTCTGCAAAAAACAGGCCCCATAGCGGCTTGGAGTGGCTGGGTCGGGGAAAGATCTCCACAATTCTATTCGATGCGATGATGATGGTTCGCAAAGTCGTCGATATTATTTGCATAATTTCCGCCCGCAGGGTACTTTTTGCAGGGTCGTTAATTAATTTGATTACACCAAATCACATGGAATCACACGAGGCAGTCTCAGTCTGTTGGTAAGGGGTGCAAGGGAGTGCAAAACTGTGGTACTTTGGTGGAAGATTACTCACTATTTTCAGGGTCTTAGTGAGTTGTTAACGCAACAAGTCATTTTAAAAAGTAATAGGAAATGAATTATTTAACTTTTTCATGGAACTATTTTGATAATGAGAACATAAAGTTTTGGGGCCCAGATAGCCGCAGTTATTCAGCAAGGCCAAGCTGAAAATAATGGTATCCCCTAATTTTCTTGCATTCCCGACCCGATTTCTCATGAAGTTAAAAGACGTTTAGCGGCTGTAAATGAGGTCGTGCACAGAATACGTAGTCACACGAGGTTTCGCGATTTGAAAACGGAAATAAAATTGCACCGTTATAAGATATTGGTGCTTTTCGTAAGTCTACTGAATCGATGAATCTTTATACACAGAGAAATCCAGGAAATTTACAACAACTCGAACAACAGCGGATATTAAACCCACAATCCTGATATTCTTGAAAATTTAGACCTCTGCCATGTAGGATAGCTTCTGCCATAAATGAAATGGGAACATGTCAAATTATAACGATAGCTCTAGTTAGACACTGTCCAAAAAACGACTCAATCAAGCCATCGTAAAACAACTTCACCTTCCAATCACCACAAACCTAATTGCAGTAGCTCGGACTCCACCGGAGAAACAAATAGACATCAAATTAATTAGGCTAAACAAAGTCTCTAGATCTTAAGCCTGCGGCAGCAAACCACAGTGTGAAATAACTGGCCCGCGTCGCCGAGGACTTGTAATTTTTAATTAAAAATCATAACCGGCGGCAACCGCAAGCCTAATGTTGAACATTTCGCGCGGCTCCGATTAGCCGTAAATAGTAGTACTAGTAGTGGCCATTAGTTCCCTTCCTCTCCCTCGACTACTGCCAACAATCAACCCCGCTCCGCGGTTTCCGTCCGACTGCTAATCATAGTTAGGGTAACTTGGGATACTGCGCCAGAGAGGTAAAATGCACCACCGCAAATTTTTAAAAGATAAAAAGCATTTTAGTCAAATTAGATCATTTCATACAAAATCTCTGTTAATTTTAACGTATTTCAAGGGAAAATTATTTTTAAATTCCGATTGATATAATTGCCTCAATCAATGACTGTTTTCAGCAATTTCAATCTTATTTATGCTGTAAACGCAATCAAAATAAAGTTTTCGAAAAAAAAATCACAGTTGAAATTGAGTTTTTCCTCTTAGGGGGCGCATTTTACTCCGTCTTCCCTTCCAAGTGCTCACGCACTGCTTAGTGCTTATGCCCACAATCAGCTAGCGGACGAAACGAGGGATCATAATTCATCGGCACGGCAATCTTGGAATTAGATCACGCGTAATTAAGCTTAATTTCTATGGGGCCGTTTTCTATTAGCATAATTCAAAATGATAAAAATAAAATTCAATTAGGCCATTTCGGGTGTCCCCGTCCAGTTGAGAGGTATAATTTTTTGAGGGTAAAATGGGCGATGGCGATGGGACGATACGGTCACCTCAATACAAACATAGCCGCCCATCACCGTCGTTGCCATCATCATGGCAAGGTGTAAAATCATCGGTCGTAAAAAGGCTAACTAATTAAAGCCATAAATTTAGCTAATTCTACTCAGACTAATCGGAGTGCCTAAATCGGTTTCCGAGAATATGCGACTGGCAGAGAGAGAGAGCGAGAGAGAGATAGAAGGCGGTCACTGTGGGTCAGATGTGGGGCGTTTCTGAATATATAAACTTGAAGGATCTTTTAGACGGTCATTTCAGAAAATTCACTAAACATGGTTGCCACCACGAACAAAAGAAAAGGTGAACCTCTGAATTCACAATTTCCTTCCAAAACAATTGGTTTTGAAATTGTCACTAACCGTGGAAAAAAAAAGGAAGAGGGACGTTTTTCCGAATTGTGCGCTTTCTTCCAAGGGTGAAATGGTCAATGTTGATGATTGCTTCGAAATTAGCAACCAGTTCGATGCTTTAGACAAATTTTCCTAGCATCAAATCGAAGCAGTGTCTAGCCCAGCTCTTTGATTCAAGTGAGGAAGCAAAGAGTACCACCAATCGTGGTCAAATGTTCCAAGTTTGGGAGAATTGGGCAGGAGATCTTGAACTCCATTTGGGGAATCAAGGTTTTTTCCAAATTTCAAAGATAGGAGACTGTCGTGTTTTGTCGAAAACTCTTGAAGATCGCGATCTGCTTCTCAAACATCTTGAAGAGAAGAAGCACAATTACCTTTGCTTATGACGACAAAACTGAACGTTAGTTCAAAGTCGTCTTGAAACGTCTCTCAAGTGACTATAAGTCACCTGAAGAGATCAAAAATGGAATACATGATTTACTTGGATTTTCCCCAGTCCAAGTAATCATTATGAAAAAGATAATCCAATCTGTCATTCTTCGAAAAGGGTTTTCTCAAGAATATTATTTAGTTCACATTAACAAAAGTTTTCTAGATAATATTAAAGCCTTTGAAAAAGCAAGACTCATGTTCGATGTCCGTGTAATATGGGAACCAGAGGCGAGTCCACGTTCGAAACCATGGGCAGGACATATATTTTGTACACAGTGAAGCTAAGAAAAATTGGACCTGTGGACTGGAATTTGAAAGTTGAATATCTGAGGAGCTCAAACGCAAAGGGGTGTAAGTTACATTATGATCAGTTTTAAGTTGAGCTGAGGAAAATCTAATGTTTCCATACGTTCTTACAATAGTTTCAGTAGATTTTCCTGCTCAACAGAAAAATAACCCATGGTTCTTAGAAAACTGGATGGTTTTTTGACTCCCATACAATTTGTGTAGAATATTTTTGTCACTGACACCAGACTTGATAATTCGCCTCAACATCATCAGAGTTCGGTGGCATACTCCAGAGCAGCGTGCTGCCGTTGGCTCTTTGCGAGGGAGCGAAAAAAATGCTAAGCAGAGAGGCAACGAAAAATGAGCGAGGAAGATGCAGCACAAAACACAACAGAGTAAAATTCCATCAAAGTAGAATGCTCTCACAACTCCCCGAGGACTGCTTTGCTCGGGCGGGACACTCAAGAGTTTTTTTTTTTGAAGCGTGAGTAAAGGTGAGCAGCACAACAAAAGAGAGAGAGAGAGATTGCCAGAAAAAAATCCTCGCATTTTTTGCAAGCTCTCTCTCTCTTGAATCGCTTGAGGGTCTGTGTTGAAAATTTTGAGTTCAGGTTTTACTCCTCAGAAAAACGGCAAAATCGCCTCATCTGTGCATGGCAGAGGAGCTTCTATCAAGCCTGACTGACACCTCTTTGCTTCTAACATCCTTTTTCATGCTAGAAGTTACCACAAGACTTAATTAGCTTATCTTTTCTACAGGGTGACTGAGTGCCTTAAAATAGGAAATAAGACACCTCTTGCTAGAAAAATGAGTTCTAAAAGAGACCGAGAAAAGATCAAACAGGGAGCAAGAAAACAAAACGAAACCTAATAGGACCCAGGAGATACGAATTTTAAGCTTCATAGCATCATTGTAGACTTTTTTAAGTTTTAGGATTTTTTTACGACAAGTATTACTGTATGTTTTTTTTTCATGATTTTTTTCTAGGAATTTCATTAGAAATTTATTCAGGTATGTTTCCAAATTTTCAGTTGCTTCTCCGGAAATTGCTCAAGGAGATCATTTAGTGATTATTTCCCAAAGAATCACTCTAGGAATTTTTCCAGAGAGTTTTTCCAAGAATTTTATTTAGAATACTTTAAGAATGCAATTTTGAATTTCCCAAGGGGAACCACAGCAATAGAATTTCTTCAAATATTACTTTATCAATCATCCGAATTCCTCCGAAAATTCGTCGAGACATTTTTCTGGTAAATCCTAACTCCTCAACAACTTTATCAAGCGATACATCCATCGATTTCCTTGGGACATCCTCTATGATTTCAAGCAAAAATATTCTAAAATTCAATCAATAACTTCTCCAGAAATTTCTACGCATTTCCTTTGATATTAGGTTTAAGGATTTATATAAAATTTCAACTAGGAATTTTTCTAAAGATACCTTCAGTAATTGCTCCAGAGATTCCTTCTAAGATTTCTACAGAAAATCCTCCAGAGATTCCTTCTAAGATTTCTACAGAAAATCCTCCAGTAATTCTTTGAGTTTTTCTCGTGTAAATCTTGTTTTTTTTCTCAGGTAAATGCCAAGGATTTTTTTAGGAAAAATAAATCCATGAGGTATTTCTAACGAAAATCCTAGAGTAACCTCTGATAAAATATATGTAGATTTTAAAGCCACCCTTATTGAACAAGGATTGCTGTAAAAACTCCTGGACTCTTGAGGAAGTTTAAGAAGTTTTTCTACATAATTTGCCCACATAATCGAACAAAAATCAATCGAATCTCGGGATAGTATTCCATAGGATTTCCTAAAGAAATTTCCGATAAAAAATTGGATAAAATCTCTATAGAATTTAATGTAAAAATGATTCGAAGAATTACTGGAATAATTCCTGTCATCTAAACTGGTGATCATGGCAATTTTTTAAGAAACTTTTTAGAATTTTTTTTGTTAAACAGCAGGAGTAATGCTTGAACGAAATATGCTGGAAGCTTTTTAGAACAAAAAAAATAGGTTTGTTCGAAGAACCCACCAAGGACTTGTTTGTTTCTGGGAGGAGAGGAGAATGATTTCTGGAAGGATCCTGCGTTCGAATCCGGATTTGAATCCACATGAACAGGCGGAGGTATTCTCGCAGGGTTTCTATAAAAAAATACTTAAGATTCATTTTCAAACACTCTGGACTAAGCCTTTGTGGGTTTCCTTGAAATAAAATTCTGTAGAAAGCTTTGGAAGATCTCCTAGAGTAACTACTGGAAAATTTGGTTAAAGGAACAGTAAAAAAATATCTGGAGGCAATCCTAGGATAGTTTCGGAAACAAAAATCAATGGAATACCTGAGAAAATTACTGGAGGTGGTAGCTTTGAAGTTCTCAAGGATTTCCTAGAGCAAATCCTTCTGGAGAAAATTCACTGGAAAAATTTCTGGGAGAAGAAGTAGAGAAATCTATAGAAGGATTTTTGGAGAAATCCCTGTAGGGGACACTGAAAATATTATAAATAAAATCACTATGATAATTGCTAAAGATTTTTCTCGGTGAATCTGAGACGAAGTTCTGCAACAGACGGAACCCGTTATAGTGTCTGAAGGTTTCTTTGGAGCCTGTACAGGATTCAATGCAAGCAGAATGAGAAAAACATATACTTTAGAGTCCATTTTGGTTAAAATAGAAACTCTAGAGACCTTCCATTAAAAATAGAGACTTTTTAGACACCTGCATTTAATCATTCATTGGATCAACTTCTGTAGCCTTTTATATTAAAAAAAAGGAATATCCTTCATATGTATATCCTATTTGAATAAAAATTGACAAACATATACCAAACTGCTTCCCATTATAACCAGTTTGCTCTAATTTCCTCATCTTTTGCTAGATAATCAATGGAAGAACAGTAAAAATTATGGCAAATTTGAGTTGTTTTATTTTTCTTGAAACCTAAGTGACCCGGGTAATCGTCGAAGTTTTCAGGAGAAACTGAAGACGTTTGAAAAATGATTCATCGCACAGAAACTCCATCAGATAATTCGTTGGAATTTCTTCAACAATTTAAAAAAAAAAACAAGAAATCTTCATAATCTGCTCTAAGTATTTTTAAGAATGATTGATCACATCATTTTTCAGGAATTGACTAAAAACTAGAAATAACCATGAAAAACCTTATCGAGTCAAAACCCTAATAAGAGTAAGTAGTATTTCTTCTTCTTCTTCTTCTTCTTTCTGGCGTTACGTCCCTACTGAGACAAAGCTTGCTTCTCAGATTAGTGTTCTTATGAACAATTCCACAGTTATTAACTGAGAGCTTTCTTTGCCGATTGACCATTTTTGCATATGTATATCGTGTGGCAGGTACGATGATACTCTATGCCCTGGGAATCGAGGAAATTTCCTTTACGAAAAGATCCTCGACCAGTGGGATTCGAACCCACGACCCTCAGCATGGTCATGCTGAATAGCTGCGCGTTTACCGCTACGGCTATCTGAGCCCCCAAGAGTAAGTAGTATATTGTATGTTTATTGAACAGATGAAAAAAAGTTTTTTTTTTTGTTTTTCAAGCTCTCTGCTGTTCTTGTTTTTTTTTTGTTGAATCGTGGGTATGACAATGCTTTGACTGTCATACCCAGGTGTTTTTGTGCGTAGTACGTGTCCTACCTATCCTAGAAACCTGAAGGAATTTCCAGAACCCCACTCAGTGCTGTCGGCGCCAAAGATGAGATCATGGTACCAAACAATGCCACATGGATGCTAAATGCAAGATTTGCGGAGGTTCTTCTCACGCTAAGGACGTTAAAGGCCTGTGAAGGAAGAAACCAACAAGTTTGTATGTGCAAATTGCGGGGCAATCATAAGTCTAACTTTTGGGATTGTCCTTCATGTAAACGATTCGTCCAGGCTCGTACCAGGCAGTTGAATGGTAACTTTTTTTGTTTCCGGGAATTCCCCAGGCAGAATCTCCAACAATGCTCATTTTTCAGTTAACGATCGCTTGTTTAAGAATCATACCCATCAGGTAAATTGTAATCATCGCTCATTCACAAACTAAGTTTCTTCCGTCGAATAGCCTTTGGAATCTTTTAATTTTGAATGAATTTACCCAAGGAAACTTGTATGCCAATATTGTAGCAGGCAGTTTCAGTCCTCCCCTTCAAATTGTCAAATTTTTATGGATAACCGTTCTAATTGTTTCAAATCAAATGAAAATACCTCAGCCACCTCAGGTAACTTCTATTTCACCTCTTCATTAAGGGAAAATTCCAACCAAAAAATTATCAGAAAATAGACCTACTTCTAGTAATAGTCTCTCTGATTTTGATTTTTAAAATAAACAATTGAATCAAATAATCGATGCAATGTTCAAAACCACCACAAAGGCAGAAGAGGTCCAAGTTGATGTACAATTTACTAATACATTTGTTATTAGATTACGTTTCTGTATGAGACCCAAAATTTTTTTTTTTGGAATTCTCGTTCTTTAAATGGCAAAGAGGACGAGCTATTTAAATTTCTAATAGTCCATAACATACATATAGCAGTTATGACTGAATCTGATTTGAAACCAGGATTCGAACTCAAAAGAGATTCAAACTTTTTTGTTTATCGTAATGATCGACTGGATGGAGCATGTGGTGGAGTTGCTATCAAAGACGTATAAACATCAACTTTTTTTGTCATTTGAAACCAAAGTTTTTGAAACTTTGGGTTGTTCTGTTGAAACCCAGCTTGGTAAATATACTCACATCGCTGCTTATTTGCCTTTTCAACGCACTGGGAAGCAAATTCATCTGATTCAAACTAACTTGCGGAAATTGACTCGCAATAAGTCAACTTTTTTTTTGTCATTGGTGACTTTAATGCCAAGCATTTCTCTTGGAATAATTCGCAAATCAATTCCGACGGCAGAATTTTATTTCTCCAGGATATTTCTTAATTCAATACCCTGATAGCCTTACTTGTTTTTCCTCTTCTAGAAAACCTTCTACGATTGATTTGGCCTTAATCGACTGTAGTCACTTTTGTCACTCAATCTGATTTTGATTATGATCATGTCCCTGTTACATTTTAAATATCCCATCAAGCTATTCTCAATCCTCTCAGCTCCACATTCGATTATTAACAAGCAGACTGGAATAGATATAAAACATGCATCGATAGTGATTATAATGTTTATCAAACTTGATATTGACAATGCTCTCGAAAGTTCAACAAATTCCTTTGTTGAAACAAGGGGCAATGCAGTACCAAAATGTGAAGTAAAATTTGAATCCGTGATTATAGACGATGATTTTTAACTCTTGATCCACCTTAAAAAGTGAGGGGAAGGCAATTTCTACGCACTCGCGATCCTGCTATGAAAATTATATGGCAGGATCCGCAGAAAAAATTGAAAATTCTTTCGATTTTCATAATTAGGAAACAAACATTTTGAAAATGAAATTTCAAAAATAAGTCCTTTTGGAAATTATCTGAAATTTGAAAAAAAAAACTCAGAAGCCGATCCCGGCATTCACAGAGGAAAACAAATTATTACTAACTAATTGCGAGAGGGCTCAAAAACTTGCTATGCAGAGCGCGCACTATTTTAATTTTGGACTTACTAGTCCAAGTTACTCAGGATTTCGAAAATATTCTCAATCAAGAGAACGTTTTCGAAAATTCCTGGGAAATAGATTTGAATAAAGTGAGAACTATCATTAAAAACTAAAAATATAAAAGTCCCTGGTGATTTTTGTTACTTTTGTTTATCACATTATTGTGGTCATTGGCCCGTTGTCGTGTAACGTTGAAGCGAGAAATACTGTCTGTAAATGGAAGCGTAAAAATGGCTGCGACTGAAACCAGTTGCTGTTGGTGAGTTGAAAATGGACTCGGCTGATACGACACCGAACTAAAGCTCTTTACCGTGTCGTGTGTTTGTTAGGGCGGATAACAAACCACTCGCACCCACCCGAAGGTGACAGTCGGGTAATTTAGGTTGGCAATTAAAATCACTCTGAATTTATTAAGCTTTATTAGCCCTAGCCCTGAACAATGGCAACAAGCCCATACGGTTCCTGATTGCCGCCATCGGGGGTTGTGATTGATTCGATCAATTTAGTCCACATCAAGTGGGTCACTTTGTCATTTCCCAACGATTTCCTTACGTTTTGGAGCTTGGTAGCATAAGCTACCAGGCGCCAACGAAATTCAGCTAATTTTACGACCCTCTCTTCGGTCGAAGGGAAGCCACACACCACGACATAGAAAACGGTAATCTCCCGCAACATAAAACAAAATCAGCCATCACGCAACGTCATTAACAGCAACAGAAATCGAGAAAAGCGTCCGAGCAGCCGTTGATTGAAACGATAAGACGAACAGACGTAACACTGACAAACGATCTAAACGGTATCGTTTATCTTCGCGTTTGACGTTTCGCACAAGCGACTTCTTCAGGTCTTTTGCTCAAAACAGTATTCCGTGCAACATGGTAACCGAATATTGATAGTGCCAAATGTAGGCTGCCCATACGTACCGTATTTAACGGGACAGTACCGTTTTCATCCCCTCGACGGACTGTCCCGTCGTTTTATGGGAAATGCTCGAATTGTCCCGTATTTCAGAAAATGGAGAATTGGCACATATTTTCAACACCAGTAAAAAAATAAAAATAACAACATAACAAACAGTTTTTAGAAATATTTCTGAGTTATATTTATTTATTTATGCTTCTGCTTAACTTTTTGCGTTTTTTTACTCATATTTATGCAGAATTTTGATGGATTTCCAAAATACGGATCTTCATAAGATAATTAATCTTATAATACCTAAAATTAAAAAGAACAACTATGTGTTTACTTCTGATACGCAATTGATTGGATTGTTTATAAAGTGGTTATTTCAATAAAGTAATGAAATATTAGAAAAATTTACGTTTGAATTTGAAAAATTGAAAAGTGTGACGATTTTTTTAGGAAATTCTTAAAAATGAAATCAAAGAATGAGTTTCAAGGTTCTTAAGTTATTTTTATTGAATCATTGTCATAACCTTTTGCATTTCAAGGTGGTGAACAATATGTATTTTTGGCAATATGTATTTAGTCGAGAAAGACCAAATATCTCCTTCTTTGGTAGCTTATCGATTTTTCTAATCCAACACTATCTCACTATTCAAGCAAAAGCAAAATTCTGACCATTAAAGCGAGATATTGATTTGATTGACATAAGAGATAGAAGATCTGAAGATAATCTAAAAATTTTATTCCTGGAACTTCTGAGCCATAGCTAAATTTGATGCTGGAAGATCTAAGGAATAGCTCGCTGATATTGGTGAGATCTTATAAAAGCTAAATATGATATGCTAATAGTATTCCAGGAGTAAATTTTAGATAATATTTTCGGATCTTTTATCTCTTATATCTTTCACGTTAATATCACTCTTGTATGTCCATATCAAAATTTTCTATTACTTAGCTTTTTTCGCCAGCTCGGGTAAAGACTATTATTGCACTTTTTTGAGCTGCATTTATTTACAAGGGAACGGGTCATTCGGGGAAATGGCTTCGGAGATACGGGCCATTCGGGGAACTGGAATTCGGGAAAAAGTAGCACTATCGCATAATCTATGTCTTTTAAAATTATCCCGTTTTTGTTTATTATTAGTCCCGTTTTTATCTGGTTGGCTTATGGTCAGCCTAGCAAAATGGGTGATGACTTGCGAAGAAAATCGTTACAAATGTTACGTCTGTTTGTCTGTGCCACAGTTTTCCCTTCGCCGCTGCGAACAATAATGACGACGGCGCCTCATCTCTTCCGATCAGGCGACCATTTCGCTCCTCCTTAGCACGTTCGGGGCGCGCGTTTTCCCAATAACCGAACCCACTCTTCTAATGCCTCTTGCTCCATTCCATGTTGCATGCACCACGGTATGCTCGTAAAAGTATAAATTAAATTAATTTGTTTTTATTAGCCATTTTCGTTCCAATCAAAAATCCATATTTTATGCCAGCTTTCGGAACGATTGGAAACGATGACGACGGGTTCGAGAATACAACACTCACTCATTAGAGAGCCGTCCGGAGTTAGGTCGAACACATTTAATTTGAGTAAGCTTTGTTTAGTGCATTTTGGGTTGGTGATTGCTGATCGATCACTTCAGTAACTGCTAATTAGATGACTTTTACATCCTGTGTAAGTGATGGGTATACGTGTGGTAAGGGAACCGTAATTAGCAGATGACACCTTGTTGTTCCGCTTTATTCGTACACCAACAAATTTAGATCGGAAGGACGGGCAAAACATCTCCAACCAACAAACGCTACTCGGGATCAATTACGGCGCCTGCTGCTTCCGAATGCAAGTCAATTTGGGGATGGGAGGAGAATGTTGACGTTTTGTTTTGCTTTAAAGAAGCCGTTGAGTCCTCTGCACTTCCACAAGAAAATCTTGGGAGTTTGGATATGGATAAGGATTTTGAATTAATTTTTGTTGTAGACGATAAAGAATAATTTGAAATGAATGCATTAGCATGAAGTGTTTCTTTTCAAAATTAAGAAAAACAAACCAGATCTACTATTTTTTGAAAAACTTCGATCTATTTAGTGATATGCCCAATGGTTTTGACGTCGTATCTTTAAGGTAAAATTGACAACGCGTTTTACACCTGCTAAAAGAGTATATCTACGCTGAAAGTACGTCTGATTAAGAAAAATGTATCCCATAAGTTATCATTCAAACATATTCTGGCACATGATCATCTTATCAGTTACGTTGCATTTAGTATCGATCGCGCCTATTTTGAGAACTCCGAACCAAAAAACATTTTCAAATTCCACGTTCTGCCTAAGCAGCTTGCGCTCAGTTCTACGCCCATGCAATGCCCCGACACCACACGGTGAAATGCCCAATTAACAATCATCATAAAGAACGAAAACAACTGTACGACCCTGTCGAAACATGCGTTTTTATGTGTGGTGATCATCGTTTGCAGACCGCAAACGTCCGATCCGAAGATGCACTCTGCACGAGGAAGCGGGGAAGGAGAGGTGGCGTTGGCGATCACATCGGGCCACAAATAAGAACAAAACACCCAACGATCAGCCGGCCGACCGACCGAACGAACGAAGATTATGACACAAAGAAACAGATGCCGCCACTTGCCACCCGCTGTCCGCCTCGCCGATTGATCCGCCTCTTCCCAGGCAGTCATATAATTTAATAATATTTTTATTGATATTGTTGATTTGATTTTATTCGACCTCGTCGCCGTCGTTGTTTGTTGCTCTCTGCTGCCGCACACGGCAATTTCTGTCTCGATTCCCAGGAATTCCTGGGTCTGCTCGTTCGATTTCCGCTGCATCGCCTGCAGTTCGCTTGTTGCATCCGTCCTCCGAGGAGAAGAAGGCCAAAGAATTAAGGTCGAAACACCGAAATCGGAAGTGCTGATTAGAGGTTACGAAGCGGCAATTACGTGGCTTCGGTCTCGCCTTCTCGGGTGGACAATTTTCCTCCAATCAGTAGGGAGCCGAGTCATCTTCGTCCGAACGATCGCGCCCGAAGGGACGGAACTCCGATCGACAGCCAGACTCTCCAAATTCCAGAGAGTGCGGTGGCGTCAGCCGGCAGAAAGCGTTTCGTGACTGGCCACTACTGACTGTCACCGAGCCGACCAGCGTGGACGACCGAGATTTGATACCAGGCCACGCCGAGCCATCGTTTTTCGATGGATTTTCGTGTTTTGACTTATTTCGCTCTCCTATTCGGATGCCGTTTTTTTTTTCTCTACCTTTTTAATCCCCATTCAATTAAGGTGTCGTCTTGCGCTCGGCTCGGCGGGACCTCGGAACGGGTGTCGCCATGTCTGGCTTTTCGCGATATGACTAATGTCTGGTTCGCTCTCGATTGTGCCGTTCGAACCGGTAATTAAATTTAACCTGATAAATGCTCGCCGAGAGACTTACGAACGACGACGACCGGCGAATTAGCATTCCATCTGGCAACACTGACACTGAATCAAGAGAGAGGCCGACAGCCGGGCGATGACAGCAAACGATCCCGCTAAACAAAATAAATGCCAAAGATTATCTATAATTAAATATGCAAATACACACAAGTGCTTGACCCTGCCCTCTCCGGATGAAGGTGATAAGGAGGAAGTGGAGGAGAAGACGGGTGTTAAATTTTTATGGAACATCGGTAGAAGGATCAAAATTGGGTGAATACACGAATTTCGAGTCCCATTCGAAATTCGCGAAACGGAGCGATCCCAAATCGATTAGCGGAGAAATTTATATGACTGAACGGTAATCAAACTGTCATAATAATTTAGAAAATTAATCAAAAATTAGCTACAAGTCTTCGGCATAATGCTACAACATTATGTTGTTCTTAGAGGGACGGAGAAATTAATTTGGAATTGGTCGTAAATAATGCTGTCTGTCGATTAGGTTTTGACCTTTCGATGACTGATAAACGGAGGGAAAAGTCTGAAACATACAAAATATAAGAGCTGTAAAATGAGGAATATTTGGTCTCTTAGTATTTCAGTACAATTGGGACAAAGCCTGATTCTCGGCTTCTATGAGCACTTCCACAGTTATTAACTGAGAGCTTTCTTTACCAAAGATGTTAGTTTGTAACATAGGAATGTCAAAATGGGGCCTTCCTTAGCCGAGTGGTTAGAGTCACTGATACAAAGCAAAGCCATGCTGAAGGTGTCTGGGTTCGATTCCCGGTCGTTCCAGGATCATTTCGTAATGGAAATTTTCTCGACTTCCCTGGGCATAGAGTATCATCGTACCTGCTGCTACACGATAAACGAATGTGAAAACGGCAAAGAAAGCTCTCAGTTAATAACTGTGGAAGTGCTCATTGAGCAGTGCACATTGAACGAAAAGAAATGGGCTCAGGAAGATAATTTCTGAACATGGTTTTCCGGCCAAACTAATTAGGATGATATGCATACCTCTGCATAGTTCTAAGTCAAATGATTGCAGACGAGCTGTCAACCACGTTAATGACATTAGACAGATAGAAGCGAGACGTACGTTTGGATTCTCCGTTCAGCATTCAGGATAGCTATACGCCACGCAGTTTGTAAAATCCCGTACGATCAGTTTTGCGGCCCATAGATCACTCGATTCTCTTTCGCTTTCACCATCACCACCCAGCATGACACATCAAGGTTGATTCCCCTAGTTTTGCTCGCAATTAGATCGCATTCGATGAATTCACATTAAGCGGTTAAATGAAGCAGAACGCTTTTTGATTCGATTCGAATTCGATGCAAATGTCATTTTGGTGGAGCTTTATTTGCCTTCTGGAACCTCTCGGACTGGAACACGCAAAATCGTGCTGCGTGACCTCGTCTGGCCGGAAGTTCTCTCATTTATCTCTTATTTTTTGTCCAAGGGACACAGTTAGCGCAAACTGAGAACCATTTCTTCAATTAGGAAAACGGGGGTCGTCGCAAATCGTTTCCAGCGAAACGATTATGTCACATTCGAGAATAAATTGGAGAAAGTCAACCGAACAGAGAAAGAGAGTTCTATGAATTGTGTCCCGAACTCCAGCAGATGGGATTAGTCCTTTTATCGTCACTTTCTTCACCATTCCATTCCACTCAAAATGCAAGAATAAACTAATTGGTGAAAGGGAAGAAAACGGGGAAAGGGGGGGGGGGGCAAAAACAAGCAACGAGCAAACAGGTAAATGAATTAACTCGGTCATATTTTATTTGCTTGCGTTCGTAGCTCAACGCAGTTGTAAGTCCGCACTCTAAATACACTGAAAGGAGGGAGAAGGTGGATTGCGTCGTGTTTCCGCTTCACCACCACCATCACAGGTCATGGGCGTAGCCTGGATATCCGTCAAGGGAGGAGGGGTGAACTACCTTTAAAGTATCTTGCAAAAAATACCATATTTGGTACCGTAAAACGGAGTAACTTTGATAATGCGGGTAACTTTGATAATGCGAGACTCGCAACATACTAAACGAAATAACAAAGTTCCTGTTAATCTGTTGAGCAAAACGAATGCAAAAGTAAAAAGTATAAGTATGACACTTCATGTTAAAGCTATTTCCGTTGGAATCAAGTACATTTGAGGATTTATATGCATATATGGAAAATTTATAAGATTTTAGCAATTTTGAAATGCTCTCAAACAATCTATTCTACGATCACTATTTGATGAAGTCATAATTAATTCGTCACTTATACTTGATAGCCTAGTTATAGTAGAACTCGAATTCGGTCTCAAAACTCTTAGCGAATACTATTTTTACAAACTGGGACCATTTTTGTAATCTAAGTCAGAAATTTCCATATAGCGTTAAACGCCTAAAGATATGCAACGCCCTACAAATGTTCTGTAATTCATTCAATTTTGTTCGAGTGATGCTCCATTATCAAAGTTACCCCAAAACAGAAAACCGACTTTCGATTATATGAAAAATTATACATCCATTAAGAATAAATCTTTTGGAAATCTATCAACTGGAATCGATAGTTAGGATACCAGTACTTGTTTTAAAAATAAGAATTAAAATTCTTTGAAACAGCATGCATAAATATTCAAGTTTTCTTCGAAAAAACTATCAAAGTTACCCCGGTTTACGGTACACTATGTTTTGCATGGTTATTTTTTTTATTTTGGGAACGTGACACTATGAAGACGATTCAGCCTCATTCGTTTTGGTATAAACTAACGAAGACTAAATTCTTTCATTATCTAGATACATTTAAACGATTTGGACCATTCTCGATTGTACTAAGTGCTGAAACGATTGGTCAACCTATATTTCTTGCAGTAAGTGAAGATATAAGGATATCATAAATTCTTTTTGCAATTTCTCATCGTGATAGGCTGTTTTTCATCACGCCAATCTGTCATGAAACGGCCTACTTTCCTGCACTAAAGTATGCAGTGCGGGAATAGTCATTACGCAACTGAAACCAGTGCTGTAATGATTCATTACGCAACGCTTTCTCATTACGCAACTGTTTTGAGTTGCGTAATGAATCATTACAAAACCATTTTTAAAAAATTGTAAAATGATGGTGAATGCATTCCGATATTATTTCTGATACCCTCAAGTGGTCTACTACGAAATTGCAAAAAATGTTGTACGTAACTCGTTGCAGAACTCGATTTTTACAGCAGTTGTCGTAATTATCCTAATCGGCAAGCCTCGTAGGATAAATTTACGACTCATGCTGTAAAAATCATCATTCTGCAACTTGTTCCGTAAACGACTATTAAGATACGCAGATGAGTTTCTCCAGTTGTCTTCTTTATTCAATGCTTTTTCGGGAAAACAATCTAGAAATTCCTCTAACATTTCCTCTACGAGACTTTTGGAGGAATCTCGCAAGGACACTGATTTCAATTTCACCAGGATCTAACTGTGGACGAATATTCATGACGAATTCTTCCAGATACTTTTGTATGGTATTTTCTTAAAAATCTACTACAAATTTTGCGAGGTTTATTTTACTTAATACGGGAAATAAAATAATCTTCCAAGAAATTCTTTCGAAGAGTTCATTATAATGTTATCAAAATTTCTTCGAATTACTGATCAAAGAACTCCAAAATTTGTGCTTTCAATTATTGCTGTGGATATTCTCGTTTTTTTATAATAACGCAAATATAACACGGATATTATTTCAGAAATACCGCCAAAAAACTCTCGTACGATGAAATGCATTCAAGAATTCCTACAAAATTCTAATGATATCCCATAGACATAGGGTGTTGTCTGTCTAATAAAATCCCAACTTTGGGGGAGCGAAGCACTTTTCACCCTCCAATAATTTTCCAGAGGAGGAAGTATCATTTCGGCTCTCCTCAATAATTCTGACGGAGAAAAAACTGATCAAGTATCTAATCGTATACCTTTAAAATTATTCAAAATTACCTCAACAAGATATTTGCTGCGCAATGTTATTTTTGAACGAATCTCATTGAAATATGAGGCCAAATTCCAAATAATAGATAATGTCCGCGAGCTTCTTCGATTAGAGTTACTTGTATAGTTGTACTATTTCTGGCAGTTTCATTCTCTTCATCATGGAAGGTTTTCTGTAGGCGTAAAATTTATTATTCATTTAATTTTCTTTGAACGCAATACGTACGATGACTTCTTGGATGTGATTTTCTAAAAGCTATGGGGCTCAACTGCCCATAAAAGCATAACTATCCCACATGGATCTTCGAAACAACGCCTTTTTTCGTCGCAACAATCATGTTTTAATGTGTACTTTACTGTACATACAAAAATTACCACACTTGTTTTGAAAATGTTGTGGAAAAATATGAAGTTGGTGTAGTCCTATATTGAAAAATTAAGGTATAACAGTCTCTACACGAACTTTCAACCCAAATAGCATCTGCAAAACGTAAATTGTATTCAAGATTATATTTTTTTAATAATCAAAAGAAGCAAAATGGGAAATCTGTGCGGTTGTGTTGAATGAAGATACACATGAACATTTATATGAAAAGACAAACTGCAAACTTTTTGCGCTGACCTCAACTCAATTTTGAGAAAAATGCAAATGGGTTTGACTCACGATTCACAGCATTATACATCAAAAAACATTTGAAAACAATGAAAAGAAGTTAATCAATAATGAAAGTTAATATTATAACAAAAAAACAGCAATTAACAATGAATGCTTTGATAATAAACCCAAAATCAGTTGCTTGCGTGTTCTGGGTACACGCACCTTGAAAACACCGCGCTTTTCATACACAGGTCGAGCGAGGTGGTGTTGGCGATGGCGAAACATGTAAAAAAATCTTTATATTTCTTCTCGATCTCGGCTACCTTACATTGCACCCTCGATATTTCTATGAAGTTGGCACCATAGAACACCGCCAAGAATTCATTTGAGGATTCCTCCAGAAATATTCTATCAGCATTTCTGGAGACATAATTTTGGATATTAGAACACTCCTTCTAAAAATACGATAGGACTTTCAATGGTATCCTAAGCGAACTATCTCAATTAAGTTATCCTTGCAGAAAGTTCTTGAGGAATTCTTGAATATGTGTTCAAAACAGGCCTGCTCAACCTACTGGAACCGCGGGCCAAATCTCTGCAACAAAATTTGGTGTCGGGCCATTTTTTGTAGTACAATCCATTTTTATTAAATTGAACTAAAGCCAATCAATTTCATAAAATGGAGACCACGTTTCTATTAGAAAACTACTTAGAATTCTTTCCGAATCCAATCTGTCCCTGAAAGTGATTCCAGGACTGAATCCTGGATTTTTTGAGAATGCAGTACGATTTTTTTTTCTAGAATTTTGCCTAGGATTCTCATGTAAATCATGATCATCGATTTTGTGAAAGTTTTTCATAGCACTATGAAATAATCTTGCTTAAGATTTGCTTTGTAGTCCTGTCCAGAAATCTGTGAAATATGAATCTTGCTCAGCACTCTGTTAGAATCCCACCTAGGATTATATATATATATATATATATATATATATATATATATATATATATATATATATATATATATATATATATATATATATATATATATATATATATATATATATATATATATATATATATATATATATATATATATATATATATATATATATATATATATATATATATATATATATATATATATATATATATATATATATATATATATATGTATATATATATATATATATATATATATATATATATATATATGCCCTGCCCACGGTTTTGTAATAATCATGATCCAGATTCAGTGTTTATTTTATCGAGGATACTGGTAAAGCCTTTGAAATAGTTCTGCCTAATACTCATGAGTATTACGTCCAACACTCGTGAGAGTCCTGCCCAAGGTTTCAATAAAATTTATGTAAATAAACTTGTGCGAATCAAATAATCTACCTAGAATTTAAGATAATCTTGGCCAGGATTTTGCTTCAATCCTACCCAGAATTATGCGATATCAACGCTCAGGACTTTGTTAGAATCCTGAGAGTTTTGGTTTGACCAAATTGGCCTACATCTTTTGATAAAGTTTGGTATAAATTCAGTTTACCTTTCTATCAAGTAATGAAAATGGATTTTCTCATTGTGAAATGCAAAACATCTAACTCAAGCTATTTTTTATAAAGAACAATTTTGACTGTTATTCAAATCCTCAAAAAAATATGTATAGAATCCAGCTACATTCACTCATTTTCAAAATTTGAAATTCTCGTTTAAGTTCAGCTTGCAAATAAAATAAAAATAAAGAGCAAGGAAACAATTGGACTTAGCGATCTTTAACTTCAAGTTTTTATTTTTCTTTTTTCTGTCGAACAATCAACGGGCCTGATATGAGATGAACATTCAAACTCTACGCGGGTCTGAAGCTGTGTGCAGGATATAGCCCGTGGACCGTACGTTGGGCAGCCCTGCTTGAAAAGACCTGCTGCGTTAAATATGGGAGATATTGTCAAGTTTTGACGATTCTATAAACTAATGAATGAAATTTTTGCAAAAATAACAGGAGCAATTTCTAGTTTTGTAGCAATTAGTAGTTCAATTTGTTTGGAAATGCTTTTTAAGGACTGTTCATTTTATAAAGTGGACACCTTGTGCATGCTGTATCTTTCTTATTAATCAATGAAATTTCAATCGGTTGTTTGCACATCGTTCGACTAGTATTGTACTATGTTGTGATAATAAAAATTCTCCAAAATAATTAAATTTCACACGAATATGGAACAACGATTAGATCGGTCGATTTTTTGAGATTATCAAAATCAATGATTGTAAGAAATTGGCTGGAAAATTTGATAATTTATATTTTCTATTTTCAAAATATGCTTGTTCTTTGAAAGCATCATCAATCAGAAGCCTGATGGAAAAAATCAAGTTATTTTTGGAGCAACAATTTTACAGATATAATAAAATCAATTTTCCCGTATATTTTTAAAGATTTTTTTTTTTAAATTTGATGGGAATTGATATGAGTAGATTTTTTTTGTGTAAAAGTACGTCCTGACGGAAGTCCTAATATAGTATTAATATTAAAAATAACTTACGCCTTCATAGAATTACTCAGTAAGTCCCCACGTCACATTCAAAGCACAACAGAAACACAATTGTTTTATTCTTAGAAGATCTATCAAAGTACATTGACAATCATCAAAATTGGCAACACTGCTGTAATAAAATCGATTTTATTTTCCACATATTATTTTCATAATATGTTATTCTGAGATTACCAATTGAAAAATTCGGAGAAAACTGTTTACAATTTGCTGTAGATCGATAAATATGCTTACATGATTTTAAAAGTATGAGACTTTTTAGTAAAACTACCATAAACAGTAAAATTTATACTTAAGACTGTAGTTTAATCTCACGATTTAGCTTTCGTTTATACTAATATAGTTTCTTTAGTAATCCAAACTAGTTTTGAACACGCTTTTTACTTTTCTCTTTTGCTGGGTGTGAAAGGATGGTGTATCAGCAAATTTGGCCATAAATGGGTAAATCACTAAAGTTACCTAGTGTCATAGAATGGTGGAATATAATTGATATTTTTAAAGCTTTACCTTTAGTAGAATAGTAAAGGATACAAACATACAATTTGTTCATAAAAGTAAGGATTTTTGTTTTGCGAAAAATAATGTTAAACTTTGACGGACAACTTTTTTTTAGGATTTTTTGGAAAAACTATTTAGCTCTTCAACCAAAAGCATTTTGAAAGATTTTATATTTTCATAGCATTTTAGAATAATAGGTCAATGATACTCAGAAAACTGATTACGATTTTATTAATAAATAAAAAAGATATAGCATAAACCAAGTGTCCACTTTATAAAATGAACAGTCCTTATATGATTTGTAATGAGTTTTCAGAGGTATTTTTGGATAAATTTATTTAGTAAGTATTGTAGAAAAATACCTGGATTAAATCAAAGAAGTAATTCCTGTTGAAGTTCTTGAAAAAATAGTAAGAAATGGCTTGGAATAATTCATATTATGATTTCAGATTGAATCACTAGACTAATTTCGTAAGAAATTCAAGTATATAACTTTCCAAGATAAAGTGGTTGATGAAAAACTTATTGTGGTTCTAAGAAAAATTATTTGCTAATATCAAGGTGTCTTCCAAGAAATTTCTGCTTAAATACTCTAATGATCTTTTAAAAATCACATTCGGGAATTACAGACGAGTAAAAAATACAATACTGAACAAAAAAATGCATTTGCTGTATTTAATACAAAATTATCAAGTTTGAAAAGCTCGGCTTGTAGTGCTGCGATTCATCTGGTTTTTTTTTACCGTAGCTCAGAAACAACATGAATTTCATACATCAGTAAATATACAAACCAGGGTTGGGAAAAATTTTGAAATTCACTCTACAGTAGCCAAGCAAAGCAAATCACAGTCAGCGAAGCCAGTGAAACTCACGCTCATCGCTTCTGTAGGCAAAAGCCTTGAAAATTGCAAAACACCCGTTGCTAAGGGCAACCCCAAATTACTGTAGAAAAATGTTCTATTTCCCGCTGCATTTCCCGCATTTACAGCCTATGATGACACTACAGATCAAGAAAATTCACACACCTAAAATAGGCTACTTGATAAGATTCACAAATTTGTAGCTACTGTAGTGAGAAAGCCACGTGATTTTCTCGAAATTCAAGCCTACTACTATTACCATTCCCAGCACTGGTACAAACTTTTGAGATGGCGTCATACGCGGCTACAATTGACATTATTTCCACATTTTTAACTTTGGAATTGTGTTACTTGTAAGGTTTATGAATTGGATACCATAATTCCTGGATAAATAGTTTGTATATGTGCGTAACAAATGTGCTAAATATGAAGTTAATCCATCAATAAATGCATGAATAGCAAAAAGATATGTACTTTAAGACAAATATAGGGCTGCTTTGTAACTTTTAGAAATAAATACATATTGATAAATATTTTTTTCTAATAAATTTGGTTTTATTACTAAAAATTATCCCGTATTAAGATGTTTTTTAACGTTTTCCATTGATTGAAATACTGATAGAGAAAAATACACATACATGACTTTTTAGCGAAACGAGCTATTTTTTAGTTTGTAGTATGAAACTTCAGGTTTGTTTAATTTCAAATAGAACTATCAGTTACGTACACTTGATTGTTTAGGTTGACATAAATGAACGATGTAACTACCAGATACTGCGGTGATTAATTAGTTACAAAAACAAACGTACTGATTTCACTACTAGATGATCGTTATTTAGAAAGATCACATTACATTACTGCAAAGTTATTTTCATTTATTGTGCTATCTATAGAGTTTAAGAATAATGTTTCGCAAGATCACAAGCGACTAAAATTTTGCTGTTGTTAGTAACTTTTTTTTTCCTCAATAGTTTTTCAGATGGTGTGATAGTAGTATAGTAGTGACCGCTATAAATACGGTTTAAGGAAGCAATTATTTTGTACTACATTCATTCTTTCTGGCGTTTGTACTACATACTCATGTGTAATAACAATTTTAAGCATAAAACCATCACTGATTTTAATGAAACATGATGATTTGATAGTTTTGTGATGTTCGTAATAACTTTTCACGAGTTGTGAAAAATTCAAACAATGTTTACATAGCAATCTTTTTGTATCTAGTGAATATTTGTCCGGACTTTTTTTTATTATTTTCTTGTTCATCCTGTTGTTGTTGATGTTGTTCCCAAAAAATCTAATTGTAGGGTATATATTGTTTGACAAAAGTGCTGAAGACCCAACTGGTGGGCACACAAAGGCACAAATCTCCCAACTCGTGGTGAACAAGCCTTTGAAGCAGGCCTTCCGATACCGGTCTGTCTGAACACCGACCATTTGTGCAGCAAATAAATCAAAAACGTGAGTGTCCAAAGTAGCCCCCGAAGTGAGATATAAAAGGATTTTCGATAACTTGAAAGTTTGTTAATGAAAAGATGCTCAGATTAATCGGAGCACTACAAGCTAAGAACAAAACAGCTCTAAACATTTTGAATGGACAATCGAGCAATACGTACTTCTTTCTGTCTAATACTGTATATCTGGTATACCATTATATTTCCAAATTATTGGAGAAGAAAGAACTCCTTTTTGTAAAATAATTTGGTAAAATTTTAAAAGAAGTTTTGAATAAATTGCTGGAGTAATGCCTGGATTGAAAGTTGGACGAATCTTTGAAGGAATGCCAGGAAAATCGAAGGGGGTCGCCAGGTTTTGAAAGGAATACCATAAAAAAAAACACAGATAAATCTCAAAATGTATATAGTCAAAGCTCGTTATGATGTCAACTTTTCTAGCGACAAAAGCTCTTCATAGCAACATTTTTGGGATCCTCGAGATACATTTAAATGTTGTATATAACTATCATTTATCACGACATTTCTCTATAAGACGAGTGGGGAATCGCAATCCGTACAGGCTCAAAAAACACTTCATACAAATAGTAGGCGTTTTGTATGAAGTGGACGCATTTTAATTAATTTCTTAGGTGTATAGATTTAGATCCCATACGGTACCACCTAACATTCCTGTAAAAAATCTTTCAAGATTTACTACAAAATGTGATGGTATAGGAAATTCTATAAAGATATTTCAGGAAGGCGATGGAGTTATTGCTATACCTTGGAAGTGACCCAAGAATGTACTTGGATGAACTGTGATAGGATTCTCAGATGATTTTTGGTCAAATATTTATAGTATCTTAAATAAATTCATAATACATCAAATTGATACGTGAAAAAACTCACTGTTGAACTTCAGTGTTAATTTTAGATTTTGGTAGTTAAGGGCCACCCTATTGCAAGAACCTGGAAAGACCTGAGAAGATTCGTGACGATTTTTTAGCACCAGATCCGTGGTTGATTTCCGATTTGGCATGAGCATCAGCCTTCATTACGATCATGATATTTATTTTTTCAGTCCAGGAAAGGGGGGAGGTTTGGCACACATAGCTACGACCATGTAACAGATGACTACTGCGGCACGGGTAGCCTGCAGGTCCCACTGCTTGGCGCTGTGGCGAGTGGATCTCATTTCCGTTGCGGTGCGGAGCGGAAAACGGCAAGATGAACGGATAACAAGATCAACCGCAGAAGCACGCAGTCCAGCAACACTCGTCCCGAGGAAGCGCTTCCCTGAATCGATCTTTTTTTATCGCTTGTTGCGACCGGTTGTGATTGGATAACAAGATATTAAAATCGGTTTTATTCGAACGAAAAAAAAGTGCACCGTGTCGATGGGCAGTGGTGCGTTGAAAACTGACAGCAGCAGTTGGGTGGTTCAAATTACAAAAAAGTTTGAAAATTCTATCTCTCATATCTTTGATAAAAATAGAGTCAGACCAATTTTTTATCCATTTTGGTGACTCCAAGGTCACCCATTTGAAAATGTATATGAAAAAAACTAAAATGATAGTTCCAAACAGGTATAACGTAAATTCTAAAATGCATCACAAAACCTTATTACTCAAACTTTTATTAAGAATGTTGATGAATAACCACATTGATCTTCTTCTTTCTGGCTTCTCAACTGGAACAGATCTTATCAGGTATCAGAAGGCCGGCTCCAAAGGCACGTTCCCCACCAGTTGGGAGATTTGTGCCATCGCCATATTTGAGCCTATTTCATCATCTACCCGATGGGAGAGGAAAGGGAAGGGAAAGATGGGAGGAAATAGGAGTGGGTCCCTTGAAGAGGGAAGATCGCATAAGCGAAATGAGAGCATGTAGCTCCATACCACAATGGGTTCGAACAGCGCCCTAAAAAGGGCACTGCAAAACGCGTGAGCGTAAAGAGAGCCTATAGCTCATTACCACAGCGGGTTAAGAATAACAGGATGTCCTGAAGATTCAGGCTTCTGTATTCAGTTTCACTTAATAAGTGTTTACCAAGTAATTGGAATCGCATTTGCGCAAAAACTGGACAGTTACATATCAGGTGATACGAAGTTCCATAATCGGAGTCACAACTATCACACACAAATGAGTCAGCACGCTGAATATTTGCCATGTGATAGTTGAGTCGGCAGTGGCCTGTCAACGCTCTGACCAAGAGACTGCAATTCTGCTTTGACAGATTTGTTAAATACTTCGCCACCTTTGGAGATGGCTCAGTAATATACAATTTTGTTTGACGACACGACTCCAAACTATTCCAATATTGCTTGTGCTGAGTTGCCGCCCAAGAGTTTATCTGAAGCTTCACCCAGCACTTCGAAATTGGAATAGCCGGCTCAGGGCCAATGAAGTCATGCGATGCTCCATCGCGAGCTAGCTCATCAGCCAATTCATTTCCAGCGATGGAAGAATGGCCAGGTACCCATACAAGGTTTACAGAGTTGACTGAATTCAGTTCCTCAATTTGAGTTCGACATGCGATAACAAGCTTCGACCTTGAGTTGGCCGAAGCGAGAGCTTTTATAGCAGCCTGACTATCTGAACAGAAGTATATGACTTTACCCATTACGCGCTGTTGAAGTGCTGATTGCACTCCACACATAAGAGCAAATATTTCCGCCTGAAAAACGGTGCAGTTTCTACCAAGTGAGTAAAACTGATTCAGCCTTAGCTCACGAGAATATACTCCTGCACCAGCTCTACCTTCAAGAAGGGAGCCATCAGTGTAACATACTATATTGTTTGATATACTTCTTTCCAAATACCAGACGTCCACTCTTCCCGTGAAGGGAATTGTGTGGTAAATGTCCTGTAAGGAAAGTTACAAGCAATTGTGAGATCACTTGGAGCAAGGACAATTTTGTCCCAATTCACCAAAAGTGGAAACAACGAAGTGTGTGTAGATCTACGATTCACTGGATTTTTCTCCAGTAGATCCAGTACCCATAAACGGTAAGAGCAAGAAAGTGCTTCTTGTTTAAGATATATGTGTAGTGGCGCAACGTCGAAAAGGGCCTCGAGCGCTGCTGTGGGAGTTGTAGAGAACGCACCAGACATCGCCATCAAGCACATCCTTTGGAGATGGCCCAATTTTGATTGGATTGTTCTCACTTCGCCCTTTTGCCACCACACAAGACATCCATATGCCAATATTGGTCGAACAACTGTTGTGTAAATCCATTTGATATATTTGGGTTTGAGGCCCCAAGTTTTACCAAAGGTTCGCCGGCATTGACCGAAGGCCATGCAAGCTTTTTTTGACTCTGAAATCAATGTGAGGTGTCCATGAAAGTTTGGAATCTAGAATGACTCCGACATACTTTACTTGATCAGTCACATTAATCTCAGTGCCAAAAAGACGTAAAGGTCGAATTCCATCGCGGTTTCGTCTTTCCGTAAAAAGAACAATAGATGTTTTATTCGGGTTAACCGAAAGGCCATATTGGCGACACCAACTCTCGACTACCTGAAGAGCACTTTGCATCAGGTCGAATAGGGTGCTTATGCACATACCAACTATCAGAGCTAGATAGTCGTCGGCAAATCCATAAGTTGGAAAACCGCAATTATTGAGTTGCCTCAATAGCGTATCTGCTACGAGATTCCACAAAAGTGGTGACAAGACTCCCCCTTGGGGGCATCCGCAAACACTCAATTTTCGAATCGCTGATTGACGCAATGTCGAGAAGAGATGTCGGTTTTTGAGCATTTGATGAATCCAATTGGTAATCATTGTAGGTAGCCCATGGTTTCGTGCGGCTTCCAATATGGCATCGAAAGACACGTTATCAAAGGCACCCTCAATATCCAAGAAAACACCCAAGCACGATTGCTTCTGAGCGAATGCTTTCTCGATATCGTATACAACTTTGTGTAAAAGAGTCACAGTGGACTTTCCAGATTGGTAAGCATGTTGATTCACATGAAGAGGCATGTTTGCCAAATAAACATCACGGATGTGATGATCGATAATCCGTTCCAGACATTTCAGAAGAAAAGAGGTCAGACTGATTGGTCTAAAACTCTTCGCTTCCTCATACGATGCACGTCCTCCTTTTGGGATAAACTTTACAGTAATATCACGCCAGGATTTGGGAATGTACCCGGTAGCAAAACTGCTTACAAGTAGCTTTTTCAAAACATGTTTGATAAACTCAAATCCCTTTTGGAGCAGAACAGGATAAATCCCATCCGCTCCTGGAGATTTGAAAGGAGCAAAACTATTAAGTGCCCATTGAATCGATTCAGTAGTTACGATACTGCGAGCCGAGGCCAGAGACTCGTAACTACATGAAAAGACATTTGATTCATCCGTAGATGCTATGTCCACACATCCGGGGAAGTGTGTATTGAATAAACATTCTAAAACTTCTTCATCGGAAGAAGTAAAGTCACCATTAGGTAAGCGAATTTCGTTCACTTGGAAATCCTTAGATTTTGCAAGAATTTTGTTCAACCGACTGACTTCACTCAAACTGGAAACATTTGTACAAAGGTTTTTCCAGCCGGATCGTTCAGCAGAACGAAGAGCCTTCTTGTAAGCCTTGCGAGCTGACTTGAACGACTCTGATCCAGCTGAACGGCGTCTGTTCCAACTCCTTCTACATTGTTTCCTGAGTCTAGTCAGATCGGAATTCCACCATGGGGTCCCTCTTGTAGTCTTTACAGACCGCAGAGGACATGCTTCTTCAAAAGCTTCCATAATGTAGGATGTTGTAGTATCAACGGCATCATCCAGATCACTTGGATTTTCAATGGACGGAGAATATCCATGAAATTTGGTCGCAACCAATTCAATGTAGAGTTCCCAGTTTGTTGACCGGGGATTCCTAAAACGCAAAGTCTGCGCAGTTACATTTGAATGTTCAAAGAAGATGTAGCGATGATCAGATAATGATTCCTCATCTGATACATGCCAATTCGTCAACTCGTGACTGATTCTATTCGAGCAGAGCGTTATGTCTAACACTTCTTCTCTATTAGAAACCATGAAGGTTGGGCGATTGCCTATGTTAAGTAATCCAAGGTCTGTACTACTTAAGTATTCCATCAGACTGGAGCCTCTCAAATTGATATCCGAGCTGCCCCAGATGATGTGATGAGCATTGGCATCACTGCCCACAATCAGCGGAAGGCCTTTTGTTACGCAGTGTACGACAACTCGTTTGAAGTCATCCGTTGGGGATGGTTCATCATGTGGTAAATATACCGAACAATAGACGTATTTCCTGTTGAGGTCACCAACAGAAACATCGATTGTGACAGCACATACATCTCTGGTAGTTAACTCAGAAATGAGTGTAGCAACGATTGCTTTATTAACGAGCACGCATGCGCGGGGCATGGAGCGCGAGTTTGCCATTTCAAGCTTGCTAAAAGTAGCAAAAACTGGGTCCACAAGGTTACCTAGATAGAAGTTCCCTCTACGAAAGTAGGGTTCTTGAACTAGCGCCACTTGGGCTGCACCATTTTGCATGAGTCTGCAAAGATTGATCGTTGCTGTTCTTTTATGCTGAAGATTGATCTGAGCTAACCTAACCGTAGCCACTACCCAAACTAGGCAGGATTAAGCTTTTTGCAATCTCAGCACGAAAAAGACCAGCAACGAAAAAACCAGATCGGTATCTATTTAAAGTCGCCAAAGGCGAAAGAGCACAGAATACACTGTGTAAAACGCATAATGCGAATCCATATAGGTGATAATTTAAATTAAATGTCAACATATTCATAATCCCACCCTTATTAAGCCTCAAGATAGAGACTGAAGAAGGGCAGCCGATTATCTCGGAGAAACACAAGGTCACCTGCACCATTGCTCCGGGTAGCACAGGAAGGACTCAATACTGTGGAGGGCGCCCTGGTACCCCACAGGCTCCGTTTGCGGTTAGGTTTTATTTAGACCCCCCTAACCATTCATTCTTAGGCACGGTACGCATCACACCATAAATTAGGGGTCACCTGTGAGGTGGACTTTTACCACCGGAACAGGCAATCCGTAGTGTTAATTCTTAGCCAGTTGAAACAACCGCTACCGACACTACGCGGCTATCTAGGCTGCTCGGGAAAAGGAGGTTAATATTGATGATTAACTCCTGACGTGCCCAAGCAGCCACTAAGTTTTATTCGAACGAAAAAAAAGTGCACCGTGTCGATGGGCAGTGGTGCGTTGAAAACTGACAGCAGCAGTTGGGTGGTTCAAATTACAAAAAAGTTTGAAAATTCTATCTCTCATATCTTTGATAAAAATAGAGTCAGACCAATTTTTTATCCATTTTGGTGACTCCAAGGTCACCCATTTGAAAATGTATATGAAAAAAACTAAAATGATAGTTCCAAACAGGTATAACGTAAATTCTAAAATGCATCACAAAACCTTATTACTCAAACTTTTATTAAGAATGTTGATGAATAACCACATTGATCTTCTTCTTTCTGGCTTCTCAACTGGAACAGATCTTGCTTCTTAAGTCAGAGTTTTGTCAATTTACCATTTTTGTATTCGTATACCGTGCGGCAGGTACGAATATACTCTATGCCCTGGGAAGTCGACAAAATTTCTGATACGAAAGGATCCTTGACTGGTAGGATTCGAACCAACGACCCTAAGCTTGGTCTTGCTGAATAGCTGCGCGTTTACCGCTACGGCTATTTGGGGCTCCTATTGTCATCATTAAGATTTGAAAGAAGATATGAGAGAAGGAAATTCCCAACTTTTTGGAATTGGAACCACCCTAGCAACGACTACCTCCCCCAATGCTGTTCCCATCACCGTGAACTTCCTGATCGAAATGGATTTACTTTGCGGTTTCGGGCAATGAAAAAAGTTGAATTGTTTCTCTCTTGACATATCTCCACCAGACGCGGTGGCTGATGGGGAGGGTAATTGATTCCGATCCATGTCATGTCTCGTCATGTCTCTATCCAGGCGGAACAAGGACCTACCGCAGGTGTCATCCCAATTTGTCCCCGACGGACGACGGTAGCACTTTCTTGGTCACTTAATGTGACAACCGAATGTCAACGGTAACAGATTTATTCCAATTCCCGTCGTTTGTCACGGAGGATAGCCGGCAGAAACAACACCAAAACGGAATCCCGGCTTATCTCGCCCGAAAGATCTTGTCGCATTCTGTTCGAAAATTCTGTGGACGGATGACGCCGAGCGGGTAGCTGAGAAGGACCGTTTTGGGTGTTAGTTTTGTGGAAGCAAAGTATTCAACAATCGTTTGACCATGTCTCAGATAATATCGATTGAGCTGATCATCCCGGGAGTCGGGATGGTGGCAAACTCTTTTGCTTTTTTCCATTTATGGACAAGGTTTCTGCTTTTTTCTTAATTCCTTTTGTTGCGATGTCAACACTGGGTTTTTAGAGCAGATCAAACCTTTATTAATATCTTATGAAACATTACCTTCATTTCTTTTACCTTGGTGTTCTGTGTTAGAAAACACTTTCATTACAATACTATAATTAGTAAAACTAAATTAAGCTTTTAGTTACATTTATTACCATTTTGTTCGCAACATTACATTTCTATACCAACTACTACGATTTGTGATTTTTGAAAGTTAAATTTTTATCTAGCATGAGCCCTAGATACTTAACTTCATTTGACCAATTTATTGGAACCCTTCTCATCGTGACAACATGTCTACTTGAAGGTTTCAAATAAAGAGATTTCTACTACAGATGACACGCAGGTTTCGTCCTTTGGCGGAGAGGCCTGTGTCATCCGTAAATAAACATTTTTGACATCCTTCAGGTAACTCAGTAAATTCAGATGTAAACATATTGTATGATATTGGCCCAAAAATGCTACCTTGAGGAACACCAGCTTTTACAGAAATTGTTTCAGACTTGGAGTTCTGGTAATTAACTTGTAGTGAATGATTTGAGTCATTTAAGTGAAGCAAAATGTTCAATGAAAATGCACAGTTATAAGCAGGAAGACTTTTATTCTAGGCAAAATAACTGTATGTGTATTCTTTTTGGAATAAATTGTTCAAGGATCTCATGAAAGACTCTTCTAATGATTGTCGAAGGAATTCATTAATAAAAATTTCAGCAGCAATCTTAAAAGTAGTAAAAAATAAGTTTTTGGAAGAATTATTAAAAATATTAATATTAAAATTATAGACTGGATATTTTTTACCGGAAATTCAACCAGAATTTCCAGCATAAGAAAGTATCTAGATTTCGTTTTGATCAATGGTATTACACCTGCTTCTTGAAGTGTCTATATAGACTTGGATAGTCTATATAGATGCTGGAAAAAGACAAACAATTATGTAAGGAAAAATGTATATTGAGCAAATGATGAACATGACGCGTTTATTTACAGATAATTTCCCTTTTCAAGATCGTTTCCCCTTTGTACAACTTTATAGATTAAAAAGTTATGCCACTGTTCTGAAATTATGTCCAGTTACATTATAATCGAGTCACCGGTTAATCAACTCTAAATTGCTAACGGCTAGAGTACTCCCAACGCAATTTAATGTTCGTAAAACGAAGCTGCAAGATCATTGAGCCATTAAAAGCACGCGTTGTTCGCGGATTCTGCGCCTCAGGTAATGTGGGCAGCTCCATTTCCACCATTTCGATAATTTCATTATCCGACTCTGCAAAAACAGCCAAAGCAACCTAACCGTCCAGTTTGATAATAAATTTGCACCCGGCGAAGCGAAACTCATTAAAACCTATAACCACAAAGGCGAACGCGCCTCCCAATCCGGAAAGTGTTCCCTCCGTGAGGCGCGCGATGATCGGAGAAACAAACATTCAGCACCCCTAAGTACAGTCACGCCACGGTTATGGATCAGGTGGGGGAGAAGGATCATTTGTGGATCTAATCGACTCGTATGCTTTATGGATAAGACTTTAATCTTCTGGAAACACACATTTATCAGTCGGGAATTCTACCGCATGATGGCGCTAGCTCAGAAAACATTATTTTCTGAGTCCCCTCAATGACTTGGACGTTCTATAACTAAATCTAAGAGAGGTTTTAAATTCTTATAATTTAGAAAATTGATGTCTTCGGCAAAGTTGTTCATTGCTACTAGGAGGCACAAGTGAGTTTTCAGCAAAGTTGTTCATTTGGTTAAGGACTATGTGTTGCATGCTTGATTAGTTAAATATTCTACCACTAGAAAGCACTACTGCGCATTCAAAATTTGGAAACATATATTGGTCGATGCAGATTAGATAGGCTGGTGTTCATTAGATGCTGCAGATCTAATATGTTGAACACTAGAAGGCACTAGTGAGTACCCAATTTCTCTAACTCATACTCTAGTTCCATGTTTCTCAACAGGGGGTCCGTGGATCCCCGACCATGTAAAAAGCTCTTTGAAACAAACTCTTTACTGCGAGTCGCTTTTCACTGATGAGAAACAGTGCTGCAAAATAACTAAAAAAATCAATATTTTCAGCAAAGTTTTTCGTTTGGTTTAGAGCTATGTGGTTATAGTTTATTTCGATATTCTGCCACAAAAAAGGCGCTAGAGAACCTTGAAACTGGAGTTCGAACATAACTCAAACATGTGATATTATGAGTTTTTATTTTTGAATCACGTTAGTGCCTCCTAGTTGCAGTTTTATTTAACTTAGCAAATATACAGTGTATATGCCTCAAATTTGAATGAGCAATTTTGCTGAAAATATCATTTTTCCTAAAATTCAAAATGTTGATGTATAGATCGTCAATACTATCGTACGAGCTCCATGAAGCAAGATTTTCATATCTACCGCCATCATACGGTGAAGTCCTTAATCAACAATGTGTAACGTAGTAGCCCTTACCCTGGTGCAATTCTTAACCGAAGATAGTATAGTCTTATGTAAAACTGTTTTTGAGATGGAAGCGTCCAAATTTTCTAAATTTCACATTTTCTTACCTATTATTACAATAACTTCTCAGTGCGCATCGTACCTTCGTGCTGTGCGTACACGAATTCTCTCTGCTCTTGGAAGTTTTCCTAAAAACTACCTAAAGCAATAAAACAGTACTTTTCAGTGCTACAAAAACAGTACTTTTCAGTGCTAAAATTAAAAACGGTACTTTTCAGTACTAATTTCTACTATTGATCCCTTTACGATCCTTGTTTGGACCCGTGCCTTCGATTTTTCGTTGGACCCGTTGGCGAAAGCTAGCGGTGGTAATCCTTCTTGGACACCGTCTAGGGAAAAAACCTCTCGAAGGTCACGTCTTTCTCGTTTATTAACTAAACATGGTATCAACAACTAACAAAAGGAAGGGTGAATCTCTGAATTCACTACTTCCTTCCAAAAAAGTGGGTTTTAAAACTGTCACTACACGTGGCAAGAATGGAAGAAAGGACGCTTCCCCGGAATGCGAAGTTTCTTCCAAGGGTGAAATGAATAATTGTATCGAAATGAGCAATCAGTTCGATGCTCTAGACAAATTTTCCGAACACCAAATCGAAGTAGCCTCTAGCCCAGGCTCTTTGATTCAAGTGAGGAAGCAAAGAGTGCCGCCTATCGTGGTCAGTTGTTCCGAATTTGCGGGATTTAGGCAGGAGATCTTGAACTCCATTAGGGGAATCAAGGTTTCCTTCCAAATCGCAAAGAAAGGAGACTGTCGCGTTTTGCCGGAAACTCTTAAAGATCGTGAACTTCTTCTCAGACATCTTGAAGAGAAGAAGCACAAATTTTTTGCTTATGACGACAAAACTGAACGTTTGTTCAAAGTTGTCTTGAAAGGTCTCTCAAGTGACTATAAGTCACCTGAAGAGATCAAAAATGAAATAAATGATTTACTTGGATTTTCCCCAGACCAAGTAATCATTATGAAAAAGAGAACCCAATCTGGCATTGTTCGGAAAGGGCTTTCTCAAGAATTTTATTTAGTTCACTTTAACAAAAAAGAACTAAATAATATTAAAGCTTTAGAAAAAGCAAAACTTTTGTTCGATGTCCGTGTGACGTGGGAACATTTCCAGAAACCTGGAGGAAATTACCAGAACCCCACTCAGTGCCGTCGGTGCCAAAAGTGGGGTCATGGTACAAAAAATTGTCGCATGGATGCTAAATGCATGATTTGCGGAGGTTCTTCTCACGCCAAAGACGTCTGTCCAGTGAAGGAAGATACCACCAAATTCATATGCTGTAATTGCGGGGCTAACCATAAGTCCAATTTTTGGAATTGTCCTTCACGCAAAAGGGTCATTGAGGCTCGTGCCAGGCAGATGAAGGATAATATCCGTTTCGATAACGGTCGTTTCCGGAATTTGCCTGGTAGAGTATCGAACAATGCTCATTTTTCAGTTAACGATCGCTTGATCATGAATCATACCCATCAGGAAGATCATAATCATGCTCATTCACAAACTAATTTCAATCCGTCGGGTAGCCGTTCGAATCTTTCAATTTCGAATGTATCTACCCACGGTAAATCCTTTGCCGATATCGTAGCAGGAAATTCGAACTCCTCCCCTGTTCGATCCATGGGTACCCATTCTACTTGTTTCAAATCAAATGGAAAAAACTCTACCGCCACAGGTAACTCCGCTTCTTCGTCCACCGGAAATTCCAATGGGAAATCACATGACATGTCTGCCTCTGATTTTAATTTTCTAACTGAACAATTGAATCTAATGATTGATGCAATGTTCAAAGCCACCACTATGACTGAAGCAGTCCAAGTAGGTGTAAAATTTACAAATCAAATTGTTATTGGATTACGTTTTTCTAATGGATCCAAATAATTTTTTTTTTTTTTATATATATATTTTCGACACTTTACATCTTTAAGGTGCATTCGTGTCGTATTCAAATTCAACAAAAATAACGATAAAAAATACAATTTGTTAATTCATTATTCTACCTATTTCAACAGAAGTTTCCATTCTCTTATACTTTCTAGATCGGGTAACTCTCCATTCCGATTCCGCTGGTTCGCATGGATTTTTTCCGTCTTGGTCTTTTGCTATCTCCGGACCCTTACGCTCACGGTGTGCTTGATCATTTTCGTCGCTAGATGTTCGGGTTGACAGTCGCCGCTTCGTGGTAGTTTGATGGTCATCGTTGGTCGTACTATCATCGATCGAACTATCGTCGTCGTCATCATCGTTCATGTCGTGTGCTAGTGTTGTTGTTGGGTTATCGGGCTTCGCGTGGTTGATAACAGCCGAGCTGGACGATTGCTGTTGTTCATCTTGTTTCTCGTGTACAGTTGATGTCTTTTGTTTCTCGTTTTTTGGGTATGTAACGAGGGACGGTTGGTTGTCGATTGTAATGTGCGACGGCACCGGCTTCTTCATTCTCATACGTACCACTCTTACCCCGTTCGGTACTCCGGCAAAATAGTTCTTCCACACTTCGTTGGTAATGGAGACAACTGTGTCGTACTGTTTCAGATATTCGGTGATAGTAGTATTCGCCATCTGCGGGGATAAGTCGTGTATCCTAATGGAGGTAGTAGGGCCATCCACGTAAATTGGGATGTGGTTGACAGCTCCGTTGTGCTCGAGCCAATATCGTAGATGGTGTTGCTTTGCTAGGCGAGGGGGTAAACCAGCGTTGTGCATTTCAATGTATACACAATTTCGCAGAGTGTGCAGCTGGAGGTTCCGTACATCGGCCATATCGAGCTTAACGAAATCCCGGAGGAACTCCTCCACCTGATCCGTTGGGGGACGTTTCGGCAAGACGCTGAAATCCACTACAAGAGTGTTCTTCCTGTACGAAGACATCTTGTGTTTCACTCAGTAGTCGCGGGAGGCTTGTGCTATGAAAAAGACGTCGTTCGCGCACGAAGGGCAACTGTCAACTGGGATCCAAATAATAATTTAAATATTTTAAATTGGAATGCTCGTTCTCTGAATGGTAAAGAGGACGAGCTGTTTAATTTTCTTACGGTTAATAACGTGCATATAGCAGTTATTACCGGAACGTATTTAAAACCTGGATCTAAACTCAAAAGAGATCCTAACTTTTTTATTTATCGTAATGATCGACTTGATGGGGCATGTGGGGTAGTTGCAATCATCATTCATAGGCGTATAAAACATCAACTGTTTTCATCATTTGAAACTAAAGTTTTTGAAACTTTAGGTGTTTCTGTTGAAACACAGTTTGGTAAATATACTTTCATAGCTGCCTATTTGCCTTTTCAATGCTCTGGACAGCAAGTTAATTTGCTCCAAACTGACTTGCGAAAATTGACTCGTAATAAGTCAAAATTTTTTGTCATTGGTGACTTTAATGCCAAACATCGGTCATGGAATAATTCTCAAAGTAATTCCAACGGCAGAATTTTATTTGATGAGTGCTCTTCAGGATATTTCTCAATTCAATACCCTGATAGCCCTACATGTTTTTCCTCTTCTAGAAATCCATCTACGATTGATTTGGTCTTAACCGACTCTAGTCATCTTTGTAGCCAACTGATTACTCATGCTGATTTTGATTCTGATCATGTCCCTGTTACATTTCAAATATCCCAAGAAGCGATTCTCAATCCTATCAGCTCCACTTTCAATTATTTGCGAGCTGACTGGAATATATATACAACGTATGTTGACTCTAATCTTGATGTTAACATTTCTTTAGAAACTAAACTTGATATTGACAATGCTCTTGAAACTTTAACAAATTCCATTGTTGAAGCCCGGAGCATTGCAATTCCAAAATGTGAAGTAAAATTTGAATCCGTGATTATAGACGATGATCTTAAACTTTTGAACCGTCTTAAAAACGTGAGGAGAAGGCAATTTCAACGCACTCGCGATCCTGCTATGAAAATTATATGGCAGGATTTGCAGAAAGAAATCAAGAAACGTTTTGCTCAACTAAGAAACAAAAATTTTGAAAATAAAATTTCTCAATTGGACCCTGGCTCTAAGCCCTTTTTGAAATTATCTAAAATCTTGAAAAAACCTCAGAAGCCAATACCGGCATTGAAAGAGGAAAACAAATTATTACTAACTAATTGCGAAAAAGCTCAAAAACTTGCTATGCAGTTTGAAAGTGCGCACAATTTTAATTTAGGACTTACTAGTCCAATTGAAAATGAAGTTACTCAGGAGTTCGAAAATATTCTCAATCAAGAGAACGTTTTCGAAAATGCCTGGGAGACTGATTTGGAAGAAGTGAGAACTATTATTAAAAAAATCAAAAACATGAAAGCTCCTGGCGATGATGGAATTTTCTACATCCTCATCAAGAAACTTCCAGAAAGTAGCTTATCATTTTTAGTTGATATATTTAACAAATGTTTTCAATTAGCATATTTTCCTGACAAATGGAAAAATGCTAAGGTTGTTCCAATTTTAAAACCAGACAAAAATCCTGCAGAAGCTTCTAGCTATCGTCCAATCAGTTTGCTTTCCTCCATCAGTAAACTCTTTGAAAAGGTTATTTTGAACAGAATGATGGCCCACATCAACGAAAATTCAATTTTTGCCAATGAACAGTTCGGATTCCGCCATGGACATTCGACCACTCATCAACTTTTACGTGTAACAAATTTGATCCGTTCCAACAAATCTGAAGGCTATTCTACTGGTCTTGCTCTTCTAGACATAGAAAAAGCATTCGACAGTGTTTGGCATGAAGGTTTGATTGTAAAATTGAAAAACTTTAATTTTCCAACATACATTGTTAGAATAATTCAAAGTTATCTGTCAAATCGTACACTTCAGGTTAATTATCAGAACTCCAAATCTGAAAGACTTCCTGTAAGAGCTGGTGTTCCCCAAGGCAGCATTTTGGGACCAATATTATACAATATTTTCACATCTGACTTACCTGAGCTACCTCAGGGATGTCAAAAATCTTTGTTTGCGGATGACACAGGCCTCTCCGCCAAAGGACGAAGCCTGCGTGTCATCTGTAGTCGATTGCAAAAAAGTTTGGATATTTTTTCTTCATATTTGCAAAAATGGAAGATTTCTCCTAATGCTTCCAAAACTCAACTAATAATATTCCCACATAAACCAAAAGCTCTTTATTTGAAACCTTCAAGTAGACATGTTGTCACGATGAGAGGGGTTCCAATAAATTGGTCAGATGAAGTTAAGTATCTAGGGCTCATGCTAGATAAGAATTTAACTTTCAAAAATCACATTGAGGGCATTCAAGCCAAATGTAATAAATATGTAAAATGTCTCTATCCCCTTATTAATAGAAAATCAAAACTTTGTCTTAAGAACAAGCTGTTGATATTCAAACAAATTTTCAGGCCAGCCATGTTGTATGCTGTACCAATATGGACTAGCTGTTGTAATACCAGGAAGAAAGCTCTGCAGAGAATTCAAAATATAATTTTGAAAATGATTCTGTGGCTTCCTCCCTGGTATAGTACCAATGAGTTACATAGAATATCCTATGTTGAAACATTGGAACAAATGTCAAATACAATCATTAATAATTTCAGGCGAAAATCGTTACAATCTTCTATTGCCACGATTAATGCGTTATATGTTTAGGTTAAGTTAGGTTAAGTATATTAAAAACATTTTTTTTTCTCTTATAAGCAGGTGAAATCAACTCACCTGTAAAAAAAACTGAACTGCTACGGCAAATGAAATGTAATATGTTGTTAACAAAATGTTAATTAAATCTTAAATTTGTTTTACCAAATTAGGATGATAGTGTTGTCAAATAACACAGAACACCTAGATATAAGAAATGAATGTAATGTTTGGAATGATACTAATAAAGAAACTAAAAAAAAAAAAAAAAAAAAAACTTCTCCCTCCCTGTGACAAACAACCCCCCTTTTGATTTTTTTCAAATATGTTTTTGAAGAGTAAACTTCATTTCTCTTTCAAAACCGATGTAATATCGAAAATACGTCGAGATTTCACAAAATTATCGCGGTTTGAATTACACAAACAACGTACTATCTTCAAAACAAAAATATAATAGAAAACTATTTTTCAAGATATACGAAAAAAAAACAAGTGTGAAACAAACAACATATCTTTATAGCAGAAGTTGAACTAGGGGGACTGGGGGTAGTTTGCCCACGTTAAGAAAATCAAGGATTTGAGATGTGAAAAACATTTGTTTATGCTCGGTTTTAATTATGGTCGGTTAAACAAACATGTTTTTTTTTTTCAAATAGTAGAAACAGCTAGCTTTTCTGGGGTTTATAAATTGATTTTTGAAAAATGCTTGCTTAACTGCATACATATGTATTGTTTTGCGGGATAAAATGCCCCGCTTCGAATCTATGACAAAAGGTCGAAGGACAAATGGTCGAATGACAAAAGGTCGAATGACAAAAGGTCGAATGGCCAAAAGGTCGAAGGGACAAAAGGTCGAATGGACAAAAGGTCGAATGGACAAATGGTCGAATGGACAAAAGGTCGAATGACAAAAAAGGTCGAATGGGTAAAAATTTAGGAAGAACAAAAGACTATACTCTTTAGATAAAAAGCAAGTCATCAATGAACCAAGCACAAGCGCTACAGCTAAAATAGACGTGACGAAATCGCGCATATTTTCAGAAAGACCGTGCTGAGGAAGGTTCAATTTCAGCTGGTCAACGATCTTTTCGGAGTGAAATTTTGTTAGACTTTTCAGGTCGTAGTGCATCCAGAGTTACTGTGTACGTGCTGCAGCCTTATGTGCAATAGCCACAATCCTTTCAGGCTCACTCGTGCACTGTACATTTTGAGACCTATGTTGGTGTTCCTCGCTTCTTTCTTAGGGTAATTTGTTAATGCGGTCCGTCACATGCGTTGTTCAAAACCAGCACAATAATTGATGTGAAGACAAAATTTTAAAACGCGAATCGAAATAGTAACTTCCGGATCGCGCGTCTTCGACCGCATCATGTAGACCATCTAGAAAACTGCATAATAAGGTAAAAAAAGATGTAGAGACTCTTTGTTACTAAGCAGTTGTTGTTCAACTTGGATACCGATGGCGAGCGTAGCACCGAGCAGCGCATGTGTTGAATCTTCCCTAGCGCGCGCTTTTAGAATTTTCGTGAAGCGCAGCCCACTACGATTCTGATGCGTTGAAAGGCGGTTTGGTTGGAGACTCGTTAGGTCATTTATGTTCTCCTGGTAATTGTGTAGGGCAAAATGGTCCAAAATGCCACTTTAAGGATTTGTGTCGTTTTCTTGTAATAAGATCCACATTTGAAGGCCATTCGAAGTCTTAAGAGAAACTTTACAATATTTGCTAGCTACCACAATGAAAACATTTCCCAAATGTGAGTTTTTTTACGGTTTTAAATCGTGTCGAAAAGTTGATTAAAATATGGGGGTGGTTCAAAATGACCAAATGGGTGGGGTAAAATGCCATTTAGTATGGAGTTCGTAGAGTTAGCAACCATGCTTCCCCATGAGTTTGCTCTGTGGCATGGAAACGCTTATTGGTTAATAAAGTCAACGGAAAACCTTAATATTTAGGCAAAAAAGTGAAAAGTGTTGAATATCACCGGGAAATTAAGTAAAAATCTATGAGTTTATGTCCATGGATTGTAGCAGCACTTCTTGGGTAAACGTATTTGAACGCCGTTTGGCAAATTATACAGATTGAAACGTTCTAGGAATGATTCAATGAGTCGGGCCATTTTACCCCATCTGTGCGTATTGGGCCATCTTCCCCTAACTCTGCATCGAGGTGCATTACACTCGCTAGATGGTTCGAGGCTGGATCCCTGTAACAATGTTCAAGGCAGCTGGGATAAGCAGATTGTCTAGGTTTTTTTTTCTGTTGCATGTGGTATAGTGCTATATGCAATAGGCTCTTCTCGAAGTAATACCATCAGGTGGTTCTGTAGAAAAATGAGTCATTCGACGTTTTGTCCATTCGACCTTTTGTCCTTCGACCTTTTGTCATTCGACCTTCTGTCCTTCGACCTTTTGTCCTACAACCCTCCGCTTCAGACCGGCGTTAGCCGAACTGTAAACGTACGCACACAATCATGCTTGTTTGAATCTATGACATTTGGTCGAAAGACATTTGGTCAAATGACATTTAGTCGAATGACGTTTGGTCGGAAGTACATTTGGTCGAACGGACATTTCGTCGAATGGACATTTGGTTGAAAACGTTTAGTTTAGTTTATGTTATTAAGCTGGAGTCTACAATAAGCCAATTGGCCATAACCGACACCTAACATTCATTTCGCCATAAAGGTTTTCCTTAAGCAAATTTGTCCTGACGTTTCAATTCTGATATCTGCATCAAAAAATCTTACCCTCGTCCGTAAGCTGCAAGACCCAGAATTCAAAGAAAGATCTCGAGCATTCTCTCCGAATGCTACCATCAGATGCAAGAAACACTGCGATACAAAATGGATGCTCTGCTCGAGGTGTTCGGTGATAATGTTTTCCCTTACAATAATTCACTAGAGAAATCCAAACATTAACTACAAATCGTATGGTGTATTTTTAATACAAATTCATCCACGAAGTTAATCGAAAGTGCTTTATAAATGTTTCCAAAATACATCACAAATCGCGTTTTTGTTTTTTTTTTTAATGGAAATTCTGCTTCAAACTCCCAGATTATGCATGTATTATCTACGCAAAGTGTTTTCAAAATGACTTCGAATCTTTAGAGGATATTTGTTGAAAAACCCCAGGAATACTTTTATTTTCTAAATCACGGTGACGGAATTTGTGGAGAAACATGAAGCCAATTTAGCTGGGAAAGGGAAAGTGATTTATTAAGATATTCGTCCTTAAAACATTTGTTTAGAATAGGTTTTTTTATTAATTATTAAAAGAATCCATAGTCTGGGATTGAATTCTTGTGCAATTCCAGGACGGAATTCCTAGAAGCTTTCTGACAGAGTTCTGAGGAATCCAGAAGTCAAGAAAGGAATTTTGATAGATTTCAAAGATTATTTCAAATGAATATTCTTATGGAACTTCTCGAGAAATGTTGTTGTTTCTCCCCTCGTAGCATAACGCTTTGTAGAGAATCTTCGCATATAAGCAAAATCAATAGATACTGGAGAAAAAAAGTAAATTTGTAAGAGTTTTGAAAAATTGTAAAATTTTTAAACGTGCGGCTGCTGATTTCTGCAAATCTATTTGGGATTCCTCAACAACTTTCCATGGTAATGCAAAAATTTACTCCAAGATTTTAATCCAGTGTAAACTTACGTTACGAATTTTGCCCTAAGACATCTTTGCCAATGTTCTTTGAAAATACCGGCAATACTTTCGCGTGAAGAAATTCCTCTAAAGAGTTTGTTAGGGATTTCTAAAGGAAAAAATAATCTGGGAAATCGTTTAAAACATTTTCCCAATTAAATCCTGTTCAATGTTATTGAATTGAAAAACAGATAATGCTTATGAACTCTCATGGAATGTTAGGTGGAATCCTTAGAAAAACTCCTGGAAGAATCATTTAATGAATTCATTTTACTTGAAGTCTTGGATGATATTTGCTGCGATTCTTTTAAGCAATTTTTGAAGATTTTGTTGTAGGAAGATGAAAAGAAACTATAGGAAGAACCTCAGAGGTAAAATTATAAAAACTGCTGTTGAACTCTCTGAAAAAAAATGTGGAAAGAATCTTTGTCCCTAAATCAACTACTAATGAAAAAATGAATGATATTTTAAGCTAACAATTAAAATTTACATGTAATAAGTACTTAGAAAACCTTCCTGGAGAAATGTTTCAAACAATTTCAGATTTGAAAAGTCTCAAAAACAGCAAAAGCCTGTTGAATTGTAACTAATAATCCTGGGAATGACTTTCTGTGAAAATCCCAGGAGGTACTTAGTAAAATCTAGTAAATGGGTTCCTGGAGGAAGCACTGAAAAATTACAGAAATAATTAATTGAGAAATTCCCGTGGGAATTCTTAGAAGCACATGGCACAGTACCTTAAAAAATCATGGACACAAGAGATATTCCTCGTGAATTCTTTGAAGCTTTATTGGAGGAGTTGTTTTCACTTGATTAGACAAAAAACGAATATTTTCCGTATAGAAAATTGAAATATACAAATATCACAGATGTGCAGCGATATATAATAAAATTACAAATAAATGAAATCAATACAAATCTAAGCAAACTACGAAATTTGTGAAAATCGTGATTGTGACAATCTACTTTATTTATCGACCTAAAATTTGACCTTGAAGATCGCACAAAATTGCAACGAAAATAGCGAAAAACGTTTTTATACGTTTTTGTTTCGATTTTCTTGAGAAAAACACATAAAAATTATTAACGCACTGGCATTTTCCATAATATAAAATACGCACGTATTTCACCTCCACTTTTCTACGTATAAGGCTTTTTAACGACATCTTATACGGAATGATTTCGTAATACGTACATTCTGGTATTTTGGGTTTTGAGGATATCTTATACGGACACTTTGCACATGAAAGCATTGACACAAAAGAAGATTTCGTTATGCGTACATTCTTGCTGTCTGGAAAGTATCTCAGAAGAATTGAGGGCGTTTAAAAATCTTCGAAAACATATATCGACTTATGGCCAAGAATTTGGCCCAGCTACACCTATGTACAACGATTCTAGAAATAAAGATGACATTTGATTCCCCATGAACTAAAAACTGTGTAAAAGTTCATCATAATTGAATGCAAAGCTTTAAAGATTAATAGTTTAAGCAAGTTTTTTTGTGTGTAATTTTCAATCTGATGAGATATTCTATGTTTAATTCTGTGCTGATTCATATCTAAGAGTTATCCATAACTGTGGGATGGCTGTAGGTTCATTCTTATTCCATTTAGGTTTAGCTCGCAAATGAAGAAACGCAACACAACCACCTAACGCTCCCAATTATCATAATAATAATGCAAAATATGTTTATGTCGATTTTATAATATCTACGCCCTCCCCCCTTGGGACCCCTACCCTCCGCTTCCCCCAGTGAGGGGGTGGAATAACAAAGAACCGAAACGCCCGCCGGACTATTTGCGCACACAAAGTCAATAAAAGTAATGTTTGCCTTTTTTACGATTTACAAGCCATAAATCAGGATGGGGTAAATTGGATCGTTTTCGTCGACTCTCTGCTGGCTTCGCGCAGTAGAGAGAGGAGTCTCCTCGGCCGGTCACAGTGTGTTAATTGAACGTAGTTACCGTGGGCGATATCTCTGCGGTTTTAAAAACAACATCGACAATCTGCCGGCTTCCTGATGGGGTGTCATTTTGGTGCTAACTAGCTAACGATCCTCGCTGTCTCTCGCTCTCTCTCTCTCTCTGTCTTTCTTTGGATGTGGCGTCATTTTCGACACTTTAGCAGCGCAGAAAGGGACTTGAGGGACTGGAGCTTGGTTAACGTTCTCAACGAAGAAGCTGTTATTAATGATGATTGCCGCAATCGGTTGTTTCAGTCTGAGAAGCTGCGGAGTTGGCCGATGTGTGATGTAGAAATCCGGCAACGGTTCAGGACTAATTACTGTAATGTGGTGTAAAACCAGGTGGAAATAGTTGTAGCGGATTTCTGCGATAAAGTGGAATTGGATTTGCCCAGAAGCAATGCTTAATTGCGTGAAATAATAAGTTAATATAACGGAGCGCATCATACTCTCGTGCTCACCGTTCACAATCTTTTTTCATTCACAGCGATAAAACAGAGATTTCTCTCAGGAATCAGAAAAAAATTCTCTCAAGAATCAGAAGAGATTCCTCTCAATATTCTAAAGAGATTCCTCTCAGAAATCTGAAAAGATGACTCTCAGGAATCTGAAGAGATTCCTTCAAGAACTCGAAGAGATTCCTACCAGAAATCTGAAGATATTCTCTCTCAGGAATCTGAAGAGCTTCTTTAAGTAATCTAAAGGAATTCCTATCAGTAGTCTCGAAAGATTCCTCTCAGGAATCTGAATACATTCCTCTCATAAATCTGAAGAGCTTCTTCTCTGGAATCTAAAGAGATTCCTCTCAGAAATCTGAATACATTACTCTCTGCAATTTGGAGAGATTTCTCTCAAGAATCTGAAGAGCTTTCTCTCAGGAATCTGAAGAGATTCCTCTCAGGAATCTGAAGAGATTCCTCTCATTAATCTGATGAGATTCTTCTCTGGAATCTGCATACATTCCTTCCTGCAATTTGGAGAGATTTCTCTCAGATATCTAACTACATTCCTCTCTGTAATTTGGAGAGATTCCGCTCAGGAATCTGATGAGATTTCTCTCGGGATTTTGAAGAGATTCCTCTCAGGAATCTGAAAGAGATTCTTCTCTGAAATCTTAAAAGATTCCTCTCAGAAATCTGAATACATTCCTCTCTGAGATTTGGAGAGATTTCTCTCAGAAATCTGAAGAGATTTCTCTCAGAAATCTGAATACATTTCTCTCAGAAATCTGAAGAGATTTTTCCTCTCAGGAATCTGAAGAGATTTCTCTCAGGAATTTGAAGAGATTCCTTTCAGGATCATGGAAGCGATTTTTCTTTAGAATCTGAAAAGATTTCTCTCAGGAACCTGATGAAATTTTCACTCAGGAATCTGAAGAGATTCCTCTCAAGAGTCTGTAGAGATTCATCTCATTAATCTGAAGAGATTCTTCTCTGGAACCTGAAGAGATTCCTCTCTGTAATTTGGAGAGATTCCTCTCAGGAATCTAAATACATTCCTATCTGCAATTTGGAGAAATTCCTCTCAGGAATCTGAACAGATTTCTCTCAGAAATCTGAAGAGATTTCTCTCATTAATCTAAAGAAATTTTTCTCTGGAATCTGAAGAGAATCCTCTCAGAAATCTGAATACATTCCTCTCTGCAATTTGGAGAGACTTCTCTCAGAAATCTAAATTCATCCCTCTTTGTAATTTGGAGAGATTCCTCTCAGGAATCTGATGAGATTTCTCTCAGAATTTTGAAGAGATTCCTCTCAGAAATCTGAAAGAAATACTTCTCTGGAATCTGAAGAGATTGCTCTCAGAAATCTGAATACATTCCTCTCTGCGATTTGGAGACAATTCTCTCAGAAATCTGAAGAAATTCTTCCTCTCAGGAATCTGATGAGATTTCTCTCAGGAATCTGAAGAGATTCTTCTCAGGAACATGGAAGAGATTCTTCTTTGGAATCTGAAGAGATTCCTCTCAGGAATCTGATGAGATTTCTCTCAGAAATCTGATAAGATTCTTCTCTGGAATCTGAAAAGATTCTTCTTCTTTTCTGGCGTTACGTCCCCACTGGGACAGAGCCTGCTTCTCAGCTTAGTGTTCTTAAGAGCACTTCCACAGTTATTAACTGAGAGCTTACTATGCCAATGACCATTTTTGCATGCGTATATCGTGTGGCAGGTACGAAGATACTCTATGCCCTGGGAAGTCGAGAAAATTTCCAACCCGAAAAGATCCTCGACCGGTGAGATTCGAACCCACGACCCTCAGCTTGGTCTTGCTGAATAGCTGCGCGTTTACCGCTACGGCTATCTGGGCCCCAGGAAAAGATTCCTATTAGTAATTTGGAGAGATTTCTCTCAGAAATCTGAAGAGATTTCTTTCGGGAATATGAAGGGATTCCTCTCAAGATCCTGAAGAGATTCCTCTCAGGAATCTTAAAAAACTCCGCTCGGGGATCTTAAAAGGATCCTGAAGAGCTTCCTCTCAGGAATCTTAAGAGATTTCTCTCAGGAATCTGAAGAGATTCCCCTAAGAAATCTGAATACATTCCTCTCTGCAATTTGGAGAGATTCCTCTCAGGAATCTGAAGAGCTTTTTCTCAAGAATCTGAAGACATTCCTCTCAGGAATCTAAAAATATTCCTCTCATTAATCTGAAAACATTCTTCTCTGGAATCTGAAGAGATTCCTATCAGTAATTTGGAGAGATTCCTCTCAGAAATGTGAAGAGATTCCTCTCAAGAATCTGAAGAGATTCCTCTCAGGAATTTTTTAAAAAAATCCGCTCGGGGATCTTAAAAGGATCTTAAAGAGCTTCCTCCCAGAAATCTGAAGAGTTTCCTCTAAGAAATCTGAATACATTCCTCTCTGCGATATGCGATATCTCTCATGAATCTGAAGAGATTCTTCTCAGGAATCTGAAGAGCTTCTTCTCTGGAATCTAAAGAGATTCCTCTCAGAAATCTGAATACATTACTCTCTGCAATTTGGAGAGATTTCTCTCAAGAATTTGAAGAGCTTTCTCTCAGGAATCTGAAGAGATTCCTCTCAGGAATCTGAAGAGATTCCTCTCAGGAATCTGAAGAGATTCCTCTCATTAATCTAATGAGATACTTCTCAGGAATCTGAAGACATTCCTCTCTGCAATTTGGAGAGATTTCTCTCAGAAATCTAACTACATTCCTCTCTGTAATTTGGAGAGATTCCTCTCAGGAATCTGATGAGATTTCTCTCGGGATTTTGAAGTGATTCCTCTCAGGAATCTGAAAGAGATTCTTCTCTGGAATCTGAAGAGATTCCTCTCAGAAATCTGAATAAATTCCTTTTCTCTCAGAAATCTGAAGAGATTTCTCTCAGAAATCTCAAGAGATTCTTCCTCTCAGGAATCTGATGAGATTTCTCTCAGGAATTTGAAGAGATTCCTCTCAGGAACACGGAAGAGATTTTTCTTTAGAATCTGAAAAGATTCCTCTCAGGAATCTGATGAGATTTCTCTCAGGAATCTGAAGAGATTCCTCTCAGGTATCTGAAGAGATTCCTCTCAAGGGTCTGAAGAGATTCCTCTCATTAATCTGAAGAGGTTTTTTTTCTGGAATCTGAAGAGATTCCTTTCAGGAATCTAAATACATTCCTATATGCATCCTTCAAGTTCTTTAGAGAAATCTCAACAAATTCCTGAGTGGAATCTCTTTAAATTACAAAGAGGAATTTATTCAGATTTCTGAGAGGAATCTCCTCAGACTTCGGAGAAGAATCTCTTTAGATTTATGAGAGGAATCTCTTCGGATTCCTGAAAAGAATCTCTTCAGATTCCTGAGAGAAATCTCTCCAAATCGCAGAGAGGAATGTATTCAAATTTCTTTAAGGAATCTCTTCAGATTTCTGAGAGGAAGCTGTTTAGGATCCTTTTAAGATCCCCGAGCGGATTTTTTTTTAAGATTTCTGAGAGGAATCTCTTCAGATTATTGAGAGGAATCTCTTCAGATTTCTAAGAGGAATCTCTCCAAATTACTGATAGGAATCTCTTCAGATTCCAAAGAAGAATCTTTTCAGATTAATGAGAGGAATCTTTTTAGATTTCTGAGAGGAATGTCTTCAGATTCCTGAGAAAAATCTCTCCAAATTGCAGAGAGGAATGTATTCAGATTTCTTAATTGAATCTCTTCAGATTCCTGAGAGAAATCTCTTTAGATTCCTGATAGGAAGCTCTTCAGGATCCTTTTAAGATCCCCGAGCAGATTTTTTTAAGATTCTTGAGAGGAATCTCTTCAGATTCTTGAGAGGAATCTTCTCAGGATTCTTTTGAGATCCCTGAGCGGATTTTTTACGATTCCTGAGAGGAATCTCTTCAGATTCCTGAGAGGAAACTCTTCAGATTCCAGAGAAGAATCTGTTTCAAATTTCTGAGAGAAATCTCTTCAGATTCCTGAGAGAAATCTCATCAGATTCATGAGAGGAATCTCTCCAAATTACAAAGAGGAATTTATTCAGATTTCAGAAAGAAATCTCCTCATATGCCGAAGAAGAATCTCTTCAGATTCCTGAGAAGAATCTCTTCAGATTCCTGAGATTCCTCTCATCAATCTGAAGAAATTCTTCTCTGGAATCTGAAGAGATTCCACTCAGAAATCTGAATACATTCCTCTCAGAAATCTGAATACATTCATCTCTATAATTTCAAGAGTTTCCTCTCAGGAATCTGATGAGATTTCTCTCGGGATTTTGAAGAGATTCCTCTCAGGAATCGTAAAAATTCCACTCAGGGATCTCAAAAGGATCCTGAAGAGATTCCTCTCTGGAACCTGAAGAGATTTCTCTCAAGAATCTGATGAGATATCTCTCAAGAATCTGAAGAGATTCCTCTCAAAAGTCCTAAAAGATTCCTCTCATCCGCATATTTTGTTGCCAATATTACCATATGCTACCCAATAAATTGAAAAGAATTCTAGAAACTTCCCAACAACATACAGACCTGCTCAAGTGTCACCGCAAACCGCGCCGAAATCCGTCGATGATAAATTAATTTATCCAAATTGATCGTTCATCGGAATTGGAATCGATTCGGCTCGGCTTGGAGATAGCAATCAGCCGTCGCACATTGCTTGCTGGCACCGACTGTCACACCATACCCCGCACGTTTTTATCCGATGATCACCCAATAGAGAGCACCCAGGAGGGGGTTCTTCCTGTCCGTCCTGTGTCGGCACGTTGTCGAATGCTGCGGTCACAAACAAACAGGGACAAAACACGCGCGCGCTCATCAGACAGCGACAAATTGGGCTATTCGATAGCGACACATACCACTTGCGCGCTTGCCAGCACCAGCACCACAGGTTCGATTCCTGAGAAATTTTTGGCACAATTTATGAATCAGCTGGGATCATCTCCTAACTTTCCGGAACGAGGCTATGTCGAGCCATTCTTGGGGTTCGTCGCTTGCCATTTTTCGAAGACTTGACTTGTGGGCACTGTGAAAAATCTTTTTTGTTCTCAATTTGTGCTTTCTGCAAAAACTTTTCCATCTTTTCATCAGTGCATCCACCTGATTCCGAGAAAGCCGAAAATTTCGCCTTCTCGCAAACACAAAGGGACATCCGATATCGGGGCCCATAACCGTCGTCATCGCCATCGATTGCGCACGATATTGGGCACGTTCTGCCGTATCTCGCTGCTCTCTAACAGGTGATTAGCGGAGCGTCACAAAGGCAAGCCCCCCTATGGCGTATTAGATTAACAAAAGCGCCATGCTGGGACGAAAACACATAATTTTTAATCCGCCCGACCTTCTTCCACTGTTCCCCGCCTCTCCTCCCAAATGTTTCGGAGAGTGTCCTGCTTTTGCTGCCGTCGGTGCGTTTGGATCGATTCTATACGAGCTAATTCGGACCGAAACGAACCGAACTTCGCATCCCAGGGCGTCCGAAAAAGGAGAATGAAACCTATTAATACTCAATCAAAACTAATTCTCGCTCTATTCTTCGCGATCACTCGGCTCGATTTCGGTTCGATGGTTGTGGGCGCAAATGGCAATATTCTGAGCGAGGTCTCGGACTAAAGATGATGATAATTTTTATATTTGCGATCAATTAGGATACGGTTGTTCAGTGATTTTTTCTTAGAAGATAACAAGGTCATCGTTTTTGATGCAGTTTCAACGGTTCGCTTAATGTGATTGCGAAAGATTGTTACCAACTGCTCGATAAAATGCATAAAATATATATTTCTATTCCACGTTTTTACCTGAGAATTTTCTTTACCAATTGATAATTTTTGAATTGAAAAAAATCATGTTTGATAATCAGAAATCACACAAGAATTAACGTAATAAGTCATTTGCTTGTGCGAATTAAATCATACCCGCACAATACGGTGATTATAATCGATTAATTGACAATTTACCTCGCATAAAACGTTGTTTTCTAAGTTCATGTCAATTGTCAAAACCCCTTTTTTATTCATAAGCTTTTATATACAACAGAAAGTTAAACTTAACAACGTCAATAATTGTAAGATAAAGGTACGAATGCAAAAATCAATCAGCGTAGAAAGCTCTTAGTCAATAACTGAAAATGGAAGTGGCAGACGCTGTCTTAGTGGAGATGTAATGCCAAAGTGGAGAAGAATTGACTTCCAATTTAAACAAACTTCCCAGCCATTATTCAGCACTACCTCCGAACATTTCCATCTGTCAGCACCCATCGCTCTGACCCCACAAAACTGACCCACCGACCCTAAGCTTCTCCCCAACCCGTCCAAGGTAAGCTTTCAGTCTATCCACTATTCCTGATAGCCACCCAAACCATCTGTGACAGGCGATAGTGGTTTCCCATTTGAGTTCACCCATTCCGTGAGCCATTCGCACCATGGGTGGTCCACGATCCTTCAGTTTCACATTGGCGCCCTATCATACGCCGCGGATCACCACCAGGGTGGCCCAATTTTGTATGAAAACAACAACTTGTAAAAATCTTAAGGTACACCTCTCAAGTTTGTTAATTTGAGAAACGCAATCGAACCAAATTTTCATTTTCAATCGAAATTCATCGACTATTGCGCAACTGGTGGTCAAAAATGTAATTGGAACAATTTTTGTAATTTTTTGATTGATTTTTTCATACATACATCGTTTAGTCCCTCTTTGAGTTGATGGAATCCGCTAAAATTTTCACAGTAGCTTTTGGGGATCCAATGAACAAATTTGATAAGTGTCTCGATAACATTTTTATAGTTCGATCATCATGGGCCACCCTAATCACCACCCGCCAGCTGATCCATTACGGCGCACGGATCCAATTCGACCCATTCGCCCGAATCATCCATTATCGTTAGGTACCACAAGCTGGCGCTGTTAGAGCGACGGATGATCTATGGAAACTGAGAAAAATTTCTTCTCACCGTTTTCTAGCCCTCGATATGTGGCTTGTCACTGTGCGTCACTGTGTTTGTGCCCCCGGGGGCTTTCTTTCAAGCGGAGGGATCATCGTCAGCTGCGTGCATTCCGGCCATTATCCCTGAGTCTTAGATACGTCGTCATCGTCGTCGTCAGCCATGCCTTCTAATTCCGTGAGCAAATATTTGCTCTGGTATTGAATCCGATTTCATGATTGCTGTACGCTCTCAGCTGGAGATGCAGCGGCCGAGCTTCAAGTAGAGAATGGTGGGGTGAAAGCTCGACCTTAGGGGAATAATCGATATTTACAGAAATACAATAATAAATACCATACAGTTGTCCTTACAGGGGGAAGCCGAGTGGCTAGAGTCCACGGCTACAAAGCAAAGCCATGCTGAAGGTAACTGGGTTCGATTCTCAGTCGGTCCAGGATCTTTTCGTAGAGGAAATTTCCTTGACTTACTTGGGCATAGAGTATCATCGTACCTGCCACACGATATACGAAAAAATGGCAACATTGGCAAAGAAAGCTCTCAGTAAATAACTGTGGAAGTGCTCATTGAACGAACACTAAGCTGAGAAGCAGGCTCTGCCCTAATTCATTTCATCATTTGTAAAAAAAAATTCTACCGACTCCCTTTACCATTGATTCACATGACCGATACAGCCATAATAAATTATATGAAAATTTATTCCGATAGCGCAACTCAAAAGAATAATTTATAATTGAAAAGGAAAATCTCTGGGTGAATAGTAATATACTATGTGTTGACAATATTTTCTCCAATATCGTTAATCGATTGATTCATTCAAGAGCATGGGATTCATGAATGAAGCATAATTTTGTTTTGTACCAATTAATTCCAATGCATGATGTAATCAGTGGGATTCAAAAGAAACACGAAAACGATTGTCTCCTTAAGAATTCCTTGGTTTCAGACTCATTATGCCAAACGACCATTTTGACAAACGACAATTATGCCAAACGGCCGTTTTGCCAAATGACTCTATGCCAATCGACTTCATGCAAAACGGCATTGTGCCACACGGCTTTATTCCAAATGACATACCACCGTTTCTGCTTGCTTCTAAATTTCGTTGTTTCTCAATCTTTTTGCAACAGTTTAAGGAATTTAAACACAAGAGGTAAACTGTTGAAGTTTTGGGAAAAAATACAGAATTCTAATACCTACATGTGGTTCCTGGTTTCTGAAAGTTCAGTCGACAAATTTTCAAAATAATACTAACATTTCCTTCTAGATTTAAATGGTTCCGGGTCTTTTGGACGAATGCCGTTTGGCCGAACGCCATTTGACCGAAAGGGTAATTTGGCCGAATGCTGTTTGGCCGAAATAAGAAATAATAGTAAATTACAATTAGCATGCAATAGTAATGAGTTTCGAAGCTGATTTTCAAAGAACTTATTCAGCTTATCCTTAAAGAAGGTTATCATCATTGATATACACATAATTGGCTCTCTAATGTAAGTTCAACTGCTGAAAGAAGAACATGCTGAACGGAAGCAATTATTCACGTCTCTGCTATCGGTAATAGCTATCAGCAGAACTATTTGCAATGTTTGTTGTAGTCAGCTTTTGGCAGTAACTAAAACGGTTCACGACTTATGGACAGATGCACGAGTTCACCAATTTGACGTTTGAGCGGTGCCGAATTCACTGGTTTCCATGGTCACATAAATAGCACGGCACCGCTTGAACGTCAAATAGTGAACCCGTGCATAGGTCCATTATTCCTGCTGTAGGACCGGATTGCTTCGATCCCTCGAATCGTATTAAGGTGATTATAAAACGAAGCCAAACTTTGAATTTTCAAATGCACAAGACTGGAGAATCTGACGTTGAAATTCAATCAATTTACTTGCTTGCTGGTGGTGACCAATGGGATAAATTTTAAACACGGAGCGCTGTTTGGTTCTCAAGTCTTGTGCTCTTGATAATTTGAGGTGTCGCTTTGTTCTATAATCACCTCAAGTAAATTATTTCATAGTTCTAGTAATCACAAATTTAGGCAGCGGTGCAGAGTTGAGTTCACATGTTGCAATCTTAATATTGGAGGAGAAACAGAAAGAACAGCCTATGATTAAAATAAGTAAAATTCTCTTATGAAAACTTAAGCAAGTGCGATACAAACAATTTGTATATTAGTATACCTACAAAGAACTTCCGATGATTTAAAGAAGGTAAAGTTCCCAATATAAAAATGTGCTAAATTTTTGCCAACAGTAACGACACCAGTATAACTCGAAAGAATAGCTTATATTAAAAAAGAAGAAAAAAAACTAACTCAACAAACGGGATTCGGCCAAACGACCTTTTCGGTCAAACGGCATTCGGCCAAATGGCCGGACACCATATAAATTCAGTAACATCTTACATTATGAATTCTACCGTAAGACATCTTTGGCAATGCTCTTAAAAAAAACGTCAATACTTTTGCGTTAAACTTCCACAGCTCTACCACAACAATTAAAACATGTCCCTTCGAAAAAATGTTGTTTGGAATTTTTGCAAGTAGGAAAAAATGGTTTCTACGTCAATCTGTTTGCCATAGTATCATGAAACATCGGAGTTCATTTGATCATTTATTTTTAATGTTAGATACCTTCAAAAAAAATTACATCCGTTTCAACGTCAACCAATTTTCCATTCAAAAGAAGAAGAAAAGAGAGCAAGGTTTTATGTAGTTATTCCTATAAAAATCACTTAAACTTTTCTGTGAAATATATATGCTAAAATTTCGTCAAAAAGTTTCAGAAATCCCAAGGTGAATTTTTGAAGTTTCTGACAAGAATTGAGTACAACTTCCGAATTAAATTTGAGCTGAAATTATCTCACAAGTTCTTCCAAAGCTCTTTTAGTATGTGTAACTCTAGAAATCTAATATAAACTGGATATGGAGTAATTCGTGGAGATATTTGTTAAGAAATCCCTAAATATATAGTTATTTTCCTGGAGAAGCTTTTCATTTCAAAATGTAGAGTGTAAAGCTTTCTTGATATTATTTTTGCAAGAATTACGAGATTACCATTCGGAAGAGTTATTAGAGTGATTTCTTGAACCTGGAATGTACTCAATGGAATTTCTGGGGAATTTTTTTAAGAGTTCAGGAATGAATTGCAAATGCCCTAGTAAATCTTTTTGAAAATTCCCCAGATTGACCCAAAATGTACTAATATCCTGAGCAAGCTTTTACGAAAATCTTGGTCAGAATGTCCGGGATTTTACAAGAATCGTGCCTCACTGAATATACAACCTCGAAATCTTTGAGAATGTTTAAACGTTTATCAAAAGAAACCTGCTCAAAACTTTATTATAAGTTTGCTTAAGGTTCTGCCAAATTTTCTATGACGCTAAATTGTAAAAAAAAGAATCCATGATTTCAGAACATTACGCACTGAACTTGTTGGAAATTCTGGCTGGAAGTCTATATAATCCTGGTAAAAATTGTGTTGGATCCTTGCCATTGTTATCCGTGAAAGTCGTCCACAGAGTTGTTAAAAAATCCTGTTCAAGATTTTGTGAAAACCTTTTCTTTTATAATCGTGACAAGAATTCTGCGTTGCAGTTATTGGTGAAACTTATTTTATCCATATGTTTTGTTCAGGCTGCATTTTTGAATATGGTCATGGTAGAGACATTGTTGAAACATCCAGAATTTTAGATTTAGAATTGTTGTATAGCAATGATTCGTAAAATTAAGTGCTAAGTGATTGAAAAAAATTAAAATAATTACCAAGCTATAATATTAGGTTGAAATTAAATTGAAAGTTATTTTATCTTGGAATATTCTTGTTCTCACTTCGGGTTGATAGAATAGTCAACGAACAAAATATGAAAATACTCTTCGAAGCCGTACGTTGGGCAGCCCTGTCCTAGGGAGAACCTCAAGGGCAAAACTGTTGGTGCAATCCTTGAAGAATCTGCGGAATTAGTCCTTGCTTGGTGGTCTTGGAGATAAGATTGGTGAGACTCCTATAATTGCTTGTATTATTTCTTGGGGAAATCTTCAGTAATTCCCGAAAATCTTAAACAAACAATCTGTTAATGGATGGATGATATGGCCTTCCTGGTGAAATGCTAAAAGAATTTCTAAAACATTCTCAGATGGAATTCAGCATTAAATGTTTCAAAGGTGTTTCGATAGAGTATCTTCGAGAAATTTTCCCGTAAGGTCAGGAAGCGTAAAGAAGCTTCAATAAAAATCTGTTGACAAAACTAATCACAGGCATGATTTTCCATGGGAATACCAGGAGGAACTCAGCGAATCCAAATAACGGAGTTATTGGAGAAAGCACTGAAAAAGTACATGACTAATTAATGAAGGAATCCCCGTGGGATTCCCAGAGGAATCTCTTAAAAACAGATACTTAAAAAAGTATGGAAATTCTTCTTGAGTTCTTTGTGAAAATTCCTAAAGGATTTTTTAACTGGATTCAACAAATGAATATTTTCCTTAGAAAAAATTGAAATTTCAAGAAATAACTGATTTGCAGCGGTATAACACAAAACAACAAACAAATAAAATCAATTCAAGTCTATGCTAACTAAAAAATTCGTGAAAATCGTGAATAATGCGAGCAACATTACTTCTCTAAAACAAGAATTTGCTTGCCCCCCTCCTAGGCTCCCTCAAAAAAAAATCCTAGCTAGCTAATGTGAAACCGATTTCAGTCAATATACGAAGTGTGGACAATAGAGAGACAGCTCATTTAAGTGAACGGATCCGATCCGAATCAATCATTTTAGTGAACCGGATGTTTTGAACGGTTCAGTGGCTCAGCGGCTCGCAAATAAAGAGCGAGCTGAATCGAGCAAATGGAAAAAGAGCGGTTCATTCCCTGTTGCGCGTCATGCATCGTACCCTAATTCCACCTCTCGCTCTCTCATTCTTCGTATATTCTTCTCTAAGAACTCACGATATACTCGGCTGGTTTTCCCTACCCGAACCAAAAGGAAGAAACAAAGTATCGTTTTGTCTCAAATTCCGAAAACTAAGTTTTTGTATGGCGATTTGGTTAAAATGTTTCGCTGAAATATGTCATCAAATCACCATGAGATGGTGTCAATTGCAATATAATTTTAACGTCTTCAAATTTATTTTTTACCTCAGGAGTAGAGTGTCTATTTCCCGGCCGTTTTGCTTGTCCTGGGATTCGGGACAAAAAGTGCTCAAGAAAACCAGTAGGTATTTGTGTTAAAATGAATGCAAAATTTTATCAATGCAATATTTTCAATATGAAATATAGAGAGAAAAAATAATCTTCCAAGATAAGAAGTTAACACTGGGGATTCGCTCGTTGGAGGTCCGCTACATGCAATGACTCGATCGTTGGATGTTCGCTGGTCAGAAAAAAAATCCAATTAGAAAGCACTCGAATATTAAGAGTATCGTCAAACTGACTTTGACGTCTGAGCACCGTCGCATTGAAGTCTCCATATATAGAATAAATGTGCATGTATATGTGCGTTTTGTGACGATTTGCTCTTGAGATGCGTGAGTTTGCAGCATTTTTATCACCTGTCAGTCGTTCCAACTAACGAGTCGGGTTCGCTAGCTGGAAGGCAGTCGCGTTCCAACCAGCGAATCCACGCTGTATTGTATTTTATATGTATATGACTTCTTTTTATTCGAAAAACATTAAAAAAATAATAGTTTACTTTGACTAGTTACGGCTTTGCTGGTGATTTCTTTCAATTCTCTATAATAAAAATAAACATATGGTGAACATTTGAACAATCTTCTTCGGGCAATCGAAAAGCCAAGAAGAACATAAGAAAAGTATCAGGGTCATTGGGGGTTTTGTTTTGTAGTTGACCATGTTAGAGGATAATTACTGGATATCAATGACAGATATTAATGTGTACTTTCAAATTAGCTTTCGCAGCCTAGACTTTGTTGAAGAAGAACAAAAATAGACTAGATAAATGAAATTATGTTTGACTTATTTGGTAATTTCTCGTTTAATTTATGATCTCGCCCTAATAGCCATTGGTAACTAAGTGTGTAGCTTGTTGTTACTGAGCAAACGAATGGATTTGCATGTTATTTAACAATGCAACGATGAAAAGAAAATACTTCGCTATCTCCCAGTAGTGATAGTTATTATCTTGATCCGAGCATACTCGGCTTTTACGACGAGATTATAAGTTATGCGAGATTTGTTCTTGTCATTATTAATCGATTTACTCACTTTCATGATGCTTTTCTATTTAATCGAATAAAACGCGGAAAAATGTCATTGTTTTGGAATAAAATTTAGTGGTTTTCTTCAACATTTACGTTCATTTCGGGAAACCCGAGATTCCCGGGACGTCACATATTATATCCCGGGAAACGGGAAATCCCGAAATTCTTCCAAACTAGATTCTCTAGTTCAAGGCCAGTAGAACTAGCTCAGATGAATTTTTTTGCGGAATTATTCATTCGAATACGATTTATACGTGTTGTTCGGAATTAGAATCAAGGTGTTATTCAATACTTTTAGGTAAAAACAATACTAAACATGTTTAAAATAACAATTTTATCACAAACCTAACGGCTATCAGTTAGACTTTGTTAAGAAATTAAAAATTTCACAAATATCAGCTTATTTATGGCTATAACATGCATTTGAAGTCACTGTTGGCCTTAAGTGTTCGGAATATGATTCAAAACGATATGCTTTGCCATTCAAGTGGGCAATTCATCTCTCCATCTTTCATCTGCCTGTATGCAAGTGAGCGGGGACAATTAGTGGTTTGGCTGTGTATGCTGTATAGCAAACCCTGTTTGCATGTGTGCCGTTGCGCGCAGAGCAGGGCACGTGTCACGCGTTATAATAAAGCCGAGAAACGAACGAAAAAGTCTAGGGGAAAATAATCGATTCGTGCTTTTTTTTCCGGGTCACTTTATGTCCAATTCATGCTGATCAAATGAACCAACTCTCGCCAAAAAAGTGCCTCGGATCACTCGCTCAATTCAGTGATACGGATCTCTTCAACGGGTCAGATTCATTTTGCCCATCTCTACTTTTTCCATACATTTTGTATGGGCTGAAATGCACTGAAAACGGGATTTTCATGGGTTCAATATGAAAAATGGCTAAAAAGTGAAAAAAAAAACAAATTTCACCGATGGAATATTTAGAAACCTTCCGATTATGAAAATATTACCCAAATACTTAACACTAGCGAGAAAAAACCCGATGTGCATTCGATATTTATAATCGTCTAGTTCAGATAGAGCGCGAGGCCTAATCTTTACGATAGTCATAATAATGCCCTTACATGAACAATCGCATAAGCTTTGTTTCTAGCAGCCATTGTAGAAAGTTAGATCGTAATTTACAATTTTCACATAGAATACAACTAATACTCATATTTCTTCAAAAGTTCCATTAATTTCTATATGTAATTTCCCGAGTGATTTTTTTATTTGAGAAGCATTTTAACCATCATGATATATATAACATTTGTTCCGAATTGAGTCTAAAATCTTAAAAAAAAATTGCCTCTCTCGAACTTTTGCCCCTGTTTCCTCTACGGTACCAAGCGATCCAATATTACACTGGACAGGGAACTGTCAAAATGTTTTCCCTTCGTCCAATCTGTTGCGCGATCTACCTTAATTCTCCCGGTGTTCCTTCCATACAGTTTGAAAGTTAGAGAGGTGAATGCCACACACGCATGATCATGATCAGTGGGATGGATGCTGATGCTGCTGTTGTATTTCCATTCCCGCGTATCATTTCACTTCACATCAAATGTCATTAAAGTTGTTAGCAATTTTATGAACTTCATCAGGGTGCCACTCACTCACTGCTTGCTGGAGGGGTGAGTGTCCGTGATGCAGCAGGCAGCCAACAAGAGAGAGCGGAAGGAATGACAAGCGCCCGATGCGCGATGATGAATCAGAAGAGATTTTTGGGGTTTGATCTCTCGCGTTTCTTTGTGTCCGCGCCTTCGTCACACGAGAGACACGGGAAACGGACCCTATAATCTAGTATTATTAGATTAGCCGTGTGTAATTAATGAGTGATAATAGCGCCACCTACGGGCGCAGGGGTTTTTATAAGAAGAGGGAAATGAACTGTACTGGTATGGTTCGGATCGACAATCGTGTAGTGAGTCATTGCAGAAGAATTCTAGTGAGAAGTGGACTTTGGGAGCCGTTTTTGAGACTTGCTCCACGTGATGGCTATGTATTGATGCTGTAGTCCTTGAATAATTACTCCAAAGATTATCTCATTCGAAGATTTCTTTGGAGATCCAACTACTAATACTTTATGAATTCAATGAGCGGTTCCTATGAATATTTCCGATAGTTTCAGGGTTCAAATAACAATCCTCTTAGATTGCAGGAAAAGTAACTCCAATAATATTTTAAGAAATTCTTCAGACATCTCTCTAGAAATATATTCATGAATTCTCCTACATCTTAGATAAATCTGCTTAGATTTCTAAAAGGAGTTTCAAGAGTTTGAATTCCGCTTTGACTAAAAACATTTTTGGGTTTGAAAGTTCCTTTTTTGCGAAGCATGATGAAAAACGATTTCAATTCAAACAAAAAAATAAGAAATTCAATACTTGAATTAAACACAAAAAAATTAATCTTCTTCTTTTCCATTTATTTTTTCTTCCAGGTCTGGTTCCAAAACCGCCGAGCAAAGTGGCGAAAACAGGAAAAAGTCGGTCCCCAAGGGCACCCCTACAACCCGTACCTGGCATCGGGCGGTCAAGTCCCGTCGGCAACCGTCGTCGCTCCATCGCTACCGCCTAACCCGTTTACTCATCTAGGATTCAACCTGCGGAAACCCTTCGATGCGGCCAGTTTAGCTGCCTTCCGCTATCCTACGCTTGGGGGAGGCCACGTGCTCCCGTCCGCCTACTTCAACCAGTTCCACAGGTAAATTACACCTCCCTCCCCCTCGAACCGATTCTATAACAAATACTCAAAAACCCGATTGAGATTTACCTGAACATCATTTACCCCATATGATTAGAGCTGTAGCAATAGATGACAAACGGATATCTTTCTGTCAATTGGTTTTCGGGTATTTGTTATAGAATCCTCCAACATCCCCAAACCCGTACACCCTTGTCACTAATCACAGGTCCCTTCTTGATTTTAGGACGCCCCCGCCGCCACTGCTTCCGCCCGGAGTCGGCGCCCTCTACACCCCGTCGGCATCCTTTCAAACGCTTCTGGCCAACATATCGGCGGCACAGCGAGCTCCCCCGGTTATGCCGTCCAAACCGTCCCCTCCCGGAGGTGTGCCCAGTTCCGATTACCTCACCGCAGTGGGCCCCCCGCCCCCCGCTAGCCTTCCGACGCCGGCTTCCCCACCGGTGTCGCCCACCTCAGTGCCAGTTGTTCCTGCGTCAGGTGGGGCCGGAGTTTCGGTTCCGGCGCCCGGTTCCACGACGCCACCCCAGGATCGACGCAGCTCTTCGATAGCTGCCCTTCGGTTGAAGGCCCGGGAACATGAGCTCCGACTGGAGATGCTCCGTCAGAACGGACACAGTGATATCATTAGCTAAGGATGCCTCCTTGAATCGGTACTCCACGCAGGACCACTACAGACTACAGTTAACCCCGCATCGGCATTAGAGCCCCGTACTTTTGAGTGATCGTACTCCATCGACACCTTTTTCCGCAGTGAGACGCGTTAGCCTTAGGACTTAAAGGTTTTGAATAGGACCAGTGTTGCCAGGGTCAGCGGCGTTAATTAATTGAATCCTCGATCATGTGAGGAGAGACGGTGGTTTTTCACAGTAAGAGCCCGCAGCGTTCGACTTTCGCTGCTACCTAATTTGTGTGGCGTGCCCAAAGTTCGTTCCAGAAGCAGGTTATCGTAGTCCGAGACACACATGAATGTGTTTGGTGTCAATGGGTGTGTGTGCAGGGCTGGTAGCGAGTCACTTTTAGTGACTTGATCTCTTTTTTAAAGCAGGTCACTGTAATATTTCCTTTTAAGACATTTTATTTCATTTTTATTCTTTTATTTGAATCATTACATTCATGTCTTATGTCTTAATGTTCTGTTTTAGGCAGCACTATCAATTTAATTTTTATGTAAGACATTTGAACTAGAGTCCCAAAAACCATAGTACCAAAATATTGTTTCAAGGAGTTCAAGTGTAATGAAGTTAATTCCTCAGAGCACATAAGGCCTTTCCAAAGTATGGTTGAGGCCCAATAAACTGCATGGATGAACCATGTTTTTCTAACTGATCACCTTTTCTGTTTCCTTCTATTTCGCTAATGGTCCAATATATTAGCATTCCTGTAGTGCATTTTTAGACAAATGTCAGCGCATTCAGCCTGAAAACTGTTGGCCAACTTCTCAGTGCATATAATACATTTACTCCTGGGCCAAACACTTCTGACCCTACCATCTTGTGGTTATATCAGTGAAAAAAAAAGACCCAGATCGTAAAGTTAGTCCTACTGTGTCCCAATCATGACGAGTTACATCAGATACCCAAAAACGGTGATCTAGAAAGTGACACTTCAACGTCAACATATCTTTGTTCACTAAGTACACTGGACTTATTTTGAAGTGCTTTAGTATAGGCATATGTCCTTTTAGTTTAACATCATCGCTCTTTAAGGACCTTCTGACTCTGAAAGCACTCTTAACAGCATCCATGTACACTAGGCCGTCACTTATTTTTCGAAAATGCGAAATGTTATGAGTTCGTCAATTATGTGTCGTCTGTAACAATTTTTCTTACCAGAACGAGCATTTTACAATGACGAACTTATAACATTTTGCATCCGGTTCGCGGCTTCATTTGGTACGACCCACTAAGAGTTAGAAGATTCGTCTCATGTCTGACCCGATGAATGTTTTACCAACTTGAAATTAGAGCATACCATTCCCTTTTATTTATTTTATTTTCAAACTGAAATTTAACTACAGTTTTCAAATTTTGAAATTAAGTTAATGTTCAGTAGCTGAATTATGTGCACTATGTTTCACAAAATCCTGGGCGTCATTTCGCGCAATTCTGGGAAGATTTCAAGTAAACCCCAAGGCAGGAGTTTTCTCTTTTTATTAACGAGATTTTAAGCCCTAGAGTTTATCTTGGGACCAACGGTTTTACTTCCCTTCCGAAGGAAGTCGTTTCTTTAACTTTAAGGTCGTAAGTGACTATCTTGGGAATGGGATTCGATCCTAGGTCCTCGGCGTGAGAGGCGTGAGTTCCAACCGCTACAGCAGACCCGTCCCCAAAGCAGAATTAACTAAAATATTAGGAAGATTTGTTTGGACATGATTTTCACAAAATCATTTAAATTATGGAAATTTTGTGCAGGATTTGCATTTGTGTTGGGCAGGATTCTCACAGAATCTTAAGCAGTTTCCTCGAACCTGGAACATAACCATGGGCAAGGCAAGACAGATTCCAATCAAATTGCAGGCAGTTTATCCGCCTCATTTTTAAGTGTTCGTTTGTGGGATTTAATTGGGCGGTATTCCAAATTGTTCTTCCTTTTCTTAGTATCGGGTTGAGAACTAGTGTGTAACATATTTCGTTAGCACTCTTTTTCCCATTGTAATGTGAAGAGCATTGATCGACGGTAGTCATCTCAGTACTCGTAGTTGGAATGTAATGTGCATTGTCTTGCCTCTATTTTGCCAGACTCGCTCATCTCAAGATTCCTAGCACCATCGAAATTTTCTCTGGAATTTTCTGCTTCATCTTACTTGCTTTTTAATCGGTATCTGCAATACCTTCTGCCTTCGAATTTCTTTTCCTTATGTAGGCCACTTCAAATTTGTAGTCTTGCTTAGCGTTAACACATTCACACTTAAATTTTTTCACCGACCTCAGCAGAATGAATTCGATATTTTTGAATACCGAATCTCGGTCATCCAAGTTTTTTACCGAGATCGCACAGTGGGACGAAATAAAAAAAAAGTGGAAGTTGTGCATATATTAAAAGGGCATAGGTTGAGGAACAGCATGATACTAAAACAAGCTGCCACTGCTTGCAACTTTACAGGATAAGCACACTTAAATTTGATGTGAAAAAAAAACAGAAAATGGTTCGTAAATCTTCAAAATGAAGAGCCAGCGCTGCAGTGTCTTCGGCAAAAATGTGTATTTTCAAGCACCTCAAACATTGTAGAACATTGTAACAATGTAGAAATCAAATTTAGAATTTATGGACAAAATATGAGTTTTAAGGGGGTACTTATCATTTTTACCCCCTAGCTTCGTCAGTGTAAGAGTCACTTTCATCCATGCTTTCTTCAATTCCAGCTCGTTTTTAAACATCTTGAACGATTTTCGAACTTTGGCCTTCATTATAGCCTAAAATCTTTCCACCGGACGAATTTATGGTGAATTTGGGGGGTTGGCGGTCTCTGTACAAATCCAATGTCGATCGCGCGTAATGGCATGATGCCAGATCCGGCCAAAATAATGTCTCGCCTCCGTGAGACCGCAGAAAGGGCAACAGACGCTTCTGAAGGCACTCGGTGCGGTAAATTTCGTTGTTGATGGCACCCGTTGTAATGTACGCTTTACTCAGTTTACCGCATGGGAATATGGCTTGCCAGAGCAAGTATTTTTTGGCGAATTTGTTCATTTTTTTTTCTTCCTTATATCTTCCGAAACATCGAACTTTGATTTGGCAACGGGAACTCCAGCCCCGGTATCTGCTTTGCGTCTGCCTTGATGTATGATTCGTTATCCATAACCACACATTTCGGTTTCGTTAGCCACTCTCGATGCAGCTTCCTTGCGCGGGATTTGGTCGCCGTTTTCTGTTGATCACGCCGTTTCGGTACCTTCCGGACCTTGAATACTCGAAGCCCAGTTCGTTTTATGGTTTGCTGAATGAACCAGGCGGAATACTTGGCCTTCAGAGCTGCGTCGCCGAAATTTCGGATTACGCTTGGAATAATCCAACGCCTTCCGGGCCTTCACAGGGTCAGCTGTCTTCGATTTTCTTCCATTTCCAGCCCACCGCTTGGTCGTCTGGGATTCCTTAAATGATTTTATCACCCGAGAGACAGATTTATGAGTGATTCCTAGAGTTGCCTACCGATTCATCTCATGCTCGCAGTCCATTTTCCATGACGGTGCGTTAAATAAAAACCGACCTTTTTGCCATTCACCTTTTTGTCAATTCGACCTTAGCTCTGTAGCCCTTCGACCTTTTGACATAGGTTTGATTTACTAGTTATATATTTTTGCTCAAAATCGAGGCAATGTGCATGAAAATCTATCAATGCATTGTACTCGCTATCTGTAAGTCGGTGATATATTTTTATGAGAATTTCTTCAAAATTTTAACGAAAAAAATGATTTTATTATTATTACTGATGATTAAATGATGAATTCTTCAGCCTTGAATATAAGTGGTGTATGAGACAAAAATTCGTTAGAAATGACATTGAATTTTCACTTCATACAAATTGCGTGAGAGTCATTTTTTAACTAATTCTACCTAACTTTTCTGATTAGACATAAAGTCACCTCAAACTTAAGTAAGAAAAACCTATAAACAGTGAAATTTCTCAGTATACTTAGCTTAAACCGAATTAAAATGTTACTTTCATCCTATTTCTAATGAGCCCCTTTAAAAGAAGTTCAGGTCCTCTATCATCAAAAAAAAAATTGGTTGTACTTCACTGACATGCTATTATTCTTAACTCTCATCAACTTGAAGATAACGAAAAGGTGAGGGGCCTACACAATTTACTATATTAAAGCATTTTATGTAAAATTTCAAATGTCTGAAATAAGACCACACTCTTTTTATTCTCTCACCTAAATTGGAATATCTGTAGAAAAGGCGGTTTGTTCAAATTTTCACTCTTAACAGCATGAATGTCTACTTGAATTTTAATGGAAGAGTAAAACGACATAATATTGATGACTGTGCTACGTGTCTTGTCGTTTACTCGAATGCTATTTCGCCGAAGGCCAGTTCCCCAATAATCCATTTCCTTGCAAAGCTATGTGGGACTGAGATAAAGAATATTCTTCAGTGAAAGGGTGGTGAACTAGAAAGAACATTAAGCAATCAAAAGAAGGAGATATTGAGTCATTTTCGCCTAAATCCATATATCCAGAAATAATAAGAACGGTGAAACTCGAATGAACCGTCGATCAACTAACCGGTTGGTTGAACACTTTGGAATGTATAAAGTTATGGCAATTAGGAGAACCAAAAATTTTTCGGTGAAATGAGCAACTGGCATTCGGGTAACTGGTGTCCGGAGCAACAACGTTCTGGGAAAAGTAACACAACCAATTTCCATTCCACAAGTATGCTGAAATCTCATGGAAATTAATACACTATCATACCATGTTTATGGACGGTATAGTTACAAAACCTTTGCAATGATTGATAAGAGGTTAAAAGTGACTGAATTATTCACAAAAATATTCACTCATAGAGAAAACAAATTTTGCTGACAACATTTTGAAATTTCTGGAGTACAGTATAGTTAATATTAGAAATTTTGTTTTCGATACTACTCGACTAGACCTACTTCCTGCAAAAGATAATCTTGATACTTTTTCTTCCTCCTGTAATTTTACTGTTAGTGAAATGATTACATTTGAATTTCAAATCACTTTTAGTTTCTTTAAAAACCGTGACAAAAACATTTAGTCACTTCTCAAGTATTGTAACTGAAATATATATTTTTGGCACTACTTTTCGCTACCACCCCTGATATGTATGTGTGTGATCGTAACAACATATTTTTGTCATTGACAGTTTCGTCAGAAATGGGGATAAGGTTGCCGTTTTTTCTGTTTTTGCAAAAATCAGACCAGTAACTGGTTTAAATGAATGGCATGAATGAAATGAAAAACGCCATCATGTCACGCTACCGTGTGTGAGACGGCTCTTTTTAACTCGATCAAAGTAAAGGGAGAACGCAACAAGGGTGGAGACAACCCCGTAGGCGTTGACTGCCTTGGTTGGTGAGGTGAGCAGACTCGATACAAGCCAGAGGCAGTTCCATTTTGTTTCAGAGAATTGTCAAATGTGTTGTTTTTCAACAGCAGCTTTGTGGTGTAGTATGGGGGCCGGTGGAAAACCAGATTTGATGAATCAAAAATGTCATTTATGCAATGTTGGGTGACAACATCTCAGAGTTAAGTTTTGCAGATGACAAGCAGGCTTCGTTTGGAGAGGCCTGTGTCATCCGCAAACAAAGATTTATGGCATCCCTGAGGTAACTCAGGTAAGTCACATGTGAAAATATTTCATAATATTGGCCCAAAATGCGGCCTTGAGGAACACCAGCTCTTACAGAAAGTCTTTCAGACTTGGAGCTCTGATAATTAACCTGGAGTGTACGATTTGACAGATAACTTTGAATTATTCTAACAATGTTGGAAAATTAAAGTTTTTTTTTAATTTTACGATCGAACCTTCATGCCAAACCTAGTCGAATGCTTTTTCTATATCTAGAAGAGCAAGGCCTTCAGATTTGTTGGAAGGAATCAAATTTGTTCCACGTAAAAGTTGATGAGTGGTCAAATGTCCATGGCGGAATCTGAACTGTTCATTCGTAAAAATTGAATATTCGTTGATGTGAACCATAATACTGTTCAAAATGACCTTTCAAGAAGTTTATGGATGGATGAGAGCAAGTTGATTGGACTATAGTTAGAAGCTTCTGCCGGGTTTTAGTCCGTTTTTAAAGTTGGTTCAATTGGAGATCTGAAGGCCTGAAGGCCTGAAGTGAGTCGGTGGTATCCCCTTCCATGTCCTACTTACATTTCATTCATCCTTCCCCATTCTCGACTCAATCAAAATCGTTTAAAACCCTCATCAGCAACGTCATTACGGACTCCCAGAAAGCCGCTGCCAGAGAGCAGCACGCACAGGGAGAAAGACCTTCAGCGAAACGGCTTCTGGTTTTTCGCTTTCGTCGTCCCAAACTGCTAATTTTCATTTCATTTCGAGTCCAATTTCCTCCGACCAACCCTCTGGACGGACGGACGATTGCTACGCCCAGAAGATCCCGAAGAGGCACCTGCCCAACGTTCACCGATGAAGCACCCTTGCTCATCTTAATCGGATTCGTTGGCGAGATTCGTCGGACTGGAGACTGATAATAGTCTGGAAAAAGCGTATTTAGGGTATCCGTCCTATTATGGAGGACTTAAGCACGGTGTTGAAGTTAAAATCGTATTGCAGTGTCCGAAATCTAAATATTATAGTATTTTGCAATGTTAAGTGTTAAAACTATCCTTTATCTGAAGTATAGTGAAGTAAAAAAGTAATTTTTGGAATCATACATACTTTTTTTTTGACATAAATTTGAAGCTCTTCCTCTGTCCTATTATTGCGGTATTTTGTCCTATTATTGCGGTAGTGCCGTCCTATTATTGCGGTATACCAAAAATCATAGATTTTATTACATTCAATATACATTCAATACTATACAATGTTCGAGCTTTGAAATTGTGCTCCCTCCATGTTAATGACACTGCACGGTACTGTCAGTTTGTGTGACTTTGAACATATCTATGAGGAAAACTAATTTATTACTTTATGTCACGATTCGAAAACAAATCAACAGAATCGTATGATTTTCTGCCGGTTTCGTCTCCTCTTTCGTCGTAGGTGGACAATGTTAAAGTGAATAGACAAGGTTCTTCCATCTGAGACCACTAGTTGCTATATAAGAAATGAATTTGTTGACTTAAGTATAACCTACAATTTTGATGCTTTTAAACATATTTTCCACTAGCGACACAATTTTAAATGATTGCTTCCTTGCGATCATCTTATATCTTAGTTTTTCAACGTATTTTTGGCATGTGTTTCGATTTACGTGATTTTTTGGTAAAACATTGTGTTTATTTGCAAAATATTTGTAAATAGGAGGAATTACAGGGTAAAAATAAACATAAACCTTTTGTTTGACTAAATAAATGTATGAATAACTCAAAATTATGTCCCTAATTAGTATCCTAATAATATAATTAATGTTTCCAGCAATTATATTTAAAATGACTATTGAAATATCGAATTTTTGAAGGAGATTTACAGATACCGCAATAATAGGCAAAAAGCTATTTTCATTTTCCTATTATTGCGGTATATGCTTTTTCTCAAAAATATTGAACTTTTATTCAAATTTCAATATCTATCATGTATTTACATCCATACTGAACTGATATACCCGCTACATATAATTGTTTTGGTTCTAAACTTAAAAACTTAAGCTTATGAAACCCCGCCCGTAGATAGAGAGACTGGTTAAAAATATAGGCTTTTATTGATGCATCATTTAAAACTGTTCTTCCAACGATCAAAACCGTTTAATTTTTAAAGCATTCATCTGGTACAACTTGGGAATACTATAAGCTTTAATCATCATCAATAATATCCATAGAAAATAGAGTTTTCGATTAATAATAAGGGTTTAATTCTTATACCGCAATAATAGGGAATACCGCAATAATGGGCAAATTACCCTAGTTATAATTCCTTTACGATAACAAAGTCTCAAAGCAATGAATGGGGTCTGAGATTTGCTAAGACTGAAGCGGAAGACTGCAAATGAGAACGAAAGAGATGCCTGCTAACACGAGAGCTTATAACCACGGTGCTTCTTAAAGCGTCATTATCAGAAAAAAACAAAACATTGCCATCTGTTTTTCTCCGATGAAGCTTTCAGCTCGGTTTTATTTTGTTTATCCAGATTTATTCTGATTAATAATAAAATTCGATTTTAAAGCGGGCAACACCCTAGTGAGCTCAGATATGATCGAGGTTTTTTTCTGATAGAAACGATCTTGAGAGCACCGCGCATCACCCCTTGGGCCAAATGCGATTAGTGCACAGTAGAGTAAAGTGGGGCAAAAGTTCGAGTGGGGTAAGAGTTTCTTTTTGAGATTTCTAGCTCAATTCAAAACAAATCTTATAAATGTCATGGTGGTTCGAATGCTATTCAAGTAAGAGACTTTCACTCCAAATATCATAAAAATCGATTGAGATTTGGAAAAGTTATGGCGATTTGTTGTTTTTCGACGTGAATATTGTATTTTTTGGTCAAACTTTCGTTGCATGGAACCAATTGAAAATAAAATCTTTTCCAATATTTTATGTAAGGGCGTTTCTAGGCCTATCATAAGGTTGCTTTTAGGTGTATTAGTTTTTGCATAATTGCTTGAAAACAATTTTTGGCCCATAGTGGGGCAAAAGTTCGAATCAGCGGGGCAAAAGTTCGACCCATGTATAAAATCACGGAAAAATTTGCAAATTGCTGAAAATCCACATATTATCTTCAAATTTAGTTAAATTTGTCTGATCGTGTGAAAATTGTCACCAAAATTTTACATTTCCACTTTGTTTTGCGAATAACTGCTATTTTTGAGTATATTACAATTAACTCAGTTTTGGGCAATTTTTTGATAAAAATTTAGTGTGTATTTTTCGGTAAACTTAAGTTTACGGCTGGTGTGAAGTATGCCTGTCATAAAAGGATCGATATTTTGTGTTTTAGCCAGTGAACTTTTGCCCCACACTAGATTCGAACTCTTGCCCCACCGGTGGGGCAAAAGTTCGAATAAGACAATCAATTTTGAAACTGTTATAAATAAAAATGGGTGAATATTTTGATACATGTTTGTTCAGCAAAATTATAGCCAATATGTTGAAGGTTCACTGTATGGTATTTGTTTTGTTTTAACTGCTATTGTTTCCCTGGAAACTTTGATTATACCACTAAGGTCGAACTTTTGCCCCACCTTACTCTACTACTTCAGTGGCTTCTGTTCCTTTTCCGCGTTTCGCGCGAGGCTGCCGACGACGGAACGAATTAGATTAATTTTATTTTTTGCTTATTTTGCACCTAACTCATATACTTAGCGAGTGGCTCGGCGCGAAGGAAAACTGGTTCTTCCACTTTGATGGGGATCTCGTGTTGGCACGGGTGCTGTCGTAACACGACACGCACGGTGACGAATCGGATTAATTAATCGAGTGGCGCTGGCAACACTGGTTTCTGTTTAAGCCTGGAAGTGTTTTAAAAGACAAATGTAATTAGGACCCAAGTTCAAACCAGATTAAACTGTAAACGAAACACCAGCAAACTTTTGACTCAGTGTGTTAACGAATCAAACTTAGGCCTTACAAAACCATAAGATGCTGAAAGCACATATCCTAAATCGAAACAAAACGGTAAAGTACCTCCACTTTTCAGCTGTATAGCTTGCATTGTCCGGCACACGATAGCCTTAACCCCTAACTCAAATGTACTTAGGAACGAATGAATGTAATTTAATCGGCATATGTACATAGAATGATCACCTCACATGAGTGGTAGCTACTAATTCCCCGTTTTCCTTGAAAAGATATTTATTGATAAGTAAAAAACAAGTAAAGCAAAAAGAACTTAAGATAAATCAAACACACACAGAATTGGTTGATATTATTAGAATTACTAGAAACAAAATGGCATCAAAAGAGAAACAAACAAAACATGTAATGCGACGCAACAAATGTATACAAACCTAGGATTAGAAAACGAAAGTTTAGAATTACAGCCGTCCAGCGGTACGTACTTAACGCGACCAATTGAATGTTCTTTATTTTGTTATTAAAAATTATAAACTAGTGGTAATGATTAGAAGCAATACAAATGAAAGAAAAATTGTTTTGATAATTTATAGATTGAAATTACGGAGCGATGAATGGTTTGTACAGATACAGAAAACAATATCGATAAATAAAATGAAGTGATATTTGTGAAAAAGGATTGGTTTTATGTAAGTTAGATAATATCACATCATCATATCTGGTAGCATACGGGTTGATCATATTTCCCTCTACACTCCGCTGAAACTAAATAATTCACCTGCAAACATCATCGTTTCTTTCTACCTTCTTTGTCTTTCACGCAATCAACACCAGTCTACTTATTTCTCTGCCTCACGTTTCAGGCTAGTGTACCGGTTTGCCAAATTTTCAAATGTTCGGCCGAGAATAACCATATAATCCGCGAAGCAAACAAATTGACTGGATTTGTCGAAAATCGTTCTTCGACATATAAGCGAAATTTTGCCCAGCTAGAGTAGTCGTCATCCAACCATCATTTTCACCTAAAACGAACAATACGGTTTATAAGAGTACTCAAAAGATGATTAAAATAAAGGGATTAGTTATTATTAAATGCGCAGATTTACGACTTTCTGAGAAGAACTTTTCAAAGTGTTCTGTGACATTCCTGTTTTCGGTGGTCTGTCGAGGGTGAACTTCTAAGATCGGTTGCTTTCCTCCACTGATTGCACTCGCAGTTTCTTGGCATCGACGCTGAAGGTACGATTTTAACCACCAAACCCATCAAATTGGTGCCGTGACCAGAGTAGGTCGCATGGGACGCGGCCTCGAACCAACCATTGTACCCCGAAGGGCCGCGCTGAAACAGGTTGTTCCAGTTAATGAGCTCATTGATACAAGGCTCACAGCTAGCGTCTGGCAGGTTAGTACAATTCCAATATTATCCCGAAATGGCGACCACGCATGAGAACCGGCAATAGGGTAATGAATAGGGTAACAGTTGGCGCCAGCGGCAAAAATTACAGACAACAACCTTTCGGACATTCAGTTTCGCTTACTGGCCGCCGAGCGGCGACACTGATATTTGTATTCTACTCACTGATCTCGCTACGCTGGATAATCATTCTCAAATTTCTCAAAGTTCCAACACAAGCGCATGGAAGAATGGTAGTTAAGAACTGTCAAAACCTATGGAAAATAATGAAAACGTAAATTACTAGCAATTAGGAAACTGGATCGAAAAAGTAGTGATTAGAAATCAAGCTACCATAGAAAAAGAGCCATCTATTGCGTTTTCAGTTTTGAATATCGCCCTATTGGTACTGCGGCGCACGTCGCTGTTGTCTTTGCTAGGACGAGCAAGGCAATTCCTGGAGGCTTATCGAGATCCGAGGGGCAGGCTCGAAGTGCAGCTACGGATCAATGATTTAGATAGCATTCGACAGAAACTTGAGGATATACAGGAAACTATCGAGGGCATCGAGGAATCGAGCGCAGGCCTTCAACTGAATGCGCAGGTACGTTCTGGCTTTGAGGAGTCGTATTTACAAATATAAGCTGGTTCATTTCATTCATTTAGTTAACATCTACACAGATAACACTGAATCAATAATTTCACGCCATACAATACTCGGTTTGTGGCTGCATCTCTCCATCCTCGGTTCTGCCCCACGCTCGCCAAATCGATACGCACTTGATCCGCCCACCTAGCTCGATGCGCTCCACGCCTTCTTGTACCAAGCGGATCTGAAGCGAACACCATCTTTGCAGGGTTGCTGTCCGGCATTCTTGCAACATGCCCTGCCCATCGTGTCCTTCCAGCTTTGGCCACCTTGTGGATACTGGGTTCGCCGTAGAGTTGGGCGAGCTCGTGGTTCATCCTTCGTCGCCACACACCGTTCTCCTGCACACCGCCGAAGATCGTCCTAAGCACCCGACGTTCGAAGACTCCAAGTGCTTGCAGGTCCTCCTCGAGCATCGTCCACGTTTCATGCCCGTAGAGGACTACCGGCCTTATGAGCGTTTTGTACATGGTACATTTTGGGGGGGGGGGGGGGGGGGGGGGGGTTGCGTGAATCTTTTTGACCGCAGCTTCTTCTGGAGGCCATAGTAGGCCCGACTTCCACTGGTGATGTGCCTCCGTATTTCACGGCTAACATTATTGTCAGCCGTCAGCAAGGATCCAAGGTAGACGAACTCGTCGACCACCTCAAACGTATCCCCGTCTATCGTAACACTGCTACCTAGGCGAGCCTTGTCGCGCTCGGCCCCACCAACTAGCATGTACTTTGTCTTGGCCGCATTCACCACCAGTTCAACTTTAGCTGCCTCTCGTTTCAGGCGGGTGTACAGGTCTGCCACCATTTCAAATGTTCGGCCGACGATGTCCATATCATCCGCGAAGCAAACAAATTGACTGGATCTCGTAAAAATCGTACCCCGGCTGTTAAGCCCGGCTCTCCGCATAACACCTTTTAGCGCAATTTTGAACAACAGGCACGAAAGTCCATCACCTTGTCGTAGTCCCCGGTGGGATTCAAATGAACTGGAGTGTTCGCCTGAAACCTTCACACAATTTTGCACACCTTCCATCGTCGTTCTTATCAGTCTCGTGAGCTTCCCGGGAAAGCTGTTCTCGTCCATGATTTTCCATAGCTCTACGCGGTCGATACTGTCGTATGCCGCCTTGAAATCAATGAAAAGGTGATGCGTTGGGACCTGGTATTCACGACATTTTTGGAGGATTTGCCGTACAGTAAAGATCTGGTCCGTTGTCGATCGGCCGTCAACGAAGCCGGCTTGATAACTTCCCACGAACTCGTTTACTACAGGTGACAGACGACGGAAGATGATCTGGGATAGTACTTTGTAGGCCGCATTGAGAATGGTGATCGCTCGAAAGTTCTCACAATCTAACTTGTCGCCTTTCTTGTAGATGGGGCATATTACCCCTTCCTTCATCTCCTCCGGTAGCTGTTCTGTTTCTCAGATTGTACCTATCAGACGGTGCAGACAAATGGCCAGCCTCTCCGGACCCATCATTTAGCAGCTTTATTGTTCTTTAGCTGGTGAATGGCATCCTCAACCTCCCTCAAAGTGGGAGATGGTTGGTATCCATCTTCCGCTGTACTGACGAAGGCATTTCCTCCGTTGCTGTCCCGTCCTTCATTGTCTGTGCTCTCGGTGCCATTCAGATGCTCATCGAAGTGCTGCTTCCACCTTTCGATCACCTCACGCTCGTCTGTCAGAATGCTCCCATCCTTATCCCTGCACATCTCGGCTCGCGGCACGAAGCCGTTGCGGGATGCATTGAGCTTCTGATAGAACTCACGCGTTTCTTGAGACCGGCACAGCTGTTCCATCTCCTCGCACTCCGTCTCCTCTAGGTGGCGTTTTTTCTCCCGAAAGAGGCGGGTCTGCTGTTGCCGTTTCCGATTATAGCGTTCCACATTCTGCCGGGTCCCTAGCTGCAGCATGACTGCCCGCGCTGCATTCTTCTCCTCCAAAACCTCCTGGCACTCCTCGTCGACTCCGTCTCACGTACCCGACGTTGCTCTCAGCTCCATCGTTGATGGCTGCTTTCACTGTTCTCCAGCAGTCCTCAAGAGGGGATTTGTCCAGCTCACCATCTTCCGGTAATGCAGCCTCGAGGTGATGCGCGCATGCCGCTGCGACATCCGATTGCTTAAGCCGCTCTGGGTCATACCGGGGCGGCCGTCGGTACCGTACGTTGTAAACGACGGAGAGTTTTGGGTGCAGTTTGATCATCACCAGATAGTGGTCAGAGTCGATGTTAGCGCCACGATAGGTCCTGACGTCGATAATGTCGGAGAAGTGCCGACCATCAATCAGAACGTGGTCGATTTGTGATTCTGTTTGCTGTGGTGATCTCCAGGTGTATCGGAATGGAAGGCTGTGCTGCAAGTAGGTGCTACGAATGGCCATATTCTTGGAGGCGGCAAAATCAATTAGTCGTAGGCCGTTTTCGTTCGTCAGCCGGTGGGCGCTGAACTTTTTAATCGTCGGTCTGAATTCCTCCTCCAGGCCAACCTGTACGTTTAGATCTCCTATGATGATTTTGACGTCGTGGCTTGGGCAGCTGTCGTACTCGCGTTCGAGCTGCGCGTAAAAAGCGTCTTTATCATCATCAGTGCTTCCGGAGTGAGGGCTATGCACGTTTATGATGCTGAAGTTGAAGGACCGGCCTTTCAGCCTCAACTTACACATTCTCTCATTGATCGGCCACCACCCGTTCACGCGCCTCTGCATATTACCCATCACTATGAAAGCTGTTCTCAGCTCGCATGTGTTGCCGCAGCTCTAGTAGATGGTATGGTTCCAACAAACTTCCTGCAACGCTACGATGCCGAATCCGCGGTCCTTCAGCACGTCGGCGAGTATGCGTGTGCTCCCGATGAAGTTGAGAGATTTACAGTTCCACGTACCGAGCTTCCAATCGCTTGTCCCTTTACGTCGCTGTGGTCTTCGCCGATTGTCCCGGTTCGTATTCTCTCGTTGATTATTTGTTGCTTGATTTTTTACGGCTGGCTTTCAGGGCCTGACACCAACCCCCTAGATTTCCGGAGAACCATTCCCCCTAAATGTTCGGAGGACCATAGTGCACAGTTTAGCTTAGAGTCCTTCTCTGGCACTCGGACGATGACCAGCCGCCCCTGACAGACGCTGTTATGAGCCGCTCCTAACATGGAGTACAGACGCTCAAGGTTTGCAGAAGCAAAAGCAAAAGCAAAAACAAACCCCCCCTTCCATGTCAGCATACGACCAAAGTTCCCACCGGGGGTTCCCTAAGGTTACTCGTACCCCGGCCAGTACCGCGAGGAGGTAGGGATAGGAGTTGCTGGGCAAGAGGCTAAGGACCGCACAGAGGGGTCTATTTTATTCCTGTAGATACGCGAGGTACCAATGGTAGGCCATGCCCAGCCATTTACCAACCAAATATAGGCTGGTCTGTTGTCCAAATTACCTCCGTCTAGCTCTGCTCGTGGAGCTCCCAATTCCCTCCTCCCTACGGTTTCCACTAGTTTAAATGGTCTCAAGTTTCCGTTGATTACCTTGTCTGAGTTTAACGGCGATTATAAGGAGTGGTTGGCGTTCCACGACACTTTTATTGCACTGATCCATTCAAACCAGGATTTCCGGACATCCATAAGTTCCACTACCTGAAGTCATCGGTTTCCTGTGAGGTCTCCCAGATTACCGAATCGTTCGCGATCAGTGCAACCTGGCAACTGGCCTGGGAAGCTCTGGTTAGCAGATTCACAAATGAGTACTTCCTCAAGAAGTGACACCTGCAAGAAATGCTGTAGATTCAACGAGTGAAGAAGGACACAACATCAGCGTTGTATGGGATCGCCAAGGACTTCGAGCGGCACACCAAAATCCTGCGGCAACTCGGTGAACCAGTTGACACTTGGAGCATTGGAGCAAATATTGTGGGCTTGTGGGCTTTGTGGGCTTCGTAGCCGTGCGGTTAGTGTCACCAGGCATTTAGCCGCATTGTGCTAGGAAGTGTAGGTTCGATTCCCGCCTCAGACTGGTAAACTTTTCGTGAGGAATGTTTTCCGACTGTGCCACTGGGCGTTGCATGCTAGTCCGTTGTCTAGTGTGGTGCTTCCTTCAAAGGGCATAAATGCCCACTGGAAGCATTAACGTGTCAGTGTCTTTAAAAAAAATAGGGAAAGTGTACCAGTTATGGCCATAGTGGTTCCTTATTTGGCCATATGCAAAATATGGATAACTTTTACACTTTTAATCTTTCTGAATGTTTTGACATCAAGATTTATCCTTTATCTTACTGCTAAAACACAAAAGATTTTTTAAAATATGAAGGCATTCAAGATATCACGTATGGCGAAATAGGGAACCACTATGGCCATAACTGGTACACCTACCCTACTCTATGTCCGTCTAGGTTGAGGAGGAGAGCAGGAGCATGCTTCGCTCTCTCATATTCATGGGCTAGTAAAAATTAAGGTTTTTGTGTAAATAACGTTTACTGCCCATAACTGCATATTTGTAACATTCGACAGAAGTAGACATTGGGTAAATGGAATACCAAGTGTGCAATTTATGGCAGTATTGGAGGAAACTTTTTTTTCGAATTTTCTAGAACAATCTCACAGATTTCAGTAAGTTGATCGAAAGTTTCTATCATTTGATGACTCTCCATGGCGCTAACTCCAATTTGTCAAAAATGTTGAATGTGACTGTTATGCAGTTATGGGCAGTTTAGTTCATGCGTAAATTCATCAACTTTTCGAAATACAGTCGACTCTCCACAACTCGATATTCTATAACTCCATGGATTTTTCGGCCCCTTCAAGTTTCCATACATCCTGCTCTCCATAAGTCGATATTTCTATAACTCGATATCTCCACTAGTCGATGTCACGTGGGAGGTAATTTTCTCTCCATTACTCGATATATATTTAAAAATCATTCTTATTTGAGGAAAATAGGTCTAACCCATGTTTGGAGGTGAATAAATACTTTCAGGTTGTAATAATAGTTGAAACCCATGAAAATAGTATTGGTAAAAATAAGGAGATTTTTCAAGCATTTCGAAAAAAAGTCTTCAATTAACAGTTTGTAAAATACTATCAACAAAATAATATTGCTTTCTTACAAAAGTGATCATATATGTATTGGAAATACAGAAATTTGTTCCTTCGATTTTGTGATTTTTTGTGTTGGTATATTCTATAACTCGATAATCCTATAAGTCGATGATCCCTTGAATATCGAGTTATGGAGAATCGACTGTAATAAGAATCGCAGCAAGCCATGCGCACGGGAGGCTGCGTTTTGAATTTTGTGTCACGCTTTACCTCGATCCGCGTTTTTTATTCCCAATTAGACGGATGCCACGTGCAAATGTTTTGTGGAAACATGTTTTTCAAAGTAATAAAAGTGCATCTTTTTTTCTCGGAGATTATATCTAAAGATTATTTGCGCAATTTTGTTTTTTTTTAATAAGTGCTTGCGTTTTGCTCGAGAGTGCTCTGTGATAGCTCCAGCGTAAGGAATGGAAATGTTTTGGCTGAAGATTAAGTGGCTGACTATTGTAGTGGAATCAGATTCAATATCAATTCTGCCTGTGGTCATTGTGGGCTCACTTTTCTCGTTAAAACATCACTGCAAGTATGATCTTTACAAGTATTTCAGAATGAGTTCACACGGCGTGGTGGTCGGTCGGGGGTTAATATTTAGCGTCCGACTACAATCAGGTGTACATCATGGATGAGATCTTTCCAACATATTCCATATATTGAGTTTAAAACTTCTACTTTCGAACTGTTTGTTAAACTGTAGTAATTGTTTACAGTGAATTCCAAATTTGGAAAATCATTCGATTTGGCAGTACCAAAAGAGTGCTGTATGGATATGAAGATCACTGATGTAGTTTTGTTCGGAGCAGTATTATTCTAGTGCTTGCTTCATGCAAAGCATCAATCCTGATATTCCGCCTATGTTTGAATGCCAACTTTTGCCAACTGTTTTTTCCATACAACATTGCTTAACAAGAAAAGGATAGTTTTCTATTCGTTTCAGAGAGCGAGTAATGGCGCTTAAGCCAAGGCACTGGTAACTAGATTACGAATAATTGTAAAATGATAAGCAAGAATGAAAGTATATATTTTCAATAAAATTTACCACTATAATACTGAATTGCATCATTAATTATTATATTTTACCAGAGTGTCCAGATGTTGGTACCGTCTGGATTTTGATTCACCACGGTACATTGTTTTATCATTTTGATAATACTTTGCTGTTGAAAGTGATCCTCTCTTATGGTCCAACGTTACCTCAAACGACGGTACATTATTTGTTCAAAAGTTTTTTTTTTTGACTTTGATTATTTTGATTTTTTCTTTTCGGGAAATGGGGTATCCGGGGAATGATTTCCGGGACATGTCTTTCCTGGAAATGGTATGTGTTAGGTATTAAAAATCAAGCGTTTTCTGTTGAAATGTTTCATCGTTGCAATAATTCAAGCTACCCATTTTCATCTGAGCATAAAACGATGACACGTATGTATTTGTTTACCGCCCGCTGTAAATCGTTACTGCTTTTTTTTCCTATCACTTACCAGTTTCCGCCTCTTAAATAAAACGAATTATTAGCTATTTCTCATCACGCAATGAAGTTAGTTCAGTCAGTTCGCAAGCATTATTGGTGTCGAAAACGAAGGAAGATTTTCCGTCTAGCTGTTACTTTTCTCCCGTTCTATTCACATCGAAACACGTTGTCCAGTTTCCGAAGTATCTGGAGTGTAGCGAGCAAGATCCCATCTTAATCGATGAAAGATTCAACCGAAATCCATCAGTATGGAACCCGAAATTCTTACCACTCTTGGGGTATTAGTACCTTAAAATTCAGAAGGATGTCTGCAGTAGCTCGTAAATTAATTTTCCATGAAATCAAATTCTTTTTTGGTAAAGGTGATTTGTAATTATAACTTCGGGAAGTAAGCATTTTGACACATTAAAGAAATCCAAAAGAAACATTTAATGCTAAAACTTGTTATCTAAGCAAGATTTTCTAAAAATTGCTTATAGTATTATCTGTAGGCTATGGTAATTTTTTATAATAAATATCTCTGTTTATTCGTAAAAGAGTAAAACATTCTTTCAATAATTGACTGGTTATTACATCACAAATTTTGCCAGAATGTTTTTATGAATTTTCCATGTCTCTTTCATGAAGATTTTCGAAAACTTTGTCAAGAAATTATCACAAAATTGTAGCATAGCATAGCATAGACTGACTGTACATGTCAATGGTTACTACTCCGTGATTGATCGGACCTGGTAAGAATTGCACTACGATCCAAATGAATAAGGGATGGGAGTTTCCGCTTATTCTCGAAGTATAATTTTAGCAGATCTAATATTATTGATCAATAACGGCGCCGGCCAAGTCATTACAGTCCATTGGGATGAGGAAGGAATGTTAGAGTGTACTGATTGTTGCTTCTAGAGACCGAGAATACCTCTGCATCTCCACTACCACCACGGGAAGGGTGTTTATTAATGAGGCAGGAAAAGATCTGGGAGTCACCATTGGTCAGTGATGCGATCTATGGATAAGGAGGAAAAATACGACTTAAACTTAAAGCTAGTTTTGCATTTTGTCTCGAGAAGTTTTTGGTAGAAGATTCAAAAAATACGTCAACATCCATTATGTCGAACTATTCAAAAGATGTTTGTAGTAATGGTGAAAAAAAATGTATACATTTTAAATAATATGAAACAATAATGATGCCGACACTTGTAGTGAAGAACCATACATAGTTTGTTTGAAAATTACAGAAGAGTAACGATGTACATTTTTGTCTCGAGATGAAAAGTTTTTGGTAGGAGTTTTAAAATATACGTCAACATCCATAATGTCGAACTTTTCAAAAGATGTTTTTAGTAATGTTAAAGAGAGGAAATATATGTATATAGAAATTATATAAAACAGTAATAATACCAACACTTGTTGTGACGAACCATACAAAGTTTGTTTGAATATTACATAAAATTTACGCTGTCATGAAAAAATGTGCAATTATAAGCATGAAACGAGCTCACCAGTTGGTAATCCGTCCTCGACTGAACACGGATATCTTTTCGAACTCACACAACGCAAACCGTAAATCTACTCGGCGACACAAAAACAAACCGTCTTGCTTGTGCTTTCCGAAGCAACGACCCAGCAAAACGCGAGAAAACGAAAAACAAACTTATTTTGTCAAGAAATTAACACAAAATTGTATTCCTAAAAGGGAAATATAATTTTATAGGTCAATTAATCTTCTTACAAGAATTAAGAAAATAATTTCCTAAACTGTACTGACTGTTTAGGAGTCGATGCCACTTATGGACCCTTTGCGTATTATGGACCCCCTACAGAAAAACATAAAATTACCTCTCAAAGCAACCTAATTCCTATGAAAATCCACCGGGGGAACTTCGATTGCATTGTTAGTCAGCATTTTCAGGTAAAACTATTTGGTTTGAGGCGCATAAATACAGATATTTGAAGAGTTTTGTAAATGAAATCACACAAGAGGGTCCATAATACGCATTTCCAGGTGGGTCCATAATAGGCACGTCGACAGCAAGCCGGATTACATGGGAATCAAACGCAGGGTCCATAATAGGAAACGTCGAATTTGTAAACATTCCTATTATACACCCCGGAAGGGTCCATAATAGGCATTCGGACAACAGTTTTCCAAATACATATTTCACTGGAAAAATCAAATAATTTTGTATGTTTCATGGGTGTACTACGAAGTAAAAACGTTGAACTTGTTGTTAGACTTCACAAATCGTATATGCGTCTGAGATATCATTGCGGAAAAGGGTTGAGAATGAATTTCAGCTACTAAAGGGTCCATTACTAGCTAGAGATGGGCAAAATGGTCGAAATTCAGGAGCGAATCGTAGGTGACTCACTCACAAAAGTGAATCGACTCTTTTGACCGATTCAGTGACTCATTGAAAAAAAAAATCGAACCTAGAATACTACAATTTTGGAATGAGAAAACGCTTTATATAACTAAATACTTTAATTGCTTATACATGGCTGGTGTACTTGACTATGTTGAGTGTAATTAAAAATGCTTTCCTTGTTATTTTTTGAACTGATCTTCCATAAACTGCAGTACTAGTGAATCATGACTCTTTTGAAAAGAACCATGATTCGTTCACTCATTTTTGAGAGTCGACTCTTTTGAATGATTCGTAAGTGAGTCGCCCATCTCTATTACTAGCATTAAAACCCTAGAAAAAAAACTCAGAAATATCTCAGGATAAATCACAAAATTTCTATGGAAATCTTCACAAATTTGTTTGTGAATTGCAGATAGGAGATCGTTTTCTAAAAACCTTTATATGCCTATTCCACTAAACAGCTCGAAGGATAAGGGCCGTTTTCGATTTTCTTTTTTTTTTAGGTTCCTTTCCATCCCTTTACAGAATTCTTCTGCTTGCTGGCATTACGTCCCCAATGGGACAGAGCCTGCTTCACAGCTTAGTGCTCTAATTAGCACTCCCACAGTTATTAACTGAGAGCTTTCTTTGCCAAAGTTGCCATTTTCGCATTGGAATATCGTGTGGCAGGTACGATGATACTCTATGCCCAGGGGAGTCAAGGAAATTTCCATTACGAAAAGATCCTGGACCGACCAGGAATCGAACCCAGACACCTTCAGCATGGCTTTACTTTGTAGCCGCGAACTGTAACCACTCGGCTAAGAAAGGCCTAACTGGTTATGGTAGCCTATATTGACTAACGGGATTTTGTATACAGATATATTGTTTTTTACCGGCTCCAATATTTTTTTACAAAAAAAGTTTGAAACTTTTGTTTTACGTACACAAAGTTTTTATAGGGTATTTCAAATTGTTTTACAAAATATATTCTTTCATATTGGCTTGAACCGTTGAACGTTACCATAAAACTCAGAATTTAAACTTAACGACCTATAAAGCCAATTGATAAGTTTTGAAGAATGCGTATACAATTTTTGCATTATCATTCTTGAATGAACTGTATGGGCTACCATTTTCAGCAACCTTCATTCCAGTCGGCAAATCAGTCGAATATTTATCGAAGAAATTAATTAACAAAACCCATAAATAACAATAATAAATATAACAAATGAAGATAAATAAATGACGTCTGGAGCATGCTGTGAATGAAATTGGAAAAAATAAAAATCAAGAAGCTCTTCGTAGCACCGTGTACACAAATGCAGCTGCACTGCAACTCCACCCCACCAGCAGCAGCAGCAGCCTTCCGAGATGAGATTCAGCGAAAAATAAATTGCCTCGTTTTGGTTGGAAGTTCAGCAAGCCACAGCACGGCAAATCACTTCGGCAGCCCCCAGTCGATGGCGCGAAACCAAGCCCCGTCGTCAGCGTATAGGAACTCTGCGTTTGCATTCTTAATCAAATATGAAAATGGGCGGTCCAATTCATTTACGAAAAGAATGAAGCTCTCCTTGGAGTTTCGTGATCAGCTCCGCGTTGGCACTCGATTTGGGTGTGAATTCCGGAGCAAACATGAACGACGAGAGCTTGTTTGAATAAAATTGATTTCTTCCATTCCGTTCCTGAGCTGGTTAATTGAAAATGTGACGTCTGCAATCTGGCAAGAAGCGAATGCATTTCTGTTCAAACAAATTACGCTCATGAGCAAATCTAATTAATATCTTCCCTCGCCTCTACTCGTCGACTTCTGCTGACCTGACCTGCGCTCGTTTGCCAGGATGATTGATTTTGACACGGTGGCCTCCATCGTTGACGGTCCAAATCCAGTCTGAACTTTGCAGCGTGGAGCGGATTTTTAATTGATTTTTTACCGCTCTACCACCGGAAAGTGCAGAGCCTCACTAACTGACGAGGTGCTGACTGCTTTTGCTGCCTTCGTTGAAGCTGCATGGTCCATTTCGTCTAGAAAATGACTTGGAGAACGCCCCTTTCTTTCCCTGGCAAGTTACGCTGATTCGATTAAAAAGACGAATGACGCCCCTGCTGTCTGCCCTCGGAGGCTCTGGCCGGATCATGTTCGGTGCTCTTTTAGGGACCATCCATGGTAATCAGCAGCGTCATTCCGTTTCAGGTTGTCCAGGCTGCAGTGAGTAATTAAAACTGAGTGAGTTCAAGAGGTCGGCTCTAATTGGATTTTAACCGGGTTCGTGCTGTCCTCTTCAATGGGTTTCGAGGTAAAATTAATACCCGATAATTGGTATTTTTGTACACGAAGCTAATTAAATCGAATTCGTTGGTATCGACGAAACAGTTCGTCAAATTTTAACTGTTGGTGCGGAAGCATGGAAAGAATTTCTACCTCCTACGATAGGTTATACCGCGAAATTAAGTATGAATTATATAGTCCAGATCACGGTAAATGGCTGGGCATGGCGTACCATTGGTACCTCACGTACCTGATGGAATAAAATAGAACTTTTTGTGTGATCCTTAGCCTCTTGCCCAGCAACTCCTATCCCTACCTCTTCGTGGTACTGGCCGGGCGCGGAAACAACCTGTAGGTTATTCGGAACTAAGAGATAGACGTTTGATGTCTTCTGCGAAAATGATCCTTTCAATGAGGCCGATGTTTTGAGATGAAGTCAAGTTTTTTAGTGTTATTCGAATAAATGACTCATATGCCACTTCGGTCAAGTGGCAGTTTAGGTGTATGGTTTCTTCGGCAAAGTTGATCGTTATTTTATGCTGAAAATAATTGCTGAAGACTTGAAATTTCTAATGCCTCTTATTTTTGAAATACAGGCATTTTTCAAAAAAATGTGCTAAAAACCGATTTTTTTAGTTTTCTTTGGAAATTTTCAATTAAAATACCGTATATCACCTACGATTATCTCGTTAACTAACATAAAGCAGGTCTAGTGAAAGTTTGATGGTAAAAATAATATTTTGTTCGATTTTTAAGTAAAATTTTCAAAAAACAAACAGGGATATTGCGTATAGGCCATTTTTGCGATCGGGCAAGTTCGGGCAGGTATTTTCATCGCCATCCACTTACGAAAGGTCAGAGCATTCATGCTTTATTTTTTCAAGGATATGATATTTAATATATTTTTTCTATGCGGCCTGGAAATATGCTATGTTTTTAAATAGGTTAAAAATTATTTTATATGACAATGTAGAAGTTATTACGCTATTATTTCGTCGGTTTGCAGTGACGACAATGAATGGCCGCCATCTGGAGCATTTAAGTGACCAATTTGACCAAAATTTTTAGGCTGTAGTATAGAAGACTGGGTAGATTGTGCCTGCATCAACACCAAAATATGATCACAAAATTCCATCACCGTTACGGCAAAGAAAAAAAACTTTAGTATGCAGAATTCTTTAGCTGAATTTCGAAAAAAAAAATAATTTCTTTAGCTGAATTTCGAAAAGAAATTGAATTCTTTAGCTTAATTTCGATAACAGCTGTTGAGCAGCTCTATAAGAGATCTGAAATCTCATATATCAAAAAGAATTCAATGTTCAGAAGAAATTAAATGTTTTGTTTTGTGCCCCTTAAGTATTACTGGAGAAGAAAGTGCTGCTTAATCTCTTATCAATTAACCTTACAATAGTATAGCTAAGACTATTTTTAGTCAGCTTTTCATTAACATTAACAGTATTCCAACTTTCATTTAAATTAAAACACACCAAAAAAATCTTAGATTTACACGTAACGTAATTTTAGCCTCAATCATGCAAAGCCATTTCTCATGTATTATTCGATGATAAAACCTATAAACACATCTATTATATACAACATTGTTACCAAAATCCTTAATATTGAACGCGAAATTCTCTCGAAGAATGTTGCGTGCAAAACGGCTCGGCTTACATAATTTTCACGCTGAAAATTCAATCATAAATAATGCACATGACATGACAAGCTGTCGATCCACCCATGTGCATTATTTTTGAAAGAATATTCAGTGTAGAATCATGTAAACCGAGCATTCTTGTTTGCAATTTCACTTTCAAGATGCAAGAAAGCCTGCAATATTGGCGGATGTTGGATGAAAGATCATGAAATGTTTCAGTTTCAATCAAGATTGCAAGCATTTTTGAATGCAATGAGGTAGTTTACATTAGTTAGTTGCAACTCGTTTTACATGATTATAATAAAAAATTACGTGCCATGTAAATTTGAGAACTTTTTGCTGTGTAGTATTGAAGCAGTGGCTAACTTTTGTATCAATAACTCAAAAGAACAGCCTATTTTAGAAAGAAGGGAATATCTCTGATGAAACATTTAATTTATTATGTACATTAATTACATGAGACGAGTTTAATGATTTTGTGATACTAACCTGTTTGCGGATGACACCGTGTTATTCATTGCAGCTAAAAATTTAGAACAAGCCGTTTCAAACTTGAATGAAGATTTGCGTTATTTAAGTAGATGGTTGAAATTTAAACAATTGAAATGGAACATAAGTAAAACAAAATTCATGATAATTTCGCGGAATCGTATAAATGAACAAGTCTCTGTTGAAATTGACAATGAGGCAATTGATCGCGTTCAAGAAATTAAATATCTTGGCGTGATTATTGATGATAAGCTTAAATTTGCCACTCATATTAACAATGTCATTAAGAAAATAGCCAAGACGGTATTCTTTGTCGATTAAAAAACGAATTAACCATTGCTTGTAAAATATTGTTGTACAAATCAATCATCTCTCCTCACTTGGATTTTTGCCCTTCGATTTTGTTGTTGGCTAATGAAACACAAATATCGAGATTGCAGCGCTTGCAAAACAAAATTATGCGCTTGATTTCAGGATGTGATAGGACTCACTTCCTCATTGTTTTTGTTAGACGCTCTACAATGGCTGTCAGTGAAGCAAAGAATTGTTTATTTGACAATGGTGTTCGTTTTTAAAGTAGTCAATGGTTTGCTGCCTCGATATTTGTGTGACAGAATTGAAAGAGGAAGTGACATTCATAGATATAACACAAGAGACACGGACGAAATCAGAACACCCAATTTTCTGCATGGTGCTTCACAAAACTCATTATACTACAAAGGAATAAATGTTTTCATAGAATTGAATACAAATAAAGCATGCAATGACTCTGTCACAGCTGTCAAGAGACTATGCATTTCACACGTAAAAGCTGTATTTTGTGGCTGCTCAAATGGTAATTTTTTAATAATGATTAATTTTGTATCTTGACGATGTTTTTACAAACAGATTATTTGATTGCATAGTTTATTTGTTTTATTTCATTAGGGTATAGACTAACTATTATGTTCACCCTGATGATGATGATGGATTTTTATATTTGTTGACGTAGCTTTAGCTTAAAACCTATTTTTTGTGAAGTCTACAAAAGTTTGAGTCTCGCGCGCGGTATACAGGTATAAATGACTATTTTATGATTTGTAAACAAAATTGGACAATTGCACTTTTTAGTAGATTATTAGTAGGCTCGCTGGTTGAATGTCGGAAACATCTTGAAAATGCGAATGTTGTCGATAGTTTTGAAATCGTCTTGCGGAGTTTTCAATCCTGACAAGGTTTTAGATTTTGTTGGGATTTCCTGATCACTGGTTATACAAAATTTCTTTGTTGCTGTATAGTATGAAAATTTCTATGTTATTTATATTTGAAAAAAATAATCAGACCGTTTCGTTTTGCAATATCTCATTAAATTGATCATAATAATTATCTTAAAGACATATCGTCTAGCTCAAACCTTTGTAGGGGTATGTGGCGGGACCATCATCATCATATCAAACACTTGCAGCTATGATGACAAAAAGCACCGCGATGAATTAATCTCAGGGTGGAAGTCTTGTTAATAAAAATAATAATAATAATGACAGTAAGCACGACAAAAAAAATGATAGATCGGCCAAAACAGAGTAAAATCTCTGATAAAGATAATAGCTGGGTATTATCCACCAACATAATATTTCGAAAAAAAACAACCAACAAAAATTTAAGGTCCGATTTTCCGCACCATTGCTTGTCAGCTTGCATCAGAGATGCATACATACAAACCATGCTCAGTCCAGTGTTATTGCCCACAAACAATACTATTGTGACAGGTTCTATCATTCCAATGGAGAAGGACTTTCTTTCCTAGTAGTATCTAAAGTATGGTGAGCTAAAAAACTACCACCAGTAAGGACTACAGTGAAGAGTGATTGGTTCTTTTTCTTCTTTCTGGCGTTACGTCCCAACTGGGACGAAGCCTGCTTCTCAGATTAGTGTTCTTATGAGCACTTCCACAGTTATTAACTGAGAGCTTTCATTGCCGATTGACCATTTTTGCATGTGTACATCGTGTGGCAGGTACGAAGATACTCTATGCCCTGGGAATCGAGAAAATTTTCATTACGAAAAGATCTTCGACCAGCGGGATTCGAACCCACGACCCTCAGCATGGTCATGCTGAATAGCTGCGCGTTTACCGCTACGGCTATCTGGGCCCCCAAGTGATTGGTTATGATTCCTTTATTTCTTAGTTTCAGTTGGGTTTATATATGGTACACGTTTCTTAACAATTCGTTGCTTAACGTAATTAATCTATTAGTCAGAGTGAGACATCTGGAGTACATATGCCCGAAAATAGCATCTTCGTTAGGTCGGAAATTTCGGTGCCCCGGTGATCCTACCCAGTTGTGCAATACGACACTCATCGGTTCGGGACTTCATTGGCATGGATCGAACCGTTGAACGCTCGAAAGTTCTAACGCCGTGGCGCAACCGGTACATTTGGTTGTGCTTGGCTATGCGTTATCTGACCTGCGGGTTTTGGTTCTAGTGGAATGACTTGTTGTGTTTACATGAAGGTTTTTGACTTGTACTTATTTATGGGTTGAAGATGTAGGAATGCACATCACACTATGCTAAATTCTGAACTATTCGGGGTAATGGCTCATTCGAGGTAGTGGCGTTCGGGGTAATGATCCATTCGGAGTAATGGCTTTCGGGGTAGTGGCCTATTCGAAGTAGTGGCGTTCGGGGTAGTGGCATTCGGGGTAATGGCGTTCGGGGTAATGGGATGGCCGTTGAAAAGCAATAAACTGATTGATTATTGCATTTTTTGAGTCAAATAGAAAGTTTGTGGTAGCTCCATGGTGTATGTAGGGTGATGTGTTAGTATCCATCGTATTAAGCATTGATCAGTGAGAGCTGCAATTTTCCCAGTATTGCAGTGAATGATGCTGATACAAACCGATGCCAAACAATTCTTTCTCAAAACGGCTTTAGCATTGTACAATAACATTTTGATAAATCTTGATCTCTTTTTGGAAATAAAGCAAAGAAAATGCATCTTACCGTATTCTCAGTCCGTCCTATCGTTTTCAACTCCGTCGCAATCAGTTTCCAGATTCGTCTCACAACTTACGGTTCACTGTGTGTATTGAATGGTTAAAACACAATATATCAACGCTATAATAAAATGTTTTACTAGAATATATAGATCTACGGGCATCTCCCTCCATTCCTTCAGCATGATGGAATATACTAATTTCCTTTAAAATTCATTGTTCGTCATCAAAATTCAGACCAAACATATGAACACAATTCCTTTTGACCGTACAATTATGACATTTGCTCACAGTATAGCGAAAACAACACAATCAAAGGAACCGTATTTTTACGTCGAGCGTCGCGCACACATTGATGCGCACAAGCTTTTTTTTCTCAGTACGACGGATTGAACTTTGTTTACATTCTCAATTATACGCGGCGGTTGCGGAAATTTCGTAAAGTTTGGTAATTAATTGAAGTTTTACGGCGTGTGATTGGAATGAAATCCTTCAGTGAAGAAGTACGAAGGTTTTCCATAGTGAAAATAAGTGCCCGGCGAAGTAAGTCACCCACGGGGGCGGGAAGAAACTTGTGTTCGAAAGTGGTGTGACTGATGCCGATCGCTAAGCATTTCTCTCAAATCGTGTTCGTCCATGCGATTTCGGTGAAAAAGTGAAAAGTGGATAATTGAACTGAAGTTATTTATCGAAATACAGTAGTTTCATTGCATTTTTGGTGTACAGGTGGACGAATCATAAAAGCTTTCACAAAATTACATTCGGAAAATGAATCTATGTTGCAGGTAAGTTGGAATACCTGCCGTAGTGGAACATTTTAAGTTTGATACGACGAATAGTAGCGCTTACGACGAAGTAGAACGAAACCCTATAGGATGTCCTAGAACCCCCTCATTTGACCAGTTTATTTTGGTCGTTACTCAAGATTTTCACTGACTGACTGAACATATATTTGAATATTTCTGGTCTTCAATGTCTTGATCCTAAAAAACCTTAATTTTCAAGCTATCGTGATGCCTTTGATTTCGGGATTGACGATATGAATTATTGAAGAATTTAGGATACTGGTGTCGAAGGGTCTTGATCATCTGCTTATCTTAGAGATAGGCACCAAGTTTGACCAGGCATCTAGTTTTCCACGCGCTGACAGCTTGAGTACCGGTCCTCAAAGTGTTAAATAATTTTTAAAATCATCCACAACAACATGGTATCGAACAAACAATGAAAAGATACAGCTAAAGGTAAAAATAAACTAATTCAGTTTTATGAGAATAGCGCCATTAGCTTTCTACTACTTATATTTCTATTGTCAGAGTGGACCAAGTACACATAGTCTATCAAAACACGTTTTATCAGAGGTTCGGATTATTATTTTTCATGTTTATCATGATTATTATGATTATATTGTTATGATTATATTGTTTGAAAGTAACACAAAGATGTGCAGAAATATTGAACCAAAATTATAACGAGTTGAAAAATTACAAAGCGTTAGACTTTAAGCCCATTTTTCTCAAAATATTAAAAGTGTCACTAGGTCCACTCTGACTTAACGCCGACCATATGTACATTGTTGATCGAAAAGGTGGCAGACCTGTACACCCGCCTAAAACACGAGGCAGCGAAAGTTAGACTAGCTAAAGTATATGCTAGCTAGTGAGGCCGAGCGCGACAGGACTCGCCTAGGAAGCAGTGTTACGATAGACGGGGATACGTTCGAGGTGGTCGACGAGTTCGTCTACCTTGGATCCTTACTGACGGCTTAAGGGGACACGGGAGACCGTGTTATTTTCCCTATCTTTCGTCTCACTCTAACAATAATCATCAAAACTTTGTGAAAGCAAATCTCGAGTTTTAGTGAACCGATGAAGCTGAAAATTTATTGGGTTGTGCTCTACATATATAGAATCATGTTGATACATTTTTCGCATCGATATATGGAGTGGTTCTTGAGATTTGCTTCTTGAAATGAATAGGGTGATTATGATGACGTCCCGTGCGGCCTTAAAATTATGTTAGCCGTGAAATACGGAGGCACATCATCACTGGAAGTCGGGCCTACTATGGCCTCCACAAGAAGCTGCGGTCAAACAAGATTCACCCCCGCACCAAATGTACCATGTACAAAACGCTCATAATGCCGGTAGTCCTGTACGGGCATGAAACGTGGACGATGCTCGAAGAGGACTTGCAAGCTCTTGGAGTCTTCGAACGTCGGGTGCTTAGGACGATCTTTGACGGTGTGCAGCGGAATCATTTTTGGCGATGGCAATTAGAGTGAAAACAGCATTTCCCTTGCGGCATGAATCTCTGGTAGTGGTATCCATAACCATGATAACCACTGTTTCGAAAAGTTTAAAAAAATACGCATGAAAAAAAATCATTTTTCGCAAAAACCAAATTTTTTATGAGTATATGAAAATAAGACAGAGAAGCACTATTCTTGCATTCAACGGAAAATATTTATTCCAAATTTTTATGATGAGAGTCATTTCGATCAATTTTACCCCGCTGATCAAAGTTACCCCATTTTACGGTATATCAAATTCAATTTTTTATATAAAAAGTAAAATCGTTTTCTTCTACTAGAAAGAAGAAAAAGAAAATAGGTAGGGATTTTTTTAAGAAATACAAAACATTTCGAAATTATGATGGTCTGGAAGATTGAAGAATATTAGTTCCGAAACAATTTGGAGAAATGGCAATATCTTGATTACTTTTTTATGATTTTGAAATGTGATGTATTCGTGAATCGATGGTACTGCTTGGACAAACTTCGGTGGAAAAAAGCTAGTTAGTTTTACTATACTCATGCATACTATAATATTTTGATTTTTCTATGGCTTTCGTGATACATCTGAAGTATATAACTCAAATTTGCTCGTCAAATGTGTGTTTCAAATATGTCCTGAAAGCATCATCGATACATTTGCCTCATGTGGCTAAATGAAATAATAGGACCCTATGAGACTCGGTGGGACCATCATCATGTGCGTCTCGACCACTGTCAAGCAAAGCCACACATGAACCATAAATCAATCATCACGGTAACGAAATCGAAGACAACCATCCTTCAAATTCCTGTCCATATTTCAGGTAATTACCATTAGAATCAATTAGCGATCAGCTTCCATTCCTATGGGGGCTTCTCTAAACCCATCGTAAATGTTTCACTGCTCTTCAGTCCCGTCTAACCAAATCAGTCACGGCCCAAGCAGCACATATTGTTACAAGTAGCTTACAGCAACGGCTACTTGACATATTCAATAGTTACAATATGATACAATTGCAACATGGAAAAATACTGCTATGTAACCAAAAAAGCGCAAAAAGTCGAGCCTTATGTAACTTGTTTGTTCGTTACATAAGAAGTTTACAAGCGACTGCTATGTAATTTGTTGATTACGCATGGGTTTTCCTGCGACAAAATAAATGAAACGGCGTTGAAGTTGTTGTTACTTTCTGACAATTTTGAAGCCGAACAACCATTTTAGAATTGGATGTCAATAAAAGAAATACGAATGATTTAAGAACGCGTAATTATTCACAAGTACATAATAGATTTAACATGCCGATTTGAATTTGTGGTGAAATCAATCATTTTACTTGCTCAAAATTGACGCGCTCATAAAATAGATAATTATTTTATATTGAATAACACATGATACCTGGATTGTTGAGATATTATTCCATTAAAACTGACGCAAAAAAATGGAAATTGACACTGTTACTCAAATCAGCAGTGTTTTTGATTTTAATTTAATTGTTTGTGTAGATTGTGACTCCAAAATCACGTTGTTTCGTGTCCCGCAGTTGGATTTTCTGGGTTGCCTATCATAAATCGCCATTCAATTTCATCTTGCTGCAGATACACTTCCGAATAACTGTTTGAGAACAGCCAATCTAAAATGATGACATCTATTAAAAAGCTGTTAGAGAGGCTGCAAATTATAAATTCAACAATTTTAATTAATCACTGGAAAAATATCTATGGAAACAATAACTAGTCATAAAATAGTAAAGTTCTTATATCAAAATTAACAATACGTATGAAAACTTTTGACATGTAGTGTTAACCACTGTCAGCAAGTTACTCGTTTGTTACACATTAGTCACCCAGAAATCTTATGTTATTTTGAAGCTGATGTGTAACTATACTGAAACTGCCAATATATTACACTGCTGTCAATAGGGGAAGGGGTATTAAAATGAACACCTAAATGATATCGTCTTGCTTTTAATGGGAAAAACGAAGAATTTGCGAAAAATCATCAAATAATGTGCAAAAATCCCCTAAGCCAATTGACTGGAACCTTACAAAAGTATGAAAATTAAATGCTCCGTCCAAGAAAGCACATGGTTTGTCCCGTGCTCAAATGGCTCAAATAGCTCGAAAGAAGGAAAATTCAAGCGTGTGCTATAAGAAGAGCGCAAGTCGCATGATCGATTTCTCTTCATCGATCCTCTCTTCTGTGAATAAAGGTGACAAGATGCGAGTTTGTTAACATTTATTTACTAAAAGACGCTAGGAAATAATGCAATCTTGCGTCCTGAGGTGAAACAACGAATTGAATTTAGAAATTGATCAATTTGTGCCAATATTAGGGACTGAGGGTAATATGGCCATGGTAAGGAAAATAGCGATTTAGATGTGAAATACATGCTTTTTTTATTATAATCGGATGTACAAATATGTTCTCTATCAAATAACAACATCCATCTATTTGAGTATTTCTAGGGTTAATAAATCAATTGAAAAATGCGTGCTTATGAGTCATCCATAAACCACGTAGTCGTTTATTGGGGAAAGGGAGAGATTCTGCCCAATGACCATGGTCCATACAAATTGCAAATTTTGTGTATGGACAAATGACTACTAGGGGGAAGGTGGATCTAAAATTGGGAAAAAAACCGCGTTGCTAATGGTAGCCCCTTGTGCATTTCTGTGCTGTCACTTCAAAAGGGCCTAACTAACATGAGTGATTTCTCTTCATCGATTCTGCATATATGATGCATACCTACAGGCGTTTGTTCTGATGTTATTGTTCAAGAATAGATACATGCTGATGCGAAATATTTACATTTGTAAGGTTCTAATTTGCGCGTTACTTCCGCGTGGCATTAGGTTTGGTAGAATTTGAATTCAACAGCTGTTTTGGTGTTATGAAATAGGGGATGGGGTTTTGCCCCCACGAGTTGATTAAAGTTTAGGTCTTTTGATAAGTTTTTCAAGGACAAATTTAACATATTTATTGCACGTAATACAAACTATGACAGTGCATTTGTGGACCCTGCGGGAGTTGGAATCGCACAACAAATTTCAACAAAGAAGACAGCCACTGACTGCTTTCGTCTTAAAGTAATTAAGCTTAACAAAACACAATCATTTACGGGATTGACTGTTTAACGAGAAACTTGCGACGATCGACGCGCCACAATAATTCGTGGACGGAGGATATTAGAACTAAGTTGGAGATGTTGATTTCGAAATTTTGAAGTAAACATCACCTCCAAACACTAGCGATTTTCCGGTGGAATGTTGACGTTTGATTACAAATTGTCTAGAGGACCCAAACACTTTAACGTTCAAGGATCCGTCATCATAATCATCCAAACTTCAACAGCCATTTTTCTGTTTAAAACTGACATTCAAAAATGTGTTCACTGTGTTTCGGTTGGAGAATAAAATACAGTGAACACATGAATATATTCATGATTTTGGACGAAAAAACTGCTTTTCAAAATTATTGAGTTAATAACGGATCCTGCCCCCTTAAACGAATTCTCGTCATTCCGTGTCATCGGCTCAAAGATTGGCGTTCTCCACAAAAGTAGTAAAGAGAACATTACTCGCAGAAATTGTCCCTCATATATTAATTTGTTTATTAATTATAACTAGTTGTATCGCACAACATCAAAAATAAAGATTTTAATTAATGCAGCGACACGAATAGGCCAGGGGAAGTGGTTCACCCAGAAGAAATTTATAGCAGAGAACAAGTAGATTTTGTATGAAAATTGACAGGAAAATGAATGACAAGTTCATACACTTCTCCTGGCCTATTAAGACTAAGACAGCTAAATTTTCGTCGTTTAAATATTATGGAAATGTTCATTTTATGTTTGTGGTAAAACACACGAGCAAAACAAACATTTTTGATTTTTTTTATCACAGTCCTAAAAAACATCTATGAATGATTGCAATCCCTTCAAAAACAGTTTTAAAGGTTTCTGCTTCGACATCATATCATTACGATATTCACCTCATTGAAAAACCTCATCCGTGCCTGAAATTACATCAGTTTTAATTACTGAACGTGGTTCTGACTTCAATTTATTTCCGTATCAACAAAAACACTCCTATTTATGCTCTAAATCATCCGTGTGTAATTAAAATTATTGAAATTTGTTGTTCATGTGTAACAATTCGGTGTTCATTTTATCATCCTGTTCATTTTTTCACCCCGTCCCCTATGACAAATGGTAAACAAACTTCATGCTGTTACACACATGTGACTTAGCAATCTGTATGTAACCTAGCGTGTTATTTGTTTCTCTGCAACCACAGATTCAATTTCAATGTAACTTATTCATTTTGACAGCTCTAGGTTAAGTTACATGCAAGTAAAAATGCAACACCTATGTAATGTAAACAAAGCGTAAGTTACAAGTAATACTTTAGTAACCAAAATTGAAAAGCATCAATAAGATATGCTACAAACTATCTGAAATGCAACGGCAATGTAATTTGTTTTATTTTTATAAAATATTGCATTTGTTACCAGTGCTACTTGGGGGTCACGATATGGCTGTCAAATCCTAACTTTGAAGAATAGACTTCCCTCATGTTGGAACGCGCCTCCAACTGCCACAGATCTGCCGGAGATCATTCATAATGTTTTGCCAGTCTAAGACTGGCTTAAGGATGAAGAGCAAAGGGGTGGGCGCAGGTGGCGAAAGAATTTTGCACTGATTTTCAATCTGCCTTCACCCGTTTGACGAGCTGATTAATTACTCAATATTGTTTGCCAAAAAATCCACTTGAAGAGAGAAAAAAAAAACATTATCCCATATTTCAGTGTCCAGACTTAAAGTGAACAATTTTTGAATCGTGTATGGGCTATGTGGCTATGGTGGAGAATATTGGGAGAAAAATTGGAAAGAAGAAAAAGAACATCGAAAATATAATTGGATTTTTTCCGTGGTGGTGTTTTCTGACAGCAAATGATGTTTCCGATAATAAATGATCAGCGAGGCGCCATAATCAGCCTCCGAGACCGCGAAGGGCACCAGCGGCATTCCTCTTACTGAAATACGACCGGTGAGTGTGAAACATTTGCTGCTCAAAGAGTCGAACGGAAGGAATAAGAACGTGCGAACCGAATGCCATAAAGGAAAGTAAGCCGTATTTGTATTAACAATTTTAATAATGCAATAAAACGGTGATTACCTGTTTTATTTACGATGCTTTGATTTAGGACAAAACTTGTTGTAACTCTTTTGGGAATTTCGAAACCGCCCCAAAGAGGCCCATCTCCCATCAGCATGCTAATGAATTGCCTTAAACGAAACCATCAATCATCGCATTAGGAAAATCAATCACCGACCGCCCTAATTGTACAAATTTCTAATTTCAACAAATCGTTCGACATAATTAATGAATGGGTACCGTTTAGCTTCACCCGCAGCTTCTTTTCCTATCGTTTTGAGAGTTGAAAAAAAATACAGCTCCCATAGATGGACCACATACGCGTCTAGATGAGGTCTGTTCCCGGCATGACCTTGGCACTAGCAGCTTTGCTTTTAGTAGCGCACAAGGGGCCTATCATTATCAAAATTAATATTTGGCTGTTCATTAGTTGATAATTGCTGGTTTTCGCCGTGAGTTCGAACTGGGATTGGAATCTATCTCTATCAGCCGAAAAAAGAACCACGCAGGTTTGGCAGGGTTCGTCGCTTTGACTGTTTAAGTCTTTGGTGAATCAGACTCTAACCGTTGTGGTCTTTGTCAACTGTTGTTTCTGGTATATAACATCTGTTGTAATAATCATGGTTATCAAAAATCTCGTATTTTCCGTGGATTTTAAATAATTGTCCATTTTTTCCACATCAATTATTATTTCATGAAAACTTGTGACAAAGAAATTCCCGATTTCTCGGATGCCACAGAATCCGCGAAATTTTGGATATCCCGCAAAATGCTGCGAAATTAGTTTTATGTAAAGAATTGTCATATAAATGAATTGACATAGGTATATAAAGTACCGTTTTGATTCAAATTTCGGACATAATAGTCTAATAAACCTCCGGACACTCTGCGATGCATACCACGGAGATTCTACCGACGTATAGCAGTAGCTCGAAGAAATGTGAGACACATGGACAATAGACTGTTGCAAATTTTGAAGTTTTTGCTCCCCTATGCTTAAACGATGTCAATTATGATGAAAATGACCCTCCTAAAATTTGAAGTGATTCGGTAGAAATTTGGTTGTGCACATGCTATTTGAAGTTTATATGGAAATTACTATGGAAAAGGCAAACCTATTGTGTTCAGTCCTCTAACAGCTCGTCATAATAATCTATGGAAAATACTCATCTCGTGTGGAAACTTCCCAGCTACAACTTTGTCGAAGACCACATTTTGATTAGTCGTAAGGATAATTTGTTATTATTGATACCAAAGTCTATATCATGCTGAGATGATCATTCAATTACTTTCAGAGCAACACTGCTTTTTTGCTGTAGAACATAGTAGCCTGGATTACTTTGATCTATGCTTCCCGCCAGGAGCACCGCTGTTGCCTGCCGAACACAGTTGGTGAAGCATGCTACATGCAAACCAACTTTATGATTAAGAATAACAATTTATCGTGAGGTCCAATCAAAAAGTGGTCTTTGGCAAAGTTGTAGCTGGGAAGTTTTCACATAAGATGAGTGTGTTCACTTTTACCTAAAATATTATGATAACATGTTAGAGGGCAGAACACAAAAGATTGGCGTTTTCCATAGTAATCTCCATATAAACTTCAAATGGCGTGTGCACAGTCAAATTTCTTCCGAATCACTTCAAACTTTGGGAGGATGCTATTTACCATAATTAAAACCTTCTTAAGCATAGGGGAGCAAACATTTCAAAATTTGCATCACTCTAATGGACAACCAGGAGGATTAGGGATTCAGAGCCCAGTGTATACACCGAAATCGAGCAACAACGCTGCTCAAGGTGGGCAACAACCTAAAAACTCTAGGTTGACGGAGGTGAAGAATAAGGTCGATGAACTCATTTGGTTTGTCAAGGACCGGCACAATGTGCATACCGCGATCAAGCGCAAGCTGACGAAAGTAATCGGGACAAAACGAAGTCCCGAAAAGAGCATCGCAACCCAAGCAAAAGCAACCAAAAGTTCGGATAAAAGGGCATGTTTTGCCTTAATCAGCTCACTTTTGAGATAATTAACCAACTTTACAGTTTACATATAGTACGTTTCAGTTGCTTATCGAATTATATTTATCTTCAAATAAGAAACAAGTTCAATTCAAACTTGTTCTGAACTTTCTAGTTGGTGACAAGTTCTCGAGTTACTTTTTTGAGAATTAAGTTCCGTTGTATTCTCTTAATTAGCCAAAAAGTTTCACTGAAACTAGATTCATACCAAAAACGATCTTTGGAGTGCACTGCTTAAGCTCATTACCGCAGCGGGTCAAGAATAACAGAATGTCCTGAAGATTCAGACTTCTGAATACTAAGTAACTGGAATCGCATTTGCGCAAAAACTGTGTAAGCTATGAGTTGTCTTATCGATCGAACGAACGCTTCCCAAAGTAATTAAGAAAAAAAGTAAGCACAAATTCAAGTTAGAGTATTTAATTTTCAACGAAAGAGTGTAAGAGCAAAACTAGGAACTAAGATAGCTATCTATACTAATTTATTTATATTTATGTACATTTTTTCAAAAATCCTTTTCAGAGCTCGAGTCAAAGAGTGCACAAGAACGGGCTTACTTGCTGACCAGCTGGCTTGGGTTCCAACGACTGTGGGCTTCACTTGGCGTCGACGCACTTGTTTTTCTTCGGAGAGGTTCGAGAATCGTCGTATTCTAGAGAGGCCGCACAGCAGATTCTTCAGGTATATTGGCGTCCCGGAATCGAGGGTGGTGGACGGCTGCTTGCCCCTTAGCGACGACCGAGCGTGGAATGGACACGTACAATGGGCTCCAGACACACACCCACGTTGAATGGGTTTAGCCTCCTATTTAACGTAGATAATTTTAGCCCAAGCACTCATCACAATTTCAATTAAAATTTACCTTTAAGTACGACCGATTTTGCTTCACACTCTTTTTAACGTTAAGAACCACTTCCGAAAACAAACTAGTACAATAACTTTGGAAAAACAATTAGAATTAATATTTATTATCACAAAACTATTAACATGACGTCCCGTAGGGGGGTCCGTAGCCTTGAGGTAATGCTTTCGCTTCATAAGCGGAAGGTCATGGGTTCAATTCCCAGCCCCTCCACAAAAAACCAGTCCAGCCACCAGAAGACGCCGCACGGAGGACCGTGCTTTGGGGGAGCACATCCATCCTCCGTCAGTATCAGATGGTGACTGAGGATGGATTTCACGCCAACTCGACACGCGATTGGCAGCACCCCTTCAGAATTCAATGAAACTTTCTGGATGTCAAAAGTATGTGAAACTAAGATACTTTGCGTACTTTGTTTTTTCAAAATCGATCTAGATTAACATTTGGAAAGGGTCAAAGTTTTTTTTTACTTTTTTATATAAACCCGTATAACTCAAAAACGGTAAAACCTACAAAAAAGTGTTGTATGGGGGAATGTCGTGAAATTTCCTGAAGTTGGAGAAAAAAATATTGAAAAAAATAAAAACACATTTTCTACACTGAAAAAAAAATATCCAAAACTTTAAAGTCGATTTAAAAAAAACGGCCATTTCAGATTTTGATCGTCCTTAAGCAAAAAGTTTCGTAATTAAATTTACTAAAAGTCGTCCATACATTGCAAACTGGGCATATTTTAAAGAAAAAAGTTTTTCTAACATCGAATTTTTTAAGTCCCAAAGTTTTTTTTTCACTTTTTTTTATAAACCCGTATAACTCGAAAACGGCAAGACCTACAAAAAAGTGTTGTATGGGGGAAGAGAGTGGTTCAAAAAATCGTTTTTGCTCCACACCGCTCATTCGATTCTAGATCAAATTCTGAGTGTCCTCCCAAAATTTGAACTCATTTGGATGAAAACTGAGACTGCACAATAGGGTGCGGCTTATTTTTGAAAAGTTCTCAAAACCAAAAATTCGTGTGCTCTACTGAATTCAAATCACATTAAAAGAAAAACCTCAAAATTTGAGCCAAAAATATTAACATTTAGAGGTGGCGCAAGCGTCTTGAAGTTGAATTTTCAGGTTATAAAAAATGACCTTCAGTAAAGTACACATAACTTTGTTATTTTTCAACCGATTTTAAAACTTTTAGCATCAATACCTTCAAAATTAAATTTGTAAAAACTTTGTTTAACACCAAATTTGTCTAAAATCAAAACAAGTTTTAGTTAAAAGTAATTTATTTCAAATTTTTCCTCATTTTACTAAAAATTTAAACTTTGTTTGACCATAACTTCATGATTACTCAACCGATTCCAAATCTTTTTACATGCTTTTGAAGCAAATTTAATTGTTCTCAAACCTTTCATATATAACATTTCACTAAAAAAAATGTCTTGACCAAGTTATTCAGCAAAAACTGCACAAAAACATTATTTTTTAACGAAAAATGCCATTTTTGTCTAATCTTTGGCAGTTAAATATTGTCTCTTAAGCTGAAACTGATTTTTATCATTTGTTAAACCTTTAGGAAGGACTTTGTAACAATTTTTAAATAATTTAGAAACAAAATTATGTTTAAATATGTTAAAAAATATATGCACTATTCAACTCGTAACTAAGGCAAGATGCTTTACATATTTAAGTTTTATAGAAAAAATGCTGTTTTCGGCAAAAAAAACTTAAATTATCCAAAGAAATTTGATTTTTTCATTGAAAAATCATGTTTTTGGGTAGTTTTTGTTGAATACCTAAGTCAAAAATATTTTTTAGAAAAAATGTTGTATGTACAGTTTGAAAACAATTAAATTTGCTTCAAAAGTAAGTAAAAAGATTTGGAATCGATTGAGTTTTAATGAAGTTATGGTCAAACAAAAATGATTTTTTTTTTAGCAAAATGAGGAAAAATTTGGATATAAGTATATTTAACTAAGACAAGTTTTGATTTTAGACAAATTCGATGTTCTACAAAATTTTGATAAATTTAATTTGAAAGAAAATGGTGCTAAAAGTTTTGAAATCGGTTGAAAAATAACAAAGTTATGTTTTCTTAGCTGCAGGTAATTTTTTATAACTTGAAAATTCACCTTCAACACGCTTGCGCCACCTCTAAATGTTGATATTTTTGGCTCAGATTTTGAGGATTCTCTTTTTTGTGATTTGAATTCAGTAGAGCACACGAATTTTTGGTTTTGAGAACTTTTGAAAAATAAGCCGCACCCTACTGCACAAGTCCTTTGAAGTTTATATGGGAATTACTATGGGAAAAGCAAGCAATTCATTCAATCGGTCATAGTTTTTGCCCGTGTGCTCTTGAGGATTAGAGCTACATTGATACTGTGAGATACATTCATCAGCTACAAGTTTGCTGAAGACCGTTTTCAAATCGGACGCCTCAGTAATTAGTTATTGATTTATATCCAGTCACAAATTCTTCAGCAGTGCTCATTTAACGTCTGAACAGGCAACATTGCTGCACCTGGCGCGAAAGATAGCACGCACAAATCATGGCTACTATGCTTTACTGCATATATCCAGTGATGCCCGCAGAACAGCCCAATAATTATAGCCAAAGTTTCACAACTCATTCAAAAATCAATAACTAATTACTGGGGCATCCGATTTAAAAACGGTCTTCGGCAAAGTTGTAGCTGACTATTGTATCTCACACTATCAACGTAGTTCTAATCCCCAAAAGCACATGGGCACACATTATGACCGATTGAATGAACTGCTTGCTTTTCCCATAGTAATTCCCATATAAACTTCAAAGGGCTTGTGCAGTCTCAGTTTTCATCCGAATGAGCTCATATTTTGGGAGGACACTCAGAATTTGATCTAGGATCGAATGAGCGGTGTGGAGCAAAAACAATTTTTTGAACCACTCTAATGGGGGAATGTTGTGAAATTTCCTGAAGTTGGAGAAAAAAATATTGAAAAAAATAAAAACACGTTTTCTACACTGAAAAAAAATAAATATTCAAAACTTTAAAGTCGATATAAAAAAACGGCCATTTCAGATTTTGATCGTCCTTAAGCAAAAAGTTTCGTAATTAAATTTACTGAAAGTCGTTCCCGTTTGGCCGTTTTTTTTAAATCGACTTTAAAATTTTGAATATCTTTTTTTCAGTGTAGAAAATGTGTTTTTATTTTTTCAATATTTTTTTCTAAAACGTCAAGAAATTTCACGACAGTCCTCCATACAACACTTTTTTGTAGGTCTTACCGTTTTCAAGTTATACTGGTTTATAAAAAAAGTAAAAAAAACTTTGACCCTTTCCAAATGTTAATCTAGATCGATTTTGAAAAAACAAAGTATGTAAAGTATCTTAGTTTCACATAGTTTTCACACCTAGAAAGTTTCATTGAATTCTGAAGGGGTGCTGCCAATCCCTTTGTCGAGTTGGCGTGAAATCCGTCTGAGACAAAATGAACCAATGCAAGAGCAAAGGACTATGGCTTATGGAAATCGATTGGACTGAACAGCAGAGCTCTCTCCTACCTGCTCGGCGTGAGAGTAGAAGAGAGTGAAAGCAGATGTAAATATAGATTAGTTAAAAATAGATCTGTATCGGTATAGTAGATACAGATGAACTGATTCCGGCACAGTAGTGGCCACAAGCACGGAGTGCCTTAAAAATTTTTTTTTTTTGGCTGGATTAGGGACGCGGCTATATGGGTCTTAAAGTGCAAGAAAAGTGTAGAAAGAGGCCGTTTTCAAATGATTTGCAGCACCCCTGGATTAGTTTTTGACAAAGTTTGAAAATTTTGCATTTTTCATCAAAAAAAGCGTAATAAGCAAAGTATCAATATATTTTCAATACCGACATAGATTCCAAAAGTAAAAGAGTTTTTTGAGAAGTTGTGAAAAAATGGTGGAAAAATATAGAGAAACAAAAAAGCTATCGCAATTCAAATATATTTTTGTGCTGGAAAAATGCAGCTGCCGGTAGAGGGGTTAAGCTAAATAATACCAAACAAACTCATGAATATCTCTTCTGCTATCTGTCGAATTGAATTTCTCTCTTCAGCAAATTTCTTTATTATGGTTTGAAGAATGAACTTTTACAATGGGATAATATGTTTGTACTTAAATTACAGTACAAGCGTGTTTGGAACATACCTCAAAATTTCTTCATAGTAATTTCCATATAAACCTACATTGTCTTTGGGCCACCTTGAATCACCACCTAGAAAGCTGCAAATTTCACAGCACACTATTTTTATAGTAAGGATAGTAAGGAACATATGTGAGATTGAATTCTCAAACATTTGATTTTGAACCGCCCTAATGTACATAAACACATAGATAGGCAAATTCAAACATATGTGCAAGTCTCTCGAAATCAAACAAAAAAAAAAATACTCTGGACCCCCCGACCGATTATTTTGGTTTTAGCAGCAAATGAACGCGAGAAACCTAGACTTTATTGTGGAGAAGAATTGTAATAAACTTGTTCTACGAAACACACCGTGAGTGGTCTTACATGAACTAGTCGGTTTATCAGGAGTCGATGGCGAAGTCTGTGAAAAATGTCATAATAATGTTATTTGCGATTTCCAAAGATTTTTAAAGATACTCATTAAGAATAGATTACCTATCGCGAGGTCCATTTGTTATCAGAATAGCCCTAGAAATTACAGACTAACGTAAAATAGCAACCAATAATTCAGTAATCAACATTTCCACATTTTTTGTGACAACATTTGACAGCCACTCAGGCAGGCATGAGATCTTTTTGATTCAGTTTGTGCACAATACTAATCATTTGTGAAAACTGATTTAGTGGTAACATGCATACTTCTTACTTGTAAGATGATACAATTTCTGGTTAAACCATTTCCGATTTTTTTGTTGGTTCTACATTTTACATATTTTTCGGCAATTTTAATCAAACTTTCAAATGGAGCGTTAGTTTCTTGTTCAATGGGATGTTTTCTTCAAATGGGTTTAGTTGTAAGCATATTGGAAACATAAAGAAGTCGACCATTAAGGTTAATTTTAAACTCGTCTCCCATATAAGGACAAACGTGTCCATTTATTAGCCCCCATTCCCATATCCTCGAAACGAGTAAAAATGCTTTTCAATTAAGTGAAGAAACAATTTATCCATACATTTGTGATAAACAATTTTGCGAAACTTCACGTAATTTTTATTTTTCTTTCTTTAAACAAGAAGACATAGAAAAACAAGTGTTTTACTCATTTTGAATATATCGTAATTATTTGTGAAATTCATTCCAAATCTCAAAACTGAAAGTTTGATTAAAATTGCCAAAAAACATGTGAAATTTAGAACCGAAAAATAAAAAAATATCGAAAATGGTTTAACCAGAAATTGTTTCATCTTACCAGTAAGAAGCAGGCATGTTACCACTAAATCGATTTTCACAAATGATTAGTATTGTGCACAGACTGAATCAAAAAGAGCTCATGCCTGACAAGTAAACAATTATTAATGAGTACCTATCGAAATATTTAGAAATTGCAAATAACAATGTTATCACATTTTTTTACAGACATCGTCTCCTGATAAACCGACTAGCGCATGTAAGACCACTTACATGTCAGAGTCCAACCTATATAAATTTTGTATTTCTGCTGAGAGTTTATTAGACCAACCAGCCCATATATTCACATCACATCACATCACAGACACATCAATTTTCCGTAGTCGTATCCTTGTTGAACTCTCAAATGTTACTAGATTGCATTGCTCATTGCTTTATAAAATGGAACAAAAAAATTAAATCCTAATCAAGCGTCTTCTTGAACCTATAATAATTATTATATAATGAACCAGATGTGTGGAATAGAAAAATAAGTAGTATTTATATGGTGCACATCCTCATATGCTTGTTTAATGATCGTTAACATTCCAAATTCATATATAAAAATGATGCCAATATTCTTCTGAAAAATATTGATTTGACTAATTCAATGGTTGAATAATTGAATTTGAAAATATATTGATGTTTTGCTTATTACGCTTTTTTTGATGAAAAATGCAAAATTTTCAAACTTTGTCAAAAACTAATCCAGGGGTGCTGCAAATCATTTGAAAACGGCCTCTTTCTACACTTTTCTTGCACTTCAAGACCCATATAATCGCGTCCCTGATCCAGCCAAAAAAATTTTTTTGTCGATTAGTGTTAGTGTCAATTAATTTGCTGATGAATTATTTGGCAACACCCAAGAATGTTACACATAAGTGTTGTAGTAATTTAATATTTTTTTGTTCGTAATTCGGCCAAACGACCCGTTCGGCCAAACGACCCGTTCGGCCAAATGGCATTCGGCTAAATGGCGTTCGGCCAAATGGCCGGACACCTTAGGTATCAAACGTTAACCATTTTTTTGTTGTTAGACATCAGATAATTTTTGCAGTTCTTGTATCTGAGTGTTGACTCAGTCGGCATTGTGATATGTATTGCATTGCATTATTGTGTTCTATAGAACTGTTCTCATTTTTTCCGGATCATTCCAGACACCCACATCTTCCAACACAAAGTGTCATAATTGAACATTCTGTTGCCAGAAAGCTCAAATTAGCCTATGGTCAAGGAGGACTTAGCCATCCCATTTGCTCCCGACTAATTCCTTCTGCCTTGTGCTCTGTTTTTTTTTTGTGTGTGTCTTCGACCACAAACCAACTGTGGTGCAAAGATGGGACGAATTCGTCGGCCGACGTTTGGGATCTTCTTCCAATTAAGAGTCATAAATCATTTTCCGCTGAAACCATTACGTCAAGCTGGGAACCGAGAAGGGCATCCTTATTTCACAACCAGTAACACGTCGCCTTCGGTAGGTCGCAAAAGTAGGTTAATTGGGTACGAATTCTAGGAAGTTGTTTTGAAAGACCTGGCGCAGTTTGTGTCCCTTCCGTGCGAGAAAAATGCTTTGCGAGGGCACAATTCATTTGTTTTTCATAAAGTGGAACTTCTTCGAGAGACTGATTGACAATAAGGTATTTCCGTTTGCTGCTGCTGCTGCTGCTGCCGGGTAAACGATCGACAAGAGATTCAAGATTTAATTTGCGAGATAAGTGCGGTAAGTGCAGTTTCACTTCATAAATTTAACTGAAAGTTACTCGCTTATGAGTTTGCGACCCGGTGGGAGGCGTTTCTCTTTAATGATTATGAACGTTTTCCTACTCCAGCAGTTACGAGCCTCATCTTCAGATGAGACGACGATGGACGACAAAGTAAAAGCTTCTTGCGATCACGAGGTCCCATTGTTGGGCAAGTACGTTGTTCTTCTTCTTCTCGGCGGATGATGATATACTGCCCAAAAGCCCCGACCCCCAGTATCAGGGCTGGTATAGATTGAGTGTCTTGAAAATAGAAATTTGAAGGAAATTGTGACTGAAAAAAGTGACCAGACAAATATCAAAAAGAGACTGAAAAGAACCAAGAAAGTAAAAAGAAACCAAACAGGGATTAGAAGGCTTGAGTTTTAATACAGTGACTCAATCTCATTTTCGTACGGGGCACTGTTTTCATATCAAGTTGGTATAAATCTGTTAAATGGTGCATGGACTTCGATATACTTTATCAATTATGAAGGTGACACCTATATCATCTATTGTTTAGCAATGACAAACAGTATTCATTTGCTTAAATCTTTGGAATAATGGAAAAGTGTTGAGATTGTGTCTATAATTGATTCAATTCCATATTCGTACACCTAACAAAAAAAAATATACAGCATTCAAAACTAATTTTTAATGGACTAGATGATTACTTAAGCTCTTCGTTGTGTTGTTCAGATGCAGTAGAGTACATTTGGAAAATTTAAAAGCGGACATATTTGAAACTTAAGTAAATTTAAGAAAAATACCAGTTTTCCCATGTTTTTTGCTAAAATATTCGGAAAGTCGAACAATTAATTGCATTTTTTTCCTTAAGAATGATAACTGCGAATATTGCACAAGTTTCAAAAAATTATAATCAGTTTTAGAGTAGCTAGGAATGAATATCGACAACTTATACTTTTGAATCTTAGGTAGTATAGCATTTATAACAAATCCAAAACCAAAAATTTTAGTCAATTGCTCTATGTTTGGCTCCTAAATGTATATACACAATCCATAGTTAATGTTCCTATCAAAACATTGCGTAATTATCATTTTAATTTACATTTCACTACCAAACATGATTATAGAGATTTAAAGAAAAAATATTATTGCCATAACCGCAACACAAACCTTTTTTTTTTTAAATGATGAAAACAACAGGATATATTCTATTAAATAGTATATCAATGCTCTCTGCTCATTCAAGTTATTTTGTATTTTTCTTATAAAATCAATAAATTGCAAAATAGGGTGCTATTTTGAATATAATTTGAATATTATTTCAAAGGTAGTTGAATATTACGATGACATCAATTATGTTAAGGTATGTACAGCGTAGTTTAGGGTACTTTATTGTAAAACGAAGTTCGTAGTTCAAATTATTTTTACAGACAAATTCAAAATTAACCTGTTGTTTAGAATGAAAATTTGGTTTACATTGATTAAAAATATCATTTTAGAATAGTTTTGAACTTATTGCACAACAATTTTCTGAACTCAAAAGGGATAAAAACTGTTCATGATTTCTGTAAACTATATATATTTCAACTAAATTTCTATCAGTGTTTACGAGTATAATCTATAGATTGGATCCAATGACAAAAATAAACGTTATTGTTCGAATTATAGGATTTAATAGCAAAAATCATTGGAAAATTGGCATTTCTCATAATTTTACCTAAATTTCATATATGTCCACTAATAAATTGTCCAAATGTATTTCACTACATCTGAACATCATAATAAAGCATTTCAGTAATCAAATAGAGCTTCTAAATTTAGTTTTGAACGTTGTACGTATGAATTTTGGTAGGTGTACGAATATGGAATTGGGTGAATTTTAGACATCAATTCTATACTTTTCTATTAATCCAAAGATGAATGTAAATGGAAACATTTTGTGATTGGCAAACAATAGATGACATCTGCTACCTTCAATGTGGATAAGGTATTTGTAGCTCAATACTTCATTTAATAGTTTTTCACTAACTTGATGTGGAAACAGTATCCTGTACGAATATGAAATTAGGCCACTGTAATAATTTCCTAGAAAATCCGACCAGGCTTTTCTCTAAAGATATTTCTTAGGGATTTTTCGGTAATAATTAGTGACATTACGACTAGTAACTGCTCATATTACTGACAGTTTTTTTGACAGTAAGTCTCTGAAAATTTCACTAGAGCCTCTAGCACTTTTCAGTAGGAATAACTTTTACTCTAAAGAACACTTTGGTTGAAAAGAGACTTCAGAGACCAAGTCTCTAAAAAGAGACCTACTACCAGCCCTGTGCTATGGCGATCGATCCCGGCAACATACTTACCAAGTAACCCACCCTGGCGATGAAGATTTTAAATCATTCAACGAGAAAGTGAGCCCGGAATCCGGTTGGCAAGACAGTAGTGCAGTTACGTGGCTACCTTGCTTTTTGCCCGGGCTAATCTGGCAACTCCTGCGCAAACCGCCACGACGGAACAGAAGGAGCCACGGCCAGCGACGCCCCTCGGTAATTGAACATTTTTCATGGCTAATTTAATGATGACTATCGGAACAAATTTCATTAAGAAAGGAATCTGGAAGGAAATCCTTGAGGGGGGAGGGGATGGTCGGTTTGGGGACGGCTCGGATCGACGTTTGCAGGGCACTCTGCCGGTAGAATGTGGATACCTAGTCGCCACCATCGTCGTCCCCGGCCCCAAATGGCCTTTTGGCGGTCATTGATAAACAAGGTTTCAGTCTGTGGTCAGTCCAAGAATTAATGGGGCGGGATCGGGAAAATGGGTTGCTGATCGTTTTGGGATGAGGCTAGTTGATGGTTGTAGTTTTCTGAATTTGAGGGGTGCGGAATGCAATAAATCATAACATTATTCAAATTGATTGTTATCTGAAGTTGTGCTGGATGTAGTGGGCATTATTTCTGTCGATCATTGATTGGACTACACTACGACATAAAACTTTAGCTTTGATCGTATGTTGACAGAGAAAAAAGGGTTTGCTTCTGCAAACTAGAGCGAGCTGCTTTGAGCATGTTGCTTAAATGCTGTTCTAGAATTTGAAGGTTGTTGTAGTGTTCCTGTCAAAGCTTTTTTTTTCTATCTTTATCAACGAGATTTTTAGCCCTGGGCTAGTTCATCTCTGGGCAAACGGCTTTCGACAAACCCTTCCGAAGGAACTTCTCTTCTTCTTGGCAGTACGTCCTCACTGAGACAGAGCCTGCTTCTCAGCTTAGTGTTAAACGAGCACTACAACAGTTATTAACTGAGAGCTTTCTTTGCCGAAGTTGCCATTTTCGCCATCGTATATCGTGTGGCAGGTACGATGATACTCTATACCCAGGGAAGTCAAGGAAATTTCCATTACGAAAAGATTTTGTACCAACCGGGAATCGAACCCAGACACCTTCAGCCTTGCTTTGCTTTGTAGCCGCGGACTCTTATAACTCGGCTAAGGAAGTCGTCACTGATACTTTTATACTTGTACTAATCACTACACCTGTTCTACACTACACTGAAATAATTAGTTCTGTAATGTATTGACACAGCTCGTTAATTTTTATTGAATTACGCAGCCTTGAAATCATTGAAAATTGTCCTCTCACTAACTCAACAACCACTGGATGAAATTATGGCACCTTCCAAGGCACTGGAATCAAATGGATATTGTTAAATGCTTCCAACATAAACGAATTACTTCGGAATTGCTAGTTGTGAACAGCCCTAAGGCTCGAATGCCAATCAGATCGGTGACGTAATGGTAGTTTCGTGTAGGTCCAACAACCTCGCAGGCATACAAATTTCTATCACCAGGGCAAGTGAAAACGAAACGTCGATTAATTAAAATTTACAACGTGAAATCGACCAGCACCCGTACACAGATTAATTGGGCCACCATGCGTCAAAACCGCTGATTAGTGTCATATTCGTTCGATATCACCCATTCTCCCAAGTGCCCAATTGTCATCGAGGGCCATAAATTTTTAGAACCTTTGTCGCGCAATCAACGTTAAGCAAACTGGCCACACTCCTCAATTAAACTCATTAGCGGAGGAAAACAATTCTCGGACAATCGGACAAGTTTTGCGAACGGAGCGCTGCGACGAAGATGATGGCGCAGGATCGATTGTTTGCATGGGTATCGAAGTTAATTTAATCGTTCCGTTTAAGGGCGGATCACACCAGTGCACAGTGGGATAAAATGGAATTAAAACGGTACTGAATGATACTATGGGCAATCAGGTGACCAAAAATTGATAAAAATACTTGTTTCGTATTGGAATATCATGTAGTAAATATATCGAATAATAGACGTATTTCCTATTGATGTCACAACAGAAACAGCACATAAATCTCTGGTAGTTAATTCATAAATGAGTGTAGCAACGATTGCTTTTTGAACGAGCACGCATGCACGAGGCATTACACGCGAGTTCGTCATTTTATGTTTACTGAAAATAGCAAAAACTGGGTCCACAAGGTTACCTAGACAGAAGTTTCCCTTAAAAAAATAAGATTCTTGAACTAACACCACTTGGGCTGTACCGTTTTGCATGAGTCTGCAAAGATTGATCGATGCATTTCTTTTATGCTGAAGATTGATCCGAGCTATCCTAACCGTAGCCAGTAACCAAACTAGGCAGGGTTGAGCTTTTTGCAATTTCAGCCCGAAAAAGACCAGTAACGAAAAAACCTGATCTGTATCTATTAAAAGTCGCCAAAGGTGAAAAAGCACATAAAATACTGTGTAAAGCGCATAATGCGAATCCCTATGGGTGATAATTTAAACTTAATAATGACATATTCATAATCCTACCCTTATTTAGCAATCACCCGCATAAATAAGGGGCCGTTTTGGGTAAATTTTCCCACTGTGCGTCGCTGCATTCTCAAGCTTAAATTACTGAACCCTTTAATTACAAGATTTTTGATCGATGGTTTGAAATTTACTCCAAAAACCAAAACTTCTACATCCCTTCAATTCTATTAGAATTTAGTCGATAACATTTGAACAAAGCTTAAGTGTCCGATTACGACAAAATAATGTTGGCGTCACGTTTCACAATCGGTTTCGAAAGGGTGCACAGCGATTCCGCAGACCGTGTAACGTGCCCATTAAGCGATCGTCCGCCGCCGAAGATCGAAAGAGGGGAGGAGGGAGGATTCATTCGATCGGCCAGGGAGAAAACAATCAGCATAATTGACATCCCCCGGGGCGAAATCGCATTTCATTTCTGGATTTGCGCGCCCCGAAATCGGTTCGCCGAGTGAGCCAGCCTCTCGGACCGGATCATTAACCATTTATGTTCAAATTTATGATTTCATATCATTTTGAATCGAAAATTGGCCGTTTCGAGTCGGGTTCACTGAGGAAGGGGAATGATATTGTGGGATCGCTCGCTGAAGTCAAAGAACGGCTGAAAGTGGGGTTGGAAAAGTCCAATGCAAAAAACGACGAAATTTTTTTTTAGTGGGTAGACATTTCTGAGCAAAAAGCTCAACAATTTAATACAATTCTTTATTTATTTTTCATTTTGTAGTGTTCTGAGAATAAAACAGTTGAAAAATGATGATTTTATAGTGCGTCTCTTTGATAACTTCCCACGAACTCTTTTGCTATTCCGCTCAAGAAAAGTAAAAATTTCTGCGAAAGAAATGGACAAGAAATTTTCTACAGTGAGCTTCATTTGAATTGACATTTCTTCTCAACTGCGTACTGCGATCAAAGAAAAATGCATTTCTTGCACGAAATTTTTCACGCATCGAGAAAGGCGTTTACTTTTCTGTTGATGTGCATACTTTCCTACAGTTGATAGACGACAAAAGAGCATCTGGGATAGCACTTTGTAGGCGGCGTTTAGGATAGTGATGGCACGACATTTTTCACACTCCAGTTTGTCGCCCTTTTTGTAGATAGGGCATATAATGCCTTGCTTCCACTCATCCGGAAGCTGTTCCGTTTACCAGATTCTGACTATGAACCGATGCAGACAAGCGGCCAACCTCTTGGAGTAATAGTGACTGTTTGATTTTGGCTACAACACCCATCGTGATAAGTTTGGCTCCGATACCATCAGCTGGTCAGCGGTTTGTTGTTTTTGAGCTACTGTTTGGCATTCTTAACTTCCCTCTTCGTGGGAACTGATTGGTTTCCACTGTGCGCTGTGTTAACGTAGCCGTCACTTTCACTGTCCACGTCTGTGCCATTGTTCTCTGTGCCATTCAGGTGTTCATCGTATTGCTGCTTCCACCTTTCAACACCTCGCGTCCGCCCGTCATGATGCTCCCATTCTTATCCCTGCTTATTTCAGCTCACGTCGCGAAGCCTTTGCGGGATGCGTTGAGCTTCTGACAAAACTTTCACGCAGTGCTGTTAAATGTCAAAATATTGGAAAAATTAAAATGCTTATAGCACCCTCGCATGCGAAATATCGCATCAGCAAATATTGACACTTATTTTACTTTTGCTGGCTCTACGTTCTTCAAGACATGACTTGCGCCACAATGTTACGCCAACTAACTCGGTCCATGGCTGCTAACCTCCAATTCCTCGATCGCTCCACACTTCCAAGATCCTGCTCCACTTGGTCAAACCACCTAGCTCGTTGCGCTCCCCTTCGTCTTGTACCGGCCGGATTTGAGTTGAACACCACTTTTGCGGGATTATTGTCCGGCATTCTCACAACATGTCCCGCCCATCGTACCCTTCCAGCTTTGGCGACTTTCGTGATACTGGGTTCACCGTTGAGTTGCGAAAGCTCGTGGTTCATTCTTCTTCTCCATACGCCGTTCTCACATACTCCGCCGAAGATCGTGATAAGCACACGTCGTTCAAAAACTCCTAGCGCTTGCAGGTCCTATTCGAGCATTGTCCACGTCTTATGCCCGTAGAGGACTACCGGTCTTATTAGCGTCTTGTACATGGTGCATTGAGTACGGAAGTGAAGTTTACCAGACCGCAAGGTCTTGTGGAGTCCGTAGTAAGCACGACTTCCTGCAACGATACATCTTCGAGTTTCTCTGCTGCAGTTGTTATCCGACGTTATCAACGATCCGAGGTAGACAAATTCGTCCACCACCTCGAACTCATCCCCGTCGATCATCACGCATCTGCCAATGCGAGCTCTATCGCGCTCGGTTCCTCCAGCCAGCAGATATTTCGTCTTCGACGTATTTACCTTCAATCCAACCCGATCTGCTTCACGTTTCAGCCTGGTATACTGTTCAGAAACCACCTGGAACGTTCTTCCGACAATGTCTACGTCGTCAGCAAAGCAGATGAACTGGCTGGATTTATTGAAGATCGTGCCCCGCATGTTGAAGCCCGCCCGTTTCATAACACCTTCTAGCGCAATATTGAACAGGAGGCAGGAAAGACCATCACCTTGTCGAAGTTCTTTGCGTGTTTCAAACGGGTCCGATAAAGCACCCGATATCTTCACACAGCACTGTACACTATCCACCGTTGCTTTGATCAGTCTAGTCAGTTTCCCGGGAAAACCATTCTCGTTCATAATCTTCCATAGCTCTTCGCGGTCGATGGTATCATAGGCCGCTTTGAAATCGATGAATAGGTGGTGCGTAGGGACTTGATATTCGCGACACTTTTGGAGGATCTGCCGCAACATAAAGATTTGGTCTGTCGTCGATCGACCGTCCACAAATCCGGCTTGATAACTTCAACAAATCTGCTTGCCAGGGGCGATAGACGGCGGAAGATGATCTGGAAAAGCACTTTATAGGCTGCATTAAAAATGGTGATCGCTCGATAGTTCTCACATTCTAACTTGTCACCCTTTTTGTATATTGGGTATATTATTCCCTCCTTCCACTCCTCCGGTAGCTGTTCTGTATCTCAAATCCTGGCTATCAAACGGTGCAGACAAGTGACCTGTCCGGGCCCATTGTAATAAGCTCCGCTCCAATACCATCCTTTCCAGCTGCTTTGTTGTACTTAAGCTGTTTGATAGCATCCTTAACTTCACCTATTGTGGGAGTTGGCACGTCTCCCTCATCCGCCGTACTGATAAAGCCTTTCCTCCTGCTGTCTTGATCTTCTTCCTCTGCGCCGTTTAGGTGTGCATCGTAGTGCTGCTTCCACCTTTCAATCACCTCACGTTCGTCCGTCAAGATACCTCCATCCTTATCCCGGCACATTTCGGCTCGCGGCACAAAACCTTTGCGGGATGCATTTAGTTTCTTGTAGAACTTTCGTGTTTCTTGAGAACGATACAGCTGCTCCATCTCTTCGCACTCCAACTCTTCCAGGCGGCGCTTTTTATCCCGGAATAGATGGGTTTGCTGTCTTCGCTTCTGTTTGTATCGTTCCACGTTTTGACGGAAGGCACCTTGCTGCAGCATCATCGCCCGCGCTGCATTCTTCTCATCCAAAACCGTCTGACACTCCTCGTCGAACCAACCGTTCCGTCGATTTGCTTCCACGAACCCAATGGCACCTTCCGCTGCGTTGTTAATGGCTGCTTTGAGACTACTCCAGCAGTCCTCATGAGGGGCTTCGGTGAGCTCTCCCTCTTCCGGCAACGCTGCTTCAAGGCTTTGCGCGCAATCAGTTGCAACTTCGGGTAGCTTGAGTCGTTGCAGATTGTACCATGGCGGGCGTCGGTACCGAATGTTGTCCACAACGGAGAGTCGTTGGCGCACTTTCACCGTCACTAGGTAGTGGTCGGAATCGATGTTTGCGCCGCGATAAGTTCTGATGTCGATAATGTCCAAGAAGTGTCTACCATCAATCAAAACGTGGTCGATTTGCTATTCAGTTTGTTGGGGTGATCTCCAGGTGCACCGATACGGGAGGCTGTGCTGGAAGTAGGTACTACGTATGGCCATGTTTTTGGAGGCGGCGAAATCAATCAGTCTAAGGCCGTTTTCGTTCGTAAGCTGGTGAGCGCTGAACTTCCTTATAATCGGTCGAAATTCCTCCTCCTGGCCAGCCTGAGTATTGAGATCTCCGATAACGATTTTGACATCATGGCTTGGGCAGCCGTCGTATTCACGTTTCAGCTGGGCGTAAAAAGCGTCCTTATCGTCATCGTCACTTGCTAGGTGAGGGCTGTGCACGTTGATTAAGCTGATATTGAAGAAATGGCCTTTGATCCTCAACTTGCACATTCTGTTGTCGATTGGCCACCACCCAATCACGCACCTCTGCATTTCGCCCATCACGATTAAAGCTGTACCCAGCTCATGTCTGTTGCCGCAGCTCTGGTAGATGGTAAAACCATCCCTATACGTATGTACCGTTGACCCTTTCCAGCAAACCTCCTGCAGCGCTACGATGTCGAACCTGCGGACCCTCAATAATTCGGAAAGAATGCGGGTACTTCCCAAGAAATTGAGAGGCTTACAGTTCCATGATCCGAGTTTCCAATCGTTAGTCCGTTTTCGATGCCTGGGTCTATGCCGATTGTTCCGGTCCGAATTTACATTGTATGCTTCCTGTACTGATGATTTTTACGGCTGGCTTGTAAGGCCTGCACCAACCCCCTGTCTCGCCGGAGGATCATCGTGCACAGCACTGTTTAGAGTCCCACGCTGGCACTAGGATGATGACCAGCCGCTTCTAACATGGAGAACAGACGCTGTTTTGAGCCGCCCCTAACATGGAGAACAGACGCTCTGATAAGCTACACCCTCAGAAGAGAGGAGCCCCCCTTCCCTGTCAGCATACGACCAAGGTTCCACCAGGGTTGGTTACCCGATCTTCCCTACGGTTACTCGTACCCCAGGCGGCACCACGGGGAGGTAGGGATAGGAGTTACAGGACAAGAGGCTAAGGACCACAAATGGGATCTATTTTATACCTGCAGGTACGCGAAGTACCAATGGTACGCATTGTCCAGTCATTTACCACCCAGCAAATATTGACAACCGATAGTAATTCGGAAAAGGTTACCGGGAAAAACATTTTCCGATGACTTTTTCCACTAGGAGCGATGATATTAACAATATTCAAACGTCAAAGTCACGTGAAATTCGTGACATTTAATAGCCCTGCTTTCACGTAACTTTAGAACAGTATAACAGCTTCATCTCTTGGCACTACACCTCTTCCATGCAGCGCTTTTTGTCCCGGAATAGGCGGGTTTGCAGTTTACGCTTCAGTCTGTATCGTTCCGCGCTTTGCTGTGTACCATGCTGCAGCATTGCAGCCCGCGCTGCTTTCGTCTCCTCAAATATCTCCTGGAACTACTCGCCAATTCAATCGATTCTTGAACTTCTTTTCACGAATTCGACAATGCTTTCGGCAACTTCGTTAATAGCTGCTTTGACTGTCATCCAACAGTCCTCAGCTGCTACTGTGGGACAGTTATTTCTTTATGGGTATTAAATATATTTGCAACTTATTCCAGAAACAGTTCATAGCTGTTACAATACCACACACTACGAAAATTCCATGCTAAATCAAATACTTGAAGTTAAACAATAATGAGTAATTTTAAAAAATATTTATAAATGATGCTTTATTCTTGTAAAATTGCATCCAATGTGACGCAAAAGTGTTGTGATCCAAACAGTATTAAGTTTCATGAATCCTTTGATTGCTGCCGAGCATCACATTAAAGTAGGTACGATTTCTAGATTTTTGTAAAGTTCCAATGAAGTGGAAATCATAGTTATAGTTTCAAAACTCAATAATTTTTTCCCAAGAATTTCCACCGCCGTCGAACGAACACAGCTGTAAAACATCGGTAAAACAACAGTCACGTATCGGAAAAGTAAAAGAAAGGGTTATCGGCATTCGCAGAAATATATTAAATTAGCGTAATTGCATAGTAAGTAAATTATATTTCGGATGTTTCTGCGCTCCATCACTGAGCAAAAACAAAGAATGATTTTGGCAAAATATATGGCCAACCATCACCGTGACGCAGAAAGGCAAAATCGGACGAAGAACGAATCGCAAAATATCATTCCGTCTGTGGGTCCAGTACTGTACACAAATTATCGACGATAATTCAATAATGGAAGCGCACCAATTTGGGCCTGAGAATTCCGCTCGGATGATGGATCACGTCCCACGGTGACGGCCATAATTCGTCGGAATGCATTCGAGTCCCCAATTACAGCCGGGTCTAATTGGGGGTACCGATATAGGGAAATCAAATTTGTCCGAATACAACTCTATCGATACGCTGGTAATTGACATCGACGGCTGAGAGAATCACATTTTGTACTCCCGGCTACTACACTGAGAAAATTTTTGACTTAGAAATTACTTGATGTCATGAATAGATTTTTTCCATGTAACACCGCATCTACAAGATATATATTCCAGTAATACAATTATTTCTCTAGACAGTTCAATAAAATTTACTTATATCTTCCCTGCGAAATGTTGTAGATTTTAAGTGAACTAAATCAGCAATATTCTTATCAATTCTTAGTGTTCGGACTCACCACAAACAACATCTTCAATTCATCAACCCTGGACGAAACACTTACATGTCAAATCACTGAATATTCAATTTTGGAAGATTCCTAGCTTTTTCAAGCGAAATTCACCTTCATATTATTCTGAGTGTATGTGGCAGTCAATGGACCATTCGAAGCGGGATTATAAAATTACTTAATTACTTAGTGCACTCCATCAATTCGGATGCAATCGGTGGGCGCTCGTTCAGTTTGGGTAGCCGTGTGCATTTCCCCGCTTTTGTCACTATCGCAGTTTTCAATAAAAATAAAACATTTTATGAGCAGCGAAGCGTTGTAAAAACGGCTCAAAGGATCGTGAACTGCAACGACTTTCGCCAATGGCCAAGACGACGACCTAAATGGCCCATTACCCAAAGCACCTTTTCTCGCTGATCGCGCACCGGACTTGCGCACTTACGTATATGCCTACAGAAGGAATCAATTAAATGCAAATAATAATAAAATTTAAATGCCATTCTTTTGATCCACACATTGAAAGCCTGAGGACGATGTGGTGGCGGAGTGATTGCCTGACAAAGTCGAAATAAGACGAGGGATTAAACGAGCGTGAAATTTAGAAGCGATGTGGAACTTTAATTCCGTTGCGTAGAATCTTTCGAATACTTTCAGGCTATGTCGGTGCTAAGGAATCAAGAAAATAATGATTACTGTCTTATAAGCTTTGTAATGGGCGTAGCCGGGGACCATTCTTAGCCTAGCCAATGCTGAAAATGTGTAGGTTCGATTCACGGTCGGTCCAGGATCTATTCGTAATGTAAATTTCCATGACTTCCTTGGATATAGAGTATCCTGCCACACGATAAACAGGTGCGAAAATGGCAACTTTGGCGAAAGAAGCTCTCAATTATCTCGCAAATAGATTTTCGAAAAGTAGTTAAAATGGTGTTAAAATTCAACATATGATACAAAACAGCATTAGTGTCACATTACCTTTCCGGTTTATGATTTTGGGGAAAATATAGCGAAGATACAAAAACCGAGTATCTTTGGAAGAACCCTCTCAACCATAAAATTAGCAGCTGTCAATTGTGAACGTTTTCGAACGTATGATTGAAAAACCCTAGTAAATGAGCACGAAACTTGTAGATAATGCCTTACCGAACCGTCACGTCATGGAAATCATCCGTAAAATAGCTTTACTTCTTGATTTTACTGGATAGAAAATATAAACAAACTGCTTCCAGAGTATCGCCATAATTGGTACCAGTTATCACCGGTTTATGGACAAAAGGTCGAAAGATAAAAGGTCGAAAGGACAAAGGGTCGGAAGACAAAAGGTCGAAAGGACAAAAGGTCGAAAATTATTTGCAAGGTGGGAATTTTTTCCTTCTTTGAAAAAAGATTTTCGACCTTTTGTCCCTTTTTTTTTTGTTCTTTGACCTTTTGTCTTTTCGACCTTTTGTCTTTCTACCTTTTGTACTTTCGACCTTTTGTCTTTCGACCTTTTGTCATAGATTCATTCTTATCAAGGTCTAATCATCATCAAAAACGAATAGTTTTATCAATCCTGTGAATAGCAGCCTTAATATGCTAGTGGAACAATAAGAAAAAAAATCAAAATTGCTGTTACTGGTACTTCTACCCTATACACTTTTCAAGCTGTTCAATTAGTTTTTTGAGAGCAAAGATTACTCCATTACTATTCTGCTTTTTTTTCTAAAGTATACTAAGTACCACTAATGATGCATCCAATGATCCATTTTCTCGAAAGATTTCTACGAATATTTCCTCTTACTTCCTCTTCAGGAATCCCTCCAGGAATAGTTTCAAGGATACCGCCAATATTTTTTTTCAGGAATCAGTCTAAGAACTAAGAAGCAAGTTGCACTGTTTTGACTTCTGTGTTGCCAATATTGCCTGCTGCAATTAAATAGAATATGTTTAATGTTAGGATTTGGAAGAGAGGCACAGATACTACACATGGAATATGATGCAACGTTTTTCCAACTTGCAAGATAACTCCAGTTTGTCAACAACAATCAGACTTGATGAAAATCGCTAGTTTTCTTTTGTTGTGTACCTCCGATCTTTCCGGACAAACATGGAAAAAGGACCATAGTTTATCTGCATTTAATTTTCATTTTTATCGTTGCCGCTGCAACCAACAACTATAGTTTCGAATGCGGTACTTTCGGGGAAGCAAGTTCTTGGAATCCGGAACTGCAATTCGGGTTCGGAAGCTTTACCCGCGGCTACATCGGCGTTGGGTACCGCGCTATCGAGCATTTACATTCGAACGGTGGGTGAAGAATACGCTTCCGCAACTTCAATAATTTTAAATAAATCAAAATGTGTGGCCTTTTCATGATTCTTATTCCGGACGCTTCCTCACTTTTGCCTCATATTCCGGACACTTTGAATCGAATTCCGGACAGCTCATGATAATCATTAATGGAACAGTCAAATCATCAATCGAAATCGTTAAACCACCAAAGAGACATCTAAGGTAGTTGGGCATAGACCTGTGCACCGAAATATTTTTAATCGGCGGCGGCGTGAGGTGAATTGGACATCAAAAATTGAAAATTGTCTTCTTTTTCCTGCGTTACATTCCTACTGGTACAGACCCTAGGATAGCCTTCTTCTTAGCTTGGTTTTCTACAAACACTTCCACAGTTGTTAACTAAGAGCTTTCTTTGCCAAAGTTGCCATTTGCACATTCGTGTCTCGTGTGGCTGGTATGATGATACTTTTTGCCCAAGAGAAGCATGTAAATTTTCTTTTATACGAAAAGTTCCTGAACTGATCGGGAATCGACCCAGATACCTTCAGCATGGAGCTTTCTTTGTAGCCGCAGGCATAACCATACTTTATGCCCTGAAACCTCGAAAAAATTACGAAAAAAACGGTGGGAATTGAACTCACAACCCAACACCCAAGATCATGCTGAATATTTTTGCGTTGAACGCTTGGGAAATTTGGGTGCATAAATATAAACTACAATAAAAACGATGAAACACTATCACAATAATTCAAATAATACAGCGATGTAAATTGTTGTCCCATATTCGCTTATGTGGAATAATCTTTGAAGGATCTTAAAATAATGAATAACCAGGAAAAATACTGGAAGAACAAGAAAGGAACTGTATGATTTGTCGGTAAAATTGTGTATGAAAAATATTTGGAAATGTTTTGCTGGACTTTTAGGAGAAATCTTCGAAAAATTCAAGCAAAAATATTAGAAAAAAACCTCAAAGTAATCCTAAAAAACAATAAAAAATCTGTTCAAAATTCTAGTAGCAATATACGTGCTGATAATGACTTGCATGGATGATATCCTGATGAAAACTTTGGATGAACCTCTTCAGTAATACAAGAAAAAATCTTGTAAACATTATTGTTAGTGATTTAGGAACAATATGTCAAAAAACAAAACGTCGAAAGCTATGAATTTGAAATATTGTTTATTAGACTTTTTTTCACATCAGATTCGATTAAATATGATCTGAATAACGTTTTGCACATAATGAATCATTTTTTTTTTATTTTGTCCTTTCAACATTTTGGCATTCGACGTTTTGGGATTCGATGTGTTGTCACCCAACCATTATAAGTATTAGTCAATGAGTTTTTAGATGTATCTTTAGAACATATCTTAACGGAAATCATGGCAAAATCCCAAGAGAACAACTGGAGTTTTATCTAAAGAAAATCCGCTGAAAATAAATTGAAGGATGGTTGGAAAATTTTAAGAGAAAGACGTTGATGAGGTTTTACTTTTTCTGGAAGAATTAATTTAAAGAAATTCATAAGCTAGTGCATCATGATCAATTTTGACCAAATTTACATGCAGTATAATATGGCGATATTATGCTTATGCATGTGAATGGTGATAAGATCTGTGAATTTGCTTCGAGAATTTTGAAAAAAATCTTAAGGATCATTAAGAGGCATATCTATAGTGGGCAGTATCCATGATACCACACCATTTTTTTCCAACAAACACAATACATTTTCTCGATTTAAACTTGAGATAATAGCACTATAAGGAACATCAATACCAATACTAACAAAAACGCATATGAATATTGATTGTTTTATACATACTATGCAAAATAACCGAAACTCGAACGGAAATGAAAATCCGAACTAGTTAGTAACTTGAATTTTTTCCCCGACGTTTTGGCCATTTGATTCTTAAGGACAATAACGATTGACCATTTTACCCTTGAAAAAGGCTACAACAAATGGCCGAAACGTCGGGGAAAATAAATTAAAACGTTCGCAGATCAAGACTGAGATAGCCGACAACCAAGAATTTACGTTATTGACTTGGTTATTATGTTATTCCATAAGCAAATTGTTGTTATTATTTTCTGTTAATATTCCCAATTCAAAAAAGTAGTTAAGTCAATAACAAGTTTAGAAATCTATCATCCATCTGCTCGGAAAAAGCGGTAAAAATGTACATAATGTAATTTTTTGGTAAATATTGCGATAATTTTTACTTGCAATTAAAAATTGTTACATTTTTTATGAATAAAACAAGCGGTGTGTTTGGTGAATGAATTTCTTTAGCAATAATTACTTATTAAGTTTATCAATTCAGTAGAAATTTCCATTGAAAATACAGTTGCGCTCATATAAAAATCCATAGCCACCATAAAAGAATTAATAGTTTTTTTTTTTTCAAAGATCCTTAAGAATTTTTGAAATAAATATATGCGGAATCGTGAAGAATTTACTAGAGAATTCTGTTAGAGAATTCTGGAACAATCATTTAAGGGTTTTCCTTGGAAAAAAATTGAATGAACAATTGACAAATGTCGAAAAAGTATTTTTGGTGGTATTCCGGAAGAAGTCGATAGAGGAAACCCATGTTAAAATGTCTGAAGGAATTCTAAGAGATTCGATTGAGTATGTTCTGAATAAATCTCAAAAGTAATTCGTAGCCGGTCACCTAATCATGAATTCGTTGAATAAATGTAGGTATCCTTTGATGAATTCTAGAAAAAAAAAACACTGGCAGGATTCTTGCAGGAATCCTTGCAATAATTTCTCGATGAACCCCTATCGCAACATTCGAAGTAATTACTTAAGGAATTTTTGAAGCATTTGTTAGATAAATGATTGAAGGAATTCGTGCAGAAACATGTGAAAGAATCCCGGAAGGGTAGTTTTGGTTTATAGAATAATTGGTACAGGATTTTCGTTTTTACTTTTTAAGAAATCCCTTGATTATCCTTTATAACACGATTGTTTTCAAAGTAGACTGCTGTACTTACTCTTAAGTAATAAATGAGGAAATAATTTAAATTCCTACATATTCCTGGAAAAGAATTAAAAAATATCTGAGAGGGAAGGATAAAAAATCTCAAATGAATTCCTTAAAAAACGCCAGAGGAATCTTTGAAATATTTGTGGAATTATGGACGAATAAATTACTGGACGATTTGAAAAAAACAAGCATACAAGAGAAAACTTTGAAAAACCTTCTTTGGAAATAGTTCCAGCGTATAAAATTGAAACAATTTTTTGAGGAATATATGATGAAACTCCTATGAAGATTCCTTGGTAGTGTTTTGTAGAAATTTCAATTGATTTTATCGTGGCATCTTTTGAGATCCGTATAGAGTGGTTACTGAAGGTACCTCTGTAAGACCAATAATTATTCATTCTGAAGGAATTCATACAGGAAACTCTGAAAGAGTTCAAGAAGAAACTCGTGTATGTATTCCAGCACAAATCCCTGAAGAATCGCTGGAAGTTTCCAAGATGGAGTTGATAGAGACATTCCCCAAGTTCTTGGATGATCATGTGGAGGAATTATTGGATCAATTCCTTGATGAATTTCTGTAAGAATACCCATAGGAATTCCTTAAGCAATATTGGATTGTTTTGTAGTTTTTTTTTTAAACAGTAAGTAAAATTTAAAAAAAAAACGAATTTTTCATGGGCGTGAAAATACAAAATCGGCGGCGTAGTGTTGGTCAACGTATGGCGCGCCGCCGATAACTCATTCGGCGTCGGCGTGACGTTAATTGGATCGGCGGCGGCGGCGTGGCGTGGCGGCGCACAGGTCTAGTTGGGCATTAAAAATTTTCAAAGATATTTATGGAAAAAGTTTACTGAAACGAACCTTGAAATTGAGAACTTTTGAACAGCAAAAATTGAAACATTTCGCGTGAAATGTTTCCCATACAAAGTAGAGTGTCCGGAATTTGAAGCTGTCCGTAATATGAATCAAAACGGTACTGTAGTTTCAGCAGCTTCTATCATGACGTCGCATATTGGTTTGAGTGGTCTGATGCCTACTGTTTACGGCAGTCACCCGTACTACGAGGCCGCGCCAATGGGACATCTTGCGTCAACAAATGCAGTTGTATCTGAAGGACCTGTCCAAGGAAATCCATCGCCAAAAAGTCTGTCAGTTCCACCTCAAGTTATTCCGCTTGATACAACAGTTGGCTATGGAAATAGATCAATGGCTAACCCGGTAGTATGTTTCAACCATCATCAGCTGCAGTTGAATCACTAGAATCTGGTTTGAGTGGAATGCGAATTAGTCCATCAGTAGGTCCATCGAGTGCTCAACTAGCTGCCCGGCAAGTAATGCCGCGCAAGCTGCCAAAGTTTAATGGCGATCCGCTAGAGTGGATCATTTTCTTCAGATCTTTTAAGAACACAACGGAGGTCTGTGGGTACAGCGATGCAGCGAATTTGGCGAGATTGCAGCGCAAAGCGAAGCCGTCTACTGCTACCAGCTTCAGTATCATATGTAATGGAGACGCTGCACAAGCGTTACGGAATACTGGACATCGAAAGTGGACATGCCACTCAAAGAAGGAATGTGGGGTTGATGGCTGTCGCATTTAGCATCACAAGCTTCTGCACAGTAGTCAGCCCAACGGAAGCGACCGAAGCAGTACACCACAACTACCACCACACGAAATCGTTTTCCCTTTTCTGTTATCTGCTAGTTATACTCTCTGGAAACGGAAAACAGGTGGGAACATACGCTTTCCTGGATGATGGATCGTCGTCGACATTAGTGGAAGAGACGATTGCAGTTTAGTTGGGAATTAAAGGTGAGCCGGATAATCTTTGGTTAGGATGGACGGGCAAGATCGACCGACATGGAAATAGGCTCCAAACGGGTCGACGTAGATATTTCTGGAACTGTTTGCACTACAGTGAGCTGTCGAAGGACTACCCTCACCTACGGGGTCTGTCAGTCTGCAATGCATGCAAAACCTGGTATTATCATCGGGTTTGAACATGTATATCTCCTTACTAGTCTAAAGGTTCGCGAAGGTGTGTCGGCTGGTGTGTCTACGGAAGAAATTCTGGGAACGAAGGAACAGTAGAGCGGCTGAATCTCCACATTGAACAGAAAATGAGCAACAATGACCTGTACGATTCGATGAAGAAGTTTTTCGCCGTCGAGGAAGCTGTTGTGGTAAAGCCCGTTGAATCTAAACAAGATCAACGAGTTCGTAGTATTTTGGAAGCAACCACAGTGCGTCGAGTATCTACAATTGAGACTGGTTTGTTGTGGCGCAAGGAGAACATTCACTTTCCGGAGAGCTACCAGATGGCTATGAGCTGGCTCTGGGGACTAGTGAAGGGTTTTTTTTAAGGACTCAGAGCTTCATAGAAGAGTGAACGAACAGATCGACAGTTATGAACAGAAGAAGAATATTACTAAAGCATCAACCGAAGAAGTCGCCAGACTGAATCCTCACCATGTCTTGTACTAACCGCTAGGAGTAGTGATATATCCCAAGAAGCCAAGTGAAATCCGTATGGTTTGGGATGCGGCTGCGAAAGTCGCTAGAGTCTGCTTCAACGATATGCTCCTTAAGAGTCCGGATCTTCTAGTGTCCCTAATGGAGATTCTATTGAATTTCAGACAGGGTAAATTTACTGTGCGCTCCGACATTCTGGAAATGTTTCTTCGTATTCTCATCTGAGATGAAGACAAATGGTCACAATGTTTTCTTTGGAGAAACAGACCCGAAGAAGATGTGTAAGTATACGTGATTAACGTTGCAATGTTCGGCTCTAGGAGCTCTCCGTGTACAGCGCAGTTCGTGAAGAATTGGAATGCGTTCGAACAGTAATAGTGGAAAGAAAAGTACCTTAGAGCAGTAGAAGTGGTAACCAAGATGACTTCCTCGACAGTGTCGACTCAGTAGAATAGGCAGTGGAACTCGCAAATCAAGTTCAAGAAATACACTCATCACCTGGGTTTGAAATTGGGAAAATTCTTTCCAATAAGAAAGAGGTGATCTGAGTAGGCCCAGCTAGCCGTAGCGGTAAACGCGCAGCTATTCAGCATGACCATGCTGAGGGTCGTGGGTTCGAATCCCGCTGGTCGAGGATCTTTTCGTAAAGGAAATTTTCTCGATTCCCAGGGCATAGAGTATCTTCGTACCTGCCACACAATATACACATGCAAAAATGGTCAATCGGCAAAGAAAGCTCTCAGTTAATAACTGTGGAAGTGCTCATAAGAACATTAATCTGAGAAGCAGGCTTTGTCCCAGTTGGGACGTAACGCCAGAAAGAAGAAGAAGAAGTGATCTGAGTAGGCTGTGCACGCGAATGGACGTGTTTTGGTTTTGCTGTCACGTTTCATCTCGGTTCCTATTTTTTTTCTTTTTTTTTCTAATTTGGCCGGCTTTTTCTATAAATATCAGCTTTTTCCTTTCTGTTTTCCACGTGTTTGGATCACTTTTAAATAATATATTGTGGAAAGGAAAAAATGGCAAACATCGTCTTCGATCAGCTGAACGGACGACTGCGGAAGTGTTTGGATCCCACTTTGTGAATTTCGGCGGATTACAGAGGAGCTTCGAAAGTGGAATTTGGTGGGTTTGTTCCAGCAGCGCATGATTGCAATGCGTAAATAATTCCTTTCTCTGCCAACGTCTACCAAACGTATCCCATGGCACTACCCTTTCCATCAACATTCCACAACATCTCGTAACACCTATGAGAGGTCGTAGAGTTCTCTGCATCTTTCTTAAGTAGGTGTTCAATCAATCATCCTTTTCCATTCCCCAGCTTTCGCAAGGACGTGGCCAGGACAGCTCTCGATTATTGGAGGATGCGTCAATCTTGTCTAAGAGTAAGAGATTAGTTCCAAATTTCTGACTTTGGTAACGGACGGGAAGGAGGCAACCGTCATACAATGGTCTAGGACTGTACCAGCTACGAATTTGTGCGAAATGCTTAATGCTAAAGGAGAATCGAGTTCAGCCATCAGTAAGCCCTTGCTTGTGGACAAAGTGTACAAGCGTGTTCTCGCCGTTATATGGATTCCTTCAAAAAACATGTTTACATTCAGCCAGCACGGAGTTGAGGAAGTTCTAGGTTACGAGTCGGAGATTCCAACCATGCGTCAGGTGCCGCGTATTGTTATGAAGCTGTTCAATTCATTAGGATTCGTTGCACTCTTCGTTGTGCAGGAAAAATCTTGAAGCAGGAGATTTGGCGCACAGACACGAACTGTGACGAACCTATCGCAGAACAGTTACACGACCTATGGATGAGGTGGATCGAGCAGTACCGGAAGATCGACGAAGTAAGCGTTCCACGTTGTTTCTTTGGTAAATTTCACCCGCGACAAGGCATAGTATACGTTCACCGAGCTGTAGCAGTGTGGAAAAATCCTTCAAGCGAGAGAAAGCTGCTCAGAATACTTGGTCAAAGCGAGTTTATGAAGGCAGAGCAATCACTTTGGCGACAATCACACGCATATGCTGAAGAAATTCATCTATTGGGCGAAGGACAGAATGTAGCTAAAGCAAGCTCGACTCGTGCGCCGTCTCCATATTTAGACGACATAGGAGTTTTACGGGTCGGGGCACCCAGTGGTCATGCCTAGAAGCCACAGAATCACGTATCTCATCGAACTAAGTTTTCACCAACGGTTCTTACATGCTAACAGCGAAACAGTTTGCAACGAGCAGAGGCAGCAGTTCTACATTCCAAGGATGTGAAGGATGTGCGGAGTGTTTGTCGCAGTTGCCACACAGTACGAACGAAACGTGTAAATTTCTGAGACATATAATGCACATGATTGGAGCGTGGTATATAATGGATTTTTACATGACATGTCATGTAAACTTCAATTATATGTCATGTAATCCAGCAGGATTCTGTGTGATTACATGACATATAACACAAATTTACATGATTCCAGACTTAAATTTACATGACGTCATGTTTACATCGCATAAATGAAGTTTACATGACGTGTAATCTTCATTATTTTTAACTGTGCAGTATTGTTAAATTAGGAACGCGTCCCCAGCTCCACCGTTGATGGGTCCGCACTTACAAGAGAAAAAAAAAAACACTTTCAATTAACTTAACCTAACAAAACTGTCGTAAACGAATATTACAAATCCACTCATCATGCGAACTGAATCTTTCGATCCCAAACTGATTCTTAAACTATTTCCGATACTGAAAACGTAGACCTGCGCTGAAAGTCGAGAGCCCGAACCGAACCCATATTCGATCGAATATAAAGAACATTTTTTCCATTTCGTATTCCATTTCATCTCTCATACACAAGCATGCATCACTCCAATGTAAAACGTCAAACCTCAAGGGTTAAACTCGCTGATGCTGGAATACACAGTCAAAAATAATGAAGATTACATGTCATGTAAACTTCATTTATGCGATGTAAACATGGCGTCATGTAAATTTAAGTCTGGATTCATGTAAATTTGTGTTATATGTCATGTAATCACACAGAGTCCTGCTGGATTACATGACATATAATTGTAGTTTACATTACATGTCATGTAAATATCCATTATATACCACGCTCCAATTATGTGCATTATATGTCTCAGAAATTTACACGTTTTGTTCGAACTGTGTACTCACGCTCAACACTTCTCACTTATCTTAAAAGATTGTCAATTTCTTAATCCTTGACACTACAATAACCTAAATATATAACGCATTAATCGTGGCAGTAGAAGATTGGTATAAAAAATATGGTTATATGAAATTTATATATATACAGCCATTCCATGAAAAACCGATCTAGTGGGTCATCGAATTCCATGAAAATTTGATTTTTTTTATTAGGGTGACCATTTCTAAAATAGGATGACCTCTAAAAACAATCATAACTTTTGAACCGCTTGACTGATTTTCATATTTCTTGGACAAAACAAAAGCTAACAATTCACAAAAATTGTTTGATTTTTACATGAAAAAAATCAATAATTTCCGTTTTTTCGTGTTTCGAAAGCCTCGGGACCAAAGGGGCTATTGCTGTTCTCATTTTTTCTTGAAGGTTCAGTAAATTTACGTTTACTGTCAAATTTTAAGTAATGTATGTTTTTAATTTTTTGATATATTTTTTTGAAAATAAAAAATCAGTCATTTTTCATCGGCACACACTGTAGGTCTCAGCAGAATAGATTTTTTATTTAAAAAAAATAATAACTTTTAAACAGCTCAACCGATTCCCAATCTTTTTTAATGAAATAAAAGCTTAATATATCAACTTTTCAGAAAAAATATTAAAACCCCTAATTTTTTTTGTTTTACATGAATTATATGAAAATTTCCTAAAAAAAAATATTTTTTTATATTTTTTCATGTAAAAAAAATATAAAATAAGTTTTTGCAAAATTAAGTTGAAACTAATGATTTTTTTACAATAATTTTTTCAAACATTAAAATATTTAAAGAAAAACAAGATTTTTTCGTACAGTACCGTAAAACGGGGTAACTTTGATAGTTTTTTGGAAGAAAACTTCAATATTTATGCATGCTGTTTCAAAGAATTACATTTTATATTTTTAAAGCAAGTACTGACATCCTAGCTATCGATTGTACTTGATAGATTGCCAAAAGATTTATTCTGTATGGATATATTATTTTTCATATAATCGAAAGTCGGTTTTCTGTTTTGGGGTAACTTTGATAATCGAACAAAATTTATTGAATTATGGAACATTTATAGGGCGTTACATACCTCTAGGCGTTTAACGCTATATGTAAATTTCTGACTTAGATTACAAAAATGGTCCCAGTTTGTAAAAATGGATTTCGCTAAGAGATTTGTGACCGAATTCATGTTCTACTATAACTAGGCTGTCATGGATAAGTGACGAATTCATTATGACTTTATCACTGATCGTAGAACAGATTGTTTGTAAGCGGTGCAAAAACGCTAAAAACTTGTAAATTTTTAGAATTTGCATATAAATCCTCAAATGCACTTGATTCCAACGAAAATAGCTTTGACATGAAGTGTCATACTATTACTTTTTACTATTTCATTCGTTTTTCTTAACTGATTGACAGAAACTTCGTTTTTTTCGTTTAATATGTTGTGGGTCTCGCACTATCAAAGTTACCCGCATTATCAAAGTTACCCCGTTTTACGGTACATGCATGTTATCGAATTTGAGTGACGCATAGTTTCTCAATTTCGACGTAAAATATATAAAAATTGTTTACCATAACTTTGTTATTTGAAGTCCTGGAACTTTGGTGTCTTCGACAACTTGTCGTATTTTTACACGTTCTAAAACTTTGCCGAAGACGCTAAAACTCTAAAACGCGAAATAAAAAAAGTTCGTATCGCAGCGCCACCAAGCATGCGGCAAAATTACCAACTAACTTTTATCATCAAATTAAAGAACAAACATATCCTAGATAAGTCTCATTTGACACGAACCCGAAAAAATGCACTCCTAGAGGTTTTGTTTGGCTAAATTCTGCTCCTTGTGAAATGTATGTTGGTTTTTTTTTTAAACGATCAAGTTTTCAGTGTTTCTATGTGTTCATATGCTTTTTCTATGTTTAGAAGAGCAGGACCAATAGATTTGTTGGAACAAATGAAATTTGTTGCACGTAAAAGTTGATAAGTGGTCAAGTTGGAATTGGCAAAAGTTGCATTTTAGTTGATGTGGACCATCATTCTGTTCAAAACTATTTATTCAAAAAGTTTTCCGATGAAGGAAAGCAAGCTGGTTGGATGATAGCTGGTAGCTATGGCATGATTTATGTCCGGTTTCAAAATTGGTACCACCTTGGCATTTTTTAATTGTCAGGAAAATATGCCAACTGAAAACGTTTGTTAATTATATCAACCACGAATGATAAGCTATTCTCTGGAAGATTCTATCTCAACATTTTGGTTTTTGACGTTTCGTCCTTTCGATGTTTCAGGATATCACTGCGGAACACGGTTTTGTCTCAAGCACCAAAATACCGCTGTTTACTTAATTAAGGGGTGCTGAATCCATTGCCGTTTTCAGAAATATCACATCACGTCTAGTTTTTGAGATATTGGCTGTTGAATGCTAAATTTGATTATTTCAGCCAACTTGCATGCAAGTTTACCAGCTTGTATGGCAATTTATTTGCTTAATTTGCCCAGAACTCAAACTTTATGGGTATAATAATACTTGTCATTAAAGTTCGTAATATTTGTGATGCTCAAAAGTTATTTTTTGTTGGATTAGAAAAGTATTGTATTTTGCCATATAAAAGTAACGAAAAATGTTGTATGGAGACTGCAAGCATGTTGAAAAATTCGATTTAATCTAAATTTAACCGTGTAATTTTAACCAAATTATATCTGAAATGAAAGTTCAAGTCCTATTTTGCAAGCTTGGTAGATTAGATCACATTTTTTTTGATAAATCATTGTTTGAATTTTATGTAAACATCAATGAAACCAGTGTTTTATGCAACTTTGGCGACCTGTAGCTAAAAATTGTGACGTGCTGGAATATTTATGAGAACGGCATGACATTCAGTAGCCCCAAATCTACTAGAGGCACATAATTTGATCCTTTAGACACGCGAAAATGTCATTTTTGTTGCGCTGTGTATTCATTAAAATTTATAGAATTGATTTTGCCTCTGCTATGGCCATACTATAATATGCATGTATTTTATTTCAATACCATACTATGGTGTTCGTTTGCTATGTTCTCTGCTTAAAAACTGTCTCTAATTTCAATACACACAGAGGTAAAAAATGTTTGAAAAAATCACCTCAAAGGACGTCTAATTCAAACAAAATACCGGTTTTACTCATGAAAAAACCAAAGGTGCATATAATAATATAGAATAGTTTCTAAACGCGAGCGATCGAGTGACTCACCGTGTAGGGACCGTGCCACAACGATAAACCGTAGCCAAAAAGACATTAACGCTAATTCCTTTTAATGTAGAACAAAGGACCGTCACAGCGATAAGCCCTTGTTCCTATTAGTGTTATCTCAACTCAAACCTTAAAAAACTAGCTCTGTCTGTCATCAGCTGGTAGACTGACGTGTGTGTTGCACCAGAAATTTCTTGTATGGAGTGCCATTCGATGCTCATATTTTCGAACCATTAACAGACCATAAAAATCATCTAGAATCGTTTCCATTCCTATATTGTCCGAACACGATTGGCACATTATCGAGCACTTAAATTCACATTGCTCTAGAATCGTTGTTTGCCGATCTCCGAATCGAATCACGACAATGGCGCGGCGACGACAGTCACAATGCGATGGATCCGAGCAGATCACGAATGCTGAATCAAACCCATTGGCAAAACTGCCAATCAGGTTATCTCTCGGAGCAGTTGGAGTTATCATTGGGATAGGTAATTGCAGCCCTGGCGGAAGTCTGACGATTCCGACTGTTTTTCCGCCATCTCTCCGTTGTCCCGAGGGCATCGTCGTCGGTCGCCAGCGTGCTAAACGTGTGTAGAACGGTAGCCAATCTCCCGGAATTCGATTCGAGAAACACATCGGCAGGGAGATGTGTGTTTTTATGTTATTTGCATAATTTATTTATACTTCTCAGGAAATTTGATTCCGTCTTTGATTGTTAATTAATTTTATTGCCCTTAATCATATGTAATCGGAAGCGTCCGTGCAGGGTTGTCAGAGATCTGGGAAAGTGATCTCAGTTTTTCAAACACCACAATCAGAAATCATTACCGAGCTCTCAAGTGTCGTAAGGTTCACTGAAAATTTGAACACATTTTAAGTTGATGTAGGAGGAAAGCAACATTTTCACAAACTTAGCAGTAATCAAAAGGTAAGAATGTTCTGCGATTACTAAATATATACTCGGTATATATTTTGGGAAAACAATGGTTTGATTAGGCACAAAAATGGGGCTTCATGGCAGTGCCGCAGCCCTGTCGTCCTGCTTAGTCGCGCTTAGTCGACGACTAAGAAGCTTTTCTCAGTTTTTTTTAATTTTCGACCTGATTCATGGAAAATATAGGAAGAGTGATTTATCATTGCGAGATCATGTGCATCCTAACGCCCTGTAAGACATCAATAGACATTTTCAAGCTACACCAACGCCCTGAAGTAAATTGACTTTATTATATGTAGACCAGATGCATCTGAACGCCCTGTAAGGGATGAGCCCTGGAATAAGCAGACTATATACTTAGATAAGATGCACCTCAACGCCCAGAGGACATGATTTGAAAATTCCAAGATGTATGAACGCCCTGCAGTTATCCGACCTTAACCTTCGTAGATCAGGTGAATCTTGACGCCCTGTAGAATATCAGTTCAAAATTATAAGCTGTATCAACGTCCGAGAATAATTCAACCTTACCCTTCGTAAAACAGGTGCATCTTGACGCCCTTTAAGATATCAATGAAATTATAAGCCGTTATAACGCCCTAAAATTATTCGACCTTATCCCAAGAAGACCAAATGTACTTAACGCTTAAAAAGACACCCAGACAACCAAAATGTACGTATAACGAAATCACCTGGAGGCTTTGCATGTGCAACATTTCACCTATAAGATGTCGCGAAAAGGCCTTCTACATACAAAAGTGGAGGCGATATGCGTGCATATATTATGTGATGAATAATAACATACAATGCGAGTGTATAAATATTCCACCGAACTAACTGTGATCTTATGCAACTTAACTTATGATAACAAATGTCGATTTGACAGCTGCTACGGATTGATTCGACTTACTTTGTACGAGTGTACGGGACGAAACAAAATGTACAAATGAACTCAGAAAAGAAGTGTTTTATGCGAGGAAGCTCATCAATCTGACGAGTTTATCAACGGTGTTTTGCGAGTTTGATGTAATTAGTATGAATAAACGAGTTGTAACATGAACATTCATGCGATTTCTGGTTGTCTGGGCATCAATCGAAATCAACGCCCTGTAGTGATTTGACTTTGTCACTCGTAGATCAGGTGCATCTCAATCCCCTGAGGACATTAATTGAAAATTGCAAGCTGTATTAACGTCCAGGGGTCATTAATCCTGAAAATAGATCAGGTGCATCTTAATGCCCTGTAAGACATCAATAGAAAATTCCAAGCTGTATCAACGCTCTAGAGTAATTGGACATTATCCCACCAAGATCAGATGAATCTTGACGCCCTGTAGGGTATCAGTTGCAAATTTTAAGCTGTATCAACTTCTTGGACCTCTCAACCCCCCGAAGACATTAACTGAATGTCCAAGCTGTGTCAACGCCCTGTAGTAATTTGATCTTATTTTAAGGCTAAGTAGCCCGTCATTCGTTTTGGTAACAATGATGACTTTTCAGCTTGCATTTCAAAGTGATAAAACTCAGGCTTGATAGTTTATATTAAGTTGAAAAAGTATCACTGTACGCGCTAACATGCTTTAAGTATACTGATACTTTCTTTGAATCGAAATCGTGAGATGAATTAGCAACAATCATCAACGACACGTACAACTTTCAATGACGGCCCACTTCGCCTTAAGTAGATCAGGTACATCTTGACGCCCTGGGGGCAACTATTGAAAATTCTAAGCTGTATAAACACCCTGTAGTTATTCGATCTTATCATTCATAGATCAGGTGCATCTTGACGCCCTGTTCGACATCAGATCGAAACCATAAGCTGCATGAACGCCCTAGAGTTTGCCAACCTTATCCCACGTAAACCAGATGTAAATAACACCCTGTATGACATCAATGGAAATTTCCTAGTTGTGTCCACGCCCTGGAGTAATTTGACCTTTTCTCACGTAGATCAGATGCATCTCTACCCCTGAAGACAATGATAGCAAATTTCAAACTGTATCATCAATTTGTCCTAAGTAGATTAGGTGCATTTTAATGTCGTGTTAGCTATCAATTTAGATTTCCAAGCTGCATGAACGCTCTGGAGTAATTTAATCTTATGCTGCATGGATTAGATGCATCTTGACGCCCTGTAGGACGTCAAATTGAAACTATGTGATATCTCAACGTCCTGGAGTAATTAAAATTGAATCTACGTATACCAGATGCATCTTAACGCCCTTCAAGACATCAGCTTTAGAATAATTTGACCAGATATCACGTAGATCAGATATACCTCAATGCCCCGAAGACGTTACTTGAAAATTCCTACTTGTATCAACGCCCTTGAGTCATTTGATGTTATCCTTTGTAGATCACGAGTAACTTGACGCCCAGTAGAACATAAGTTGAACATTATAAGTTGTATCAACGGCTTGGAGTAATTTGAGCTTATCCCACAAAGACCAAGTATACTTAACGCCCTGTATGACATCAATCGAAATTTCAGAGTTGTATTAACGCCCTGGAGAAATTGTACTTTGACTCATGTACTGTTCATAACTGCATGTTTGTCACATTTGTAATTTTTGACAATTTTGAGTTAATACCGTAAAGAGTCATCAAATGATAAACACTTTCGATCAAATTCCTGAAATCTGTGAGTTTGTTCTAAAAAGTTCGAAAAAATTATCAAGTTGTTTTGTCACATTGTTAATGGATAACAGTCACATTGAGATTATACATGAAGTTAGCAATTAAATTTCTATCAGAATTATTTTATTCTATACACCTAGTATAACATATGAGTTGTACAAAATTTCAACCTCAAATAAGCACTTTTGAGTTCTCTGTGATTTTTAGAAAATTTAGTTTCCTCCCATACTACTATAAAATGCACACTTAGTATTCAATTTGCTCAATGCCTACTTTTTTCGAATGTTACAAATATGCAGTTATGAGCAGTGTAGATCAGATGCATGTCAACCCCCTGAGGACATAAATTGAAATTTGTAAGCTGTATCAACGCCTTGGAGTATTTTATCCTAAATAGATCAAGTTGTATCAATAATGGAGTAATACAGAAATCAGGAGTAATTTGACCTTATCCCACGAAGATCTGACGCCTCTTTACGCCCTCTAGGGGAAGTGGTGGCAAAATGAACAGGGGTGGTAAAATAACACCGTGCCTTATACCGAGAAAAAAACAAATTTGATTGAATTTTTACCACGTACGGAAGATTGAGAGCATAAATGGAAATGTTCGGGTTGATACGGAGGTCAATTGAAGTGAAAATATCATCGGAAACAAAGATTTTAGAAAACCACGTTTGAAAATTAGAACTGACGTAACTTTTAGCTTAGGAGTCTTGAGGTTTTTCAGTGAGGTGAATATGGTTATGATATGATGTCAAATCTGATATCCTTAGATATTTTTTTTGAATGGGTTACAATCATTAATCGATATATTTATGGGAATGTAATGAAAATTTTCAAAAATATTGGTTTTGCTCATGTTTTTTGCATGATGTTCCTTTTACCCACATAGTGCAGGAAAAATGATCATTTTTATCGTTTTTTTGCTAACGATAAAAAAAAATGTGAAAATATAGATATTTCAATATGAATTCGTGTCGCTGGTGAAGATAATATCCCTATTTTCGATGTTGTGCGATAGAACTGTACAAATTCCTCGTTTTTCTATCAGAAACAAGATGATGGTGTTCATTTTACCACCCCTTCCCCTAGGACATCAGATGAAAATTATAAGCTATACTAGCTTACCCAGCGTGGCTAGCCACGCTCTAAGAAAATTTGAAAGCGGAAAGCTATGCATAATCACTACTCATTTTTTTATATGCATAATCTTCCAAAGATTGATAATGTCACAGATAACAGACGTTGAAGTCCGATATTAAAACTGTGTAAGACAATTAATGGTCATTTTAACCAGCAAGCATGCAATTTGATTGATTTTCGACGCGAACGGTTCTCAGATTCTCCAGTATTGTGCACTTGAAAATTTAAAATTTGGCTTCGGTTCATAATCACCTTAACATGACCCGACATTGACACGTATGATACTAATGACCGCCAAATCGCCTAAATTTATGCTCTGACCATACTCTATTTAGCACGTGGCATTAATTTTGTTGTAATGTTCTAATCTGGAATAATTACAGCCCTAATGCTGTCGTAGTGTTTCTTCAGCTGTGAAAATTCGAAAATTCCAGAACATTCTATGAATCGGAGAGAATAACATTCTCGAATATTCTACAGATCGCAGTGTTGCTGTGTTCCATAATTTATTGTTGTCTTTCGAAATCACAGTTGTAATGACGCATGGAAATATTGACTCATAGAACAGGAATAATTTGGAAAGCTGTTATGGGGGACCACCTTAGTAACCATGAAATGTTGTTTTTAGTTTCACTGTAAATAAAATAAAAACTATTTGGCGTGCAAAAATCTGATTCAAACTCGTATTTATAGGTTGGAACTGTAGAAACCCCTTCTGAACCACATATTTTACCCCAACCGAATTCAAGTTCGACCGAACTACAATTTGCTTGAAGTTTACGATTTGATCACCGAACAACACGTTTCATCGAAGTCACACAAAATTGAGATCGATTCACACAAAATTGAACGTTTCAACCAACCAATCATGTGTGAAATGTCAATACATTCTGAAAAACTGCTCTTTTGATGATTTCCTTCACTGTTTATTGCACAGCGCTTATCAATGTAATATGAAATTTTTGAAGCAGCATATATCTGCACAAAAATGATTTTGCAACATGAGTGAACATAGATATATTGGTTCAGAATAGCTCGATTTTGTTTAATTTTTTTAAAAGAGCAGTTCCCAAAAATGAAAACGACAACGATGAAAAGGTCTAGAATATTCTACGAATGCGGAAGAAACATGGTCCATGAAACTCTAGAATATTCTGTAAAATAACTGTTGTAGTTCTCTACAATTTGAAATTGTAATGTTCTAAGAATCAAATTCACTGTTGTAGCGCTCAGCGAAACTTTTCGGTGAAATATTTCAAAGCGTTACTGACAGACAGACAACTCTGGGATATTATATATATGATTAACGCCCTGAAATAATTTGAGCTTATTTCACTTAGCTGAACTGCATCTCAACCCCCTGTGAAATTGATTAAATGTCCAAGTTGTATCAACACCTTTCAGTAGCTAGCCCTTATTCCAATTACATCAGGTACATCATTATGTCCTAAGGATAACTATTGAAAATTCTAAGCTGTATCAACGCCCTGGAGTTATTCGACCTTATTCCATGCGAACAACGTTTACTTGGCGCCATGTATGACATCATTTGAAATTTCCGAGTATTCAGGCCCTGTAATTATTTGACCTTATCCTAAGTAGACCAGGTGCGTCCTAGCGCCCAGAAAGCCATCAGTCGAAATTTCTAAGCTTTATATAGGCCCTGAAGTAATTTGGCCGTATCTGACGTAGATCATGTAGATGCTGTTAAAATGTCCCTGAGTAATTAAATATTACTTCACATCAGGGTTCTGAAATTTCGTGTATCAATGATGCGCCAGTGCGCATCGTACCTTCGTGCTGTGCGTACACGAATTCTCTCTGCTCTTGGAAGTTTTCTTAAAAACTACCTAGAGCAATAAAACAGTACTTTTCAGTGCTACATGAACAGTACTTTTCAGTGCTAAAATTCAAAACGGTACTTTTCAGTGCTACTAAAACACTACTTTTCAGTACTATTTTTTCTACTATTGATCCCTTTACGATCCTACCCGTGCTTTCGATTTTTCGTTGGACCCGTTGGACCCGTTGGCGAAAGCTAGCGGTGGTAATCCTTCTTGGACACCGTCTTGGGAAAAAAAAACCTCTCGAAATTCACGTCTTTCTCGTTTATTAACTAAACATGGTATCAACAACTAACAAAAGGAAGGGTGAATCTCTGAATTCACTACTTCCTTCCAAAAAAGTGAAAAAAAAACTTCCAAAACTTCCAAAAAGATCGTGAACTTCTTCTCAGACATCTTGAAGAGAAGAAGCACAATTTTTTTACTTATGACGACAAAACTGAACGTTTGTTCAAAGTCGTCTTGAAAGGCCTCTCAAGTGACTATAAGTCACCTGAAGAGATCAAAAATGGAATAAATGATTTACTTGGATTTTCCCCAGTCCAAGTAATCATTATGAAAAAGAGAACCCAATCTAGCATTGGTCGGAAAGGGCTTTCTCAAGAATTTTATTTAGTTCACTTTAACAAAAAAGAACTAAATAATATTAAAGCTTTAGAAAAAGCAAAACTTTTGTTTGATGTCCGTGTGACAGGGGAACATTTCCAGAAACCTGGAGGAAATTACCAGAACCCCACTCAGTGCCGTCGGTGCCAAAAGTGGGGTCATGGTACAAAAAATTGTCGCATGGATGCTAAATGCATGATTTGCGGAGGTTCTTCTCACGCTAAGGACGTCTGTCCAGTAAAAGAAGATACCAGAAAGTTTGAATGTGCCAATTGCAAGGGCCCTCATAAAGCTAACTTTTGGGAATGCCCTTCACGCAAGAGAGTCATTGAGGCTCGTGCCAGGCAGATGAAAGATAATATCCGTTACGATAACGGTCGTTTCCGGAATTTGCCTGGTAGAGTATCGAACAATGCTCATTTTTCAGTTAACGATCGCTTGATTAGGAATCATACAGGAAGATCATATTTATGCTCATTCACAAGCTAATTTTAATCCGTCAGGTAGCCGTTCGAATCTTTCAGTTTCGAATGTATCTACCCACGGTAAATCCTTTGCCGATATCGTAGCAGGTAATTTGAACTCCTCCCCTATTCGTTCTATGAGTACCCATTCTACTTGTTTCAAATCAAATGGAAAAAACCCTACCGCCGCAGGTAATTCCTACTCCGCTTCTTCGTCTACCGAAAATTCCAATGGGAAATCATCAGATGTACCCACTTCAAGTGATATGTCTGCCTCTGATTTTAATTTTCTAACTGATCAATTGAATCTAATGATTGATGCAATGTTCATAGCCACCACTATGACTGAAGCAGTCCAAGTAGGTGTAAAATTTACAAATCAAATTATTATTGGATTACGTTTTTCTAATGGATCCCAATAATAATTTAAATATTTTAAATTGAAATGCTCGTTCTCTGAATGGTAAAGAGGACGAGCTGTTTAATTTTCTTACAGCTTATAACGTGCATATAGCTGTTATTACCGAAACTTATTTAAAACCTGGATCCAAACTAAAAAGAGATCCTAACTTTTTTGTTTATCGTAATGATCGACTTGATGGGGCATGTGGGGGAGTTGCAATCATCATTCATAGGCGTATAAAACATCAACTGTTTTCGTCATTTGAAACTAAAGTTTTTGAAACTTTAGGTGTTTCTGTTGAAACACAGCTTGGTAAATATACTTTCATAGCTGCCTATTTGCCTTTTCAATGCTCTGGACAGCAAGTTAATTTGCTTCAAACCGACTTGCGAAAATTGACTCGCAATAAGTCAAAATTTTTTGTCATTGGTGACTTTAATGCCAAACATCGGTCTTGGAATAATTCTCAAAGTAATTCCAACGGCAGAATTTTATTTGATGAGTGCTCTTCAGGTTATTTCTCAATTCAATACCCTGATAGCCCTACATGTTTTTCCTCTTCTAGAAATCCATCTACGATTGATTTGGTCTTAACCGACTCTAGCCATCTTTGCAGCCAATTAGTTACTCATGCTGATTTTGATTCTGATCATGTCCCTGTTACATTTCAAATATCCCATGAAGCGATTCTCAATCCTATCAGCTCCACTTTCATTTATTTACGAGCCGACTGGAATATATATAAAACGTATGTTGACTCTAATCTTGATGTTAACATTTCTTTAGAAACGAAACTTGATATTGACAATGCTCTTGAAACTTTAACAAATTCTATTGTTGAAGCTAGGAGCATTGCAATTCCAAAATGTGAAGTAAAATTTGAATCCGTGATTATAGACGATGATCTTAAACTCTTGATCCGTCTTAAAAACGTGAGGAGAAGGCAATTTCAACGCACTCGTGACCCTGCTATGAAAATTATGTGGCAGGAGTTGCAGAAAGAAATCAAGAAACGTTTTGCAGATTTAAGAAACAAAAATTTTGAAAATAAAATTTCTCAATTGGACCCTGGCTCTAAGCCCTTTTGGAAATTATCTAAAATCTTGAAAAAACCTCAGAAGCCAATACCGGCATTGAAAGAGGAAAACAAATTATTACTAACTAATTGCGAAAAAGCAACATTGCCCACAAATAAGCAATGTAACAAATATGTAAAATGTCTCTATCCACTTATTAATAGAAAATCAAAACTTTGTCTTAAGAACAAACAAATTTTCAGGCCAGCCATGTTGTATGCTGTACCAATATGGACTAGCTGTTGTAATACCAGGAAGAAAGTTCTGCAGAGAATTCAAAATAAAATGTTGAAAATGATTCTGAGGCTTCCTCCCTGGTATAGTACCAATGAGTTACATAGAATATCCAATGTTGAAACATTGCAACAAATGTCATATAAAATAATCAATAATTTCAGGCAAAAATCGTTGCAATCTTCTATTACCACGATTAATGCGTTATATGTTTAGGTTAAGTTAGGTTAAGTATATTCAAAAAGTTTTTTTTTCTCTTATAAGCAGGTGAAATCAACTCACCTGTAATTCTGTACTGCTACGGCAAATGAAATGTAATATGTTGTTAACAAAATGTTAATAAAATCTTAGATTTGTTAGGATGATAGTGTTGTGTAATAACACTGAACACCTAGATATAAGAAATTATGAATGTAATGTTTGGAATGATATTAATAAAGAAATTAAAAAAAAAAAATGATGCGAAATCTGCGATTTTTCGCACGTAATGAGAATGCTTTTTTCGCTTCCTTATGTGAACATCTTTTTTCGCTCACACTAATTTTCCCTCGAGCCACGATGGAGGATAATTTATTTTTCACTCCATCATATTTTCGCTCACCAGCTGCTCCTGAGAATAATTACTATGTGGATAAACAAAAACTAGTGCCGGCGACGGGATTCGAACCTAGAACATTACTAAAAACAACTCTAATGCGTGCACGTTAACCATGCTACCACACCAACTCGACGAAAGGTGTGGGTAATTTGGTGCATAAAAGCAACTGCTGCTCGTGGCGATGAATATAGGAAAAGTTCTCCATGGATAGGAGAAAGAGAAAACAATCTTCTCACAGCTGCGGAAATGTGCAATTATCTATTTTCGCTTTGTTTTGTGGACGGATAAAATCGCAAGGCAGCTTATCGCTGAAAATTACTGTGAGGGATAAATTCATTATCGTGAGAGTGAGTGAGAATAGGCTAGGAGAAGTGGATGAGCAAGGATGAGTCTGTCATTCAAATACTTGTCAAATTTCATACAAAATCTACTTTTTCTCAGCGATAAGTTCATCCCTCATTCATGCTAGGTGAACCACTTCCCCTAGCCTATTCGGAAGCCTGCTTCACATAGATCTTCTCGAGGTTATGAGCATGCTTACGCCTTAATATATTCCGGAAATTGTATTGTTTCACTCGATTCTGCACAGGTCTACGTAAGATAAGGAAAAATCATTCCAGTGCGCTGATATAGCTGAATATATTATTGTTTGTAGAACAACAGAATGCACCTGACTCCTTGAATTTATTTTAATCATTTAATAAATTTACGGTTCAATTTTCTGGATAGATGTCTAGAAAAAAAAAATCACGTAATTATTAAGACTACGGTTGAAAAATGTGTGGACAAGAACCAAAAAACGTGGTTTATGCACAGAATTCCATCAAGGAGAATTTCTGGGTTAATCCAGATAAGCCCGCGTCGGCGACAATGAATTTTATACAATTGAAGGCGACCCAAATTCGTACAAGAACGCAGTAGACAATAAACTTCTGAGTAGGAGTTATCTTATATCTTGTTTGATCTTTGATCAAATTGTGGCATGCATTTCAATATTGGTTTAACGAAAATGTAATAGAATTATTTTACAGAATATGTTAGGATATTTGGAGCCTTCTTGAAGTAGATTTTATTAACAAATTTATGTATGGCACCAACTTAAATAAAGGCGTCCAGAAATTACAAGGGTTTTGGGGATTAGTATTACTATAATAAACGATCTATAAAAAAAATCACTAAACAACAAACTGGAATGATTAATGATAGTGACGAGTTCCATCCAGAATGAGTTGAAAAAAATAAAAAATCGTGCTCGATAGTCTTCGATTTGGATTAAATTTTGCACATGTTTTTGGTATGGTAGAATAAGTGTTTTCCATAGAAAAATTGATCATTTTGACTGAAGTGTAACTTTTGAAAATGGCCTATAATTTTTTGCATGTAACTTATTTGAAAAATTCAGCAATGGGCCAAGTTAAATAGAGACGTCTCCGGCCGCCCAGGCCTTACGCCTGGTTAAACGCATCAATTTGATTGAATTTTTGATTGAACAAATAATGTATTACAATTGTCCATACAAAATATTTCTCTGTGCTATAAAGGACGATGCGCTAGAAGAATAAAAAATGATTGAGATTATTTATTTTGTCTGTTTGATAAAGTTAAACAGCTTCATGTTTCTTGATCTGAAATTGAACATTGGAAACGACCTCATAAATGCCTGGGAGTAGTAGCGCCCTCTTAGCTATAGTAACGCCCAAAAAAAATACGACTAAGTAGCTCAAATTTTACGACAACAGGGCTGGCAGTGCGGCTAGTGGAATCAGTTATTGTTAGTTTACTTAAAATATGTAAAAAGGGAAAGAAGCCGAAATCTTTCTCAAAAACGCACAAAACCTTTTCATCAATTTAAAAATCTTTGAAATTAGATCATCACAATCAAAGGGCCATGGTCATGTATTCACAGAACTAATCAATGATATGAATGCATCTTATTACTCCAGTCATTTAAATTCAATTCGCGATCAAACCTAATATGTCTTGCAAAACCTTCATGAAATGACTCTATCCAAACAACCAGTTCCACACAACGTGTCAAGCGTGGTGTAATCCAAACGGGCACCCAAACCAGGAAAGCCGCGCTTAATAAAATATAAATTTATTTGCCCATTTTTATGGAAACCAAGTATAAAATTAAATAATAAAAAGATAATTTATGATATTTTAGGAAATTAGATAGACACAAAAGTTATGATTTAAATAAACGGATCGGTCGTCCCGAATCTCTGCACGGCCAAGCCAGCCGGGGACATTTTATTCGTCATCGCCAGCGTTTAATTCAATAACGGCATGGGGCTTTTAAATTAAAATTTATGCATTATCAACTTCCATTCAAAGCTACATTAACTGAACGAGATGCCCATTCTCTTCGCACTCCGTCCTCTGGCTATGACCGAAAGACGACCGTTTGATGGTCTCCCGAACAACGACAGGGTCCTGAAGAGAAAGAGAGCCGCGCCCCGAAACACAACCATTTGAATGAGAATGAGAAATAGAATTATAAAATTCATAAAAAGAGTTCATTTCCGATTGGCACATAAATCTAGTTGCGATGGACTGGACATTCAGCGATGAGTGTATGTGATATCCATTTTTTCATAACGATGGGAAAAGAAACTTAACACGGAATTTCTACCACTGACAATGGCAAAACTACAAAATAAATGAAAATATTTTGTGAAATTCGATACAAAATCTGAGATTGCATGATTTTTTTTTTCAGAACAAATTAAGATGAGATTTCTTACGCGCCATACAATTTATTTTTGATTTTCATGCAAAATTCTTACCATGGAGAGAGGTGGGGTTGAAAAATCCCGAAAAATGTCTTACGTAATTAATGAACAGCCCCTTTTTGACTTTTTTTTTTAATTCTTTCAACATATCGCATACCCTTACTCCTCGGTGCTTGCTGGATTGCGGTTTCGGTTAGGGTGGTGGTGTACGGCTTTCAGTTCGGAGCGGCAGCCGCAACGTCATCCTTGTCATAACAGACAAACAGCCAGCAGAGGGCGCTCAAAGACTCAAAGCTCGAGAGGGGGTCATCAATAATCCCGAAATCGGCTTATCGATGACTTTTAACAGACTCTAGTTGGGTGTTAAATGAGGTGTGGAATGTCACTGCGGACGGTTTGTTGGTCGCCGAGAGCCTTTCATCCCATTCTACCGTTTTGTGTCACTGACTGTGCGTGTTCGTCGTCCGATTTCATCTCTCCTGGTCGCCCAGCAGGTTGTCCGTTTTAATAGATGTAGGTACACGTTATTTCTCTCCTTGCGATACGGCTCCGGTCAAGAAACAGATGAGAAAAAAAAATCGATTTTTTGTTTAACTTCTCTCAAACAGAGCAGCGTGGGAGATTTATGTCTTGATTTGTGGTGCAATATGTTGCTCAGAGGTTATGGATTTGTGAAGATATTTGTTAAACAGACGAAAATATCACTTGGGGAAGAGTTATGGCATTGCAGCTGGCTGGATGCACAAATTTATTGCGATCAGCATTTCCGGTGAACTCGCATTGATATCTGGGTGCTGATGATGATGATGATTATGATGAGGTTCTACCATTTATTGTAGCAAGGCACTGGAGTAATCTGAAAAGCGATTTGATCAAGATTGCATTGTCGTTTGAGATCAGTCAGTCTCCTGTACGAAGGGCTAATAACGGTTGTGCCGACCCACAAGCAGAAACACTTGCATGAAACCCTCATCTGGGAAGAGCATCTCCTTCCAGAAGAAAGTTTTCACGAACAACTGTACAATCAAGCCCTCGATTGATGGAATACTCGCAAATTGCGTGCGTCGCAATAGATGGGGTTGAAGAGCCCGCCCTCAATCCAAATGTTAACAACAGAGAAAATTACTAGACTGAGCAAGGCAACGATGGATAGTGTACATCCCATCCCCATTTCAGTGTGAAGATATCGGGTGCGTTATCGGACCCGTTTGAAATACGCAATTGACTTCGTCTTTTCTACTTCCTGATCAATATTACGCTAGAAGGTGTTATGAAATGGGCGGGCGTCAACATGCGGGTAACGATCTTCTAAAGCCAGCTATTCATTCGTTTCGCTGATGACGTAGACATTGTTCGAAGAACGTTCCGGGTGGCTGCTGAACAGTATACCTGACTGAAACGTAAAACAGAACGAGTCGGATTGAAGGTAAATACGTCTAAGACGAAATATCTGTTGGCTGGAGGAACCGAGCGCAATAAAGCTCGTGTTGTAAGACGCGTGATGATCGACGGAGATGAGTTCGAGGTGGTGGACGAACTTGTCTACCTCGAATCGTTGGTAACGTCGGATAACTACTGCAGCAGAAAAATTTGAAGACGTATCATTATCAGATGTCGTGGTTACTACAAGACCTTGCGGTCTGAGAAACTTCACCTCCGTACTCAATGCACCATGTGCAAGACGCTGATAAGATCGGTAGTCCTATACGGGCATGAGACGTGGACAATGCTCGAAGAGAACCTGCAAACGCTAGGAGTTTTTGAACAACGTGTGCTTAGGACACGGAATATTTGAGAACAGTGTATGGAGGAGATGAATGAACCACGAACTTGCGTAACTCTACGGTGAATCAAGTATCCAGAAAGTCGCCAAAGCTGGAAGGATACGATGAGTGGGGCACGTTGTGAGAATGCCGGACAACAACCCTGCAAGACAAAGAGGAACGCAACGAGCTAGGTGGTTTGACCAAATGAAGCAGGATCTTGGAAGTGTGGGACGATCGAGAAACTAGAGGCAACAAGCCATGGTCCGAGTTTGTTGACGCTACATTGTGGTGCAAGTCATATCCTAAAGGACATAGCGCCATCAAAAGTAAGTAAGTATATTTAAAAATGATTTTTTCATATGAATAATAACAAAAGTTTTTTAATTTTGCTGTAACGACTGGCATGAAAATGAGGTGTTCGAAAGCAAAGGGGTGTCAGTAACAAATACTAAGTTAAAAAAAACTACTTCGATATATTTTTGGATTTTTTTTTCTTTCTGAACAAATTGTATGGGTGTCATAAAAAAACATTCCAGTCTTCTAATATTCGTTTTATTTTTTTGTTGAGTGGAAAAATCAACTGAAAATATAGTCAGGAAGCTTGCAAATAGTAGAACTTTTTTATTTAAAGTATATTAACTCAACTCGAAACCGATCAAAATGTCACTTACACCGTTTGTCCCTCAAAAATAGTCATTTTCAATTTTCAGGTTTAACTTTTGCCCTACCCATAGTTTTGAACGTGGACACGTCTCTGATAGAGGAAATCAATTTATTACTACCTAATTGTTGTGCAATTACTGAAAGAATTTCTTAAATAAAAGGTTATGAAATTTTTTGGCCAAAAATTAGGCTAAATTCATGACAGATCTTTTCAAGAATTTTTCAATCTGGCTATGTTTTTTTTCAGATGATAACTAGAATGAAAATGTCCAATAAAATCGACTGCGGTTTATTATTGCAGACATAAATTCTTGAGATAGATTTATAGCACAATTTTTGAAGCAATCACTCGATTTAACTTGAAGAATTTTAGTTTAATCAAATTCCTCAAGGAATATCGAAGGGTGACTTCAAAGCTTTTGCTACAAATCTCTTGGAAATAAGTCAAATAATATTATAAGATTCGTTCATACTTTCAACGTGAATCCCTCCTGAAGGATAACCATTCCTGCTATTTAACAATTACTGAAAAGCTAATCATTGCATATACTTCACAATTGGATTACATGGAGTAATTGATGTGAAATTTGCAAAAAAAGTTACACGTCTTCTCGGTGAGACTCGAACTCACGATTTCCTGTTCACTTACCCCTTCACCACGAGAGGACTCATGGCCGCAGAAATTAACCTGAATTCGATTTCAGCTCAATAATCACATGGTTTCCTTTCGCAAAGCGTACCTCTTTTGGAAGAATTAGATGACCATCCACACACAACGCTTTCTACCGTTTTGATTCATATTACGGACAGCTTCAAATTCCGGACACTCTACTTTGTATGGGAAACATTTCACACGAAATGTTTCAATTTTCCCCGATCAAAAGTTCTCATTTTTAAGGCTCGTTTTAATAAACATTTTCCATGATTATCTATCAAAAATTTATAATGCTTATCTGCGTTAGACGTTTCTTTAGTGGTCTGACGATTTCAACTGATGATTTGACTTTTCTATTTGTGATTTACATGAGCTGTCCGGAATTTGAATCAAAGTGTCCGGAATATGAGGCAAAAGTAAGGCACCGTCCGGTATAAGAATCATGAAAAGTCAACACAATTCTACCGTGGTGCATCAATACCCGGACGCTTAAGGTGCCACCAATGTTCTTACTTCAATATGAGCGTGTTGTTTTAGAAAATCCTCGATGTAATATTACTTGATAGATTGTTTCAAGCCAGATCTTCATGAAAGTGATGAAATTTTTGATAAAAATCATGATTTTAACACAAAAATCAATCAAATATTGAAGCATGTCTTGTCTTTAAATCCGGACACCTTAGACAAATGATGTCTTTAATTCCGGACACATTTGGATCGAAATCCGGACAAAGGTGTTATAGCATGCAATATCCGTTAAATTTCAATGAAAATAATGTCAACATGCAATTAAATAACAATCTTTAATAAACTTGATGTCCACGATTGTCCCACAATGGCAAAACAAATAACACGTTTGTAATTAAACTGGTTTGATTACACAGCGTAACAAAAATGACATTTTTGCGTGTCTCAAGGATCAAATTATGTGTCTCTAGTAGATTTGGGGTTGCTGAATCTGGTGCCATTCTCAGAAATGTTCCAGCACGTCACAATTTTTAGCTACAGGTCGCCAAAGTTGTATAAAACATTGGTTTTATCAATGTTTACATGAAATTCAAAGTACAATTTATCATACTTTTTTGTAATCTAATCCACCAAACATGCAAAATAAAACTTGAACTTTCATTTCAGACATAATTTGATTGAAATTGCGAGATTAAATTTCGATTAAACCGATTTTTTCAACCTGCTTGCAGTGTTCATACAAAATTCTTCGTTTCTTCTATAAGGCAAAATACAACAATTCTCTAAACCATCAAAAAATAACTTTTCCGTATCGAAAGTATTACAAACTTTGATGATAAGTATTGTTATACACATAAAGTTTATATTCTGGCAAATTAAGCCAATATATTGCCTTACAAGCTGGCAAACTTGCATGCAAGTTGGCTGAAATAGTCATTTTTTGCATTTTCAACAGTGAATATCTCAAAAACTAAACGTGCTATGAAATTTCTGGAAACGGCAATGGATTCAGCAACCCTGAATTGAGTGAATAGCGGTATTTTGGTGCTGGAGACAAAAACGTGTTCCGCAGTGTTACCTGAGCTGAAGCACGCGTAGCTTGAACTGCATTCGACGCGGCTCGAACAGCTATTATTGAAGATAAATACAATATATCCAATAATCAATTGCACTCCGAATACTCACTAAACTATACACAGTTGTTTTTCAAATTTTCACTTATTTCTTCTTTCGAGAATCTCACTTACACTAGTAAAACGGTGGTCCATTACACGATGTCCGGATCTGAAAACACTGGCTCATAATCCCGGACAGTCTTTTTGCACACCGATAAATGTATATTTCCAATTTATTTAATGATAGTGGAGTCACCGAACTTCCAAAATATCTTCTTTTGAAGAGTTTTGGATAAAAATTCTATAAAGATATATTTTACTAACTTTTACTTCAAACAAACGTTGTTCGCGCGTGCATCGATCGTTCAACTCGTGTTGAAGTTAAATCGCGACGATGAGCCTTCCAACATGAACAAATAATTTGTTTTTATTTTTATTAATTATTTAGCAGTGGTTACTAGATCAGAAATAAATGTAAAATGATCAGCATTGTTTATTTAAAAGGGGATGAATGAAAACCAGACATATAATCACTTCATTTTAACTGTAATTAATTATTATAATTAAGGCGAAATAGGCCGTCATTGAAATTTGTACGGATCGTTGATGATTGTTGCTAATTCATCTCTTGATTTCGACTCAAAGAAAATCAGTTGGTTTTGCACTGACACAGATGAAAAAGTATCAGCTTACTCTATGCTTGGTAGCGCGTACACTGATACTTTTTAAGTCAATATAAACTATCAAGACTGAGTTTTATCACTTTGAAATGCAAGCTGAAAAGTCATCATTTTTGCCAAAACGAATGACGGGCTACTTAGCCTTAAAGTGTCCGGATATTGGTACCGTCCGGATTTTGATTCACCACGGTATTTAATTTAAATTATTCATATTGCGGAATCAAAATCTTCACCCGCCATTCGAAAGTTAAGTGTTTTGAAGGCTCGGTAACGCCGACGAATCATACAGAATGATTTATTTTATATGTTTTTGGATGAGTTATACTTCACTGCGGCCTTAAGTGTCCGCAGTATGAATCAAAACGGTATTTAAATGCTGAAAAAACTAAGTCTTTCATAGTTTTCCCTCGCAATTCCTCCAAAAAACATTGATTCTGTCAAATCTTTCACTGAAATATTTCGTTAAAATTTCTACTAAAAATTCCTTTGTGAATTTGTTCAAATATTTTTCCCAAAAAATATATTACATTTTTTTTGCGAAGCTCATCAAAATCTTTCACGAATTAATAATTCCTAAACATATCACAAATTGCGTCATAAATTATTTGAAGTTTTCTCTTCTGGAAATTCTAGTTTCGACCCCCGGATTGTCCAAAAATTTTCTACTAAAAGTATTTTGAAATGTTTCTTGCTTTTGAATCTTCAGAAGAAATTCGTTGAAAACCCTCAGGACTGCTTTTGATTCTAAAATTAGCATAGCGGTGAAGGAATATGTGGAAAGCATATGGCTAAATATATGGGACTTGTTAAAATTTTCATGAAGAAATTTATAAGGATCTCCCATGAAAAATTTCTTTAGTTTTATCAATTATGTTCAGAATCTATACTCTGAGATTGAATTATTATGCAGAACAAGGCCGGAGTTTTAACAAGCTTTTTGGCAGAATTCGGGGGAATATCGGGAGAATACAGAAACCTAGGAGAGTACCGTAAAATCGGGTGTAATTGATCAGAAGTGTGAAATTGATCATCGTATCACACGCTTTTATTTATTCGTAATGGAGCACAAATATCAATGTAAGCTACAGTAAATGTACGTTGCTTGCCGTAACTATTGTAGAATTGTGTGTTGTGAAGTTTTTTGTGTTAAAGAATGTTTATTACTATGAAAAAAAAGTAAAATTTCAAAATCATGCACGGTGCAGTATTGACAAACAGCTATGAATTTCTATTCATAAGCAAGGATTTGAACATGGTATAAACCTGAAAGTTTGTGAGGATGCTTGAGATATATCCCCAAACCAGATTTCATCACCAAAACTCGTACCAATTAGCTCATATGGTTGAAATAATTGAATTTCTGTTTCCGCGTAATTCTTGAAATATAACTATTCGTTATTTATATTAATATTGCATTGTTAAAAATTTTACAAGCATATTCGGATTCAGGGAGCTCAAATTAATCATCTAGAGTTGTTTTGGAAACTAACAATAATGGCATTGACAAGTGATCAGTTTCACCCCGAAATGGGATCCTCTGATTTTTTATTTTAGAGGTATTTGTTAATAAAAATATGACATTTGTTAGGAAATTTCGGTACATAAGTCGATGAGGCTCACCTTCGTACTTGTTTTCCTGCATTTAGTTGTTTGGTATTGTTAACATTATAGAAAACAGACTAGAAAAACCGTGAAAAATGATCAATTTCACCCGAAATTACGGTATTCTGCTAGATGTCCTAAAAAGAATTCTGACTACTTGGGTGTTGATTATCCTGTAATCATTCAACTCTAGAAAAAAGATTACAAATAATCGCTTATCTTTCGTTCTTCCGTTCTCCATCTATGGTTTCTTCCTGTTTGTTTCTCCATAGAACGCATGATGTTTTCTTGAGAACTTTCGTACAAAAAAAAATCATACCTACTCCAAAACAACGCTTCAAAGAATCTAAAAGAAAAGGTAAATTCTAGAAGTTTTTTTTTAATGTAGAATTCTTATACGTCGAGTAAGGAGGGGTTGGTTTGTGGATTTTCCCGGTGAGGTTGCTTGAAGAGTTGCTGTTCAAGTTATTTGAATTCAAGTTTCCACCTTTTTTCCGTCCCTGGAGTTTGGCTCACTGGAAAACCTTGAGTATAATTTTATTTTATTAATTTATTTCTTTTTTTTTTGTTTTCTTTTGTTCATCTCACATTTGATCTTGTTGTTTTATTGATCTTTTTGTTTCCGTTATGGAAACTGATGGGGATGAGGGGGGATCAAAAGATAACTCTGATAATTCTAGTACCACTTTATTGACCAAACCTTTTCGAGTGAAGGTTTACCCTTCTAGTTTCTCTGGACCCTTTGTTGTATATTTTAGAAAAAAAGAGAAACCAATAAATGTTTTGTTGATTTCCTCAGAGATTTATAAAAAATATAAATCTGTGAAGGAAATCAAAAAAAAAATTCTTTGGATAAACTGAGAGTAGTTTTTGGATCTCGAGATGATGCTAATGCTCTCTTAGAATCCAAATTATTTTACAATTCTTATCGTGTGTACGCACCTTGTGATGCATGCGAAATTAATGGAATTATTTATGACGAGTCTTTGGACTGTGATGATATAAGAAATCATGGTTCAGGCTTTTTTAGGAACAAATCCATTTTTCCGGTCAAGATTTTGGATTATTTTCGTTTGTCTAAATTATTCATTGATGGAAATAATTCAAAATATGTACATTCCAATTGCATCAAGATTACGTTTTCTGGATCTGTACTTCCAGATTACGTAATGGTTGATAATGTTATTTTTCACGTGAGACTTTACTATCCAGAGCTCATGCATTGTGATCGATGCCTTTTGTTTGGTCACACTTCTAATTTTTGTTCAAACAAGAAAAAATGTTCTAAATGTGGAGAACTTCATGATTCTTCTACATGTAAAGAGCAATCTGAAGTATGTATTTATTGTAAACACAAACACAATTCTTTAAACGAATGTGTTGTTTATATTGAGAATCAATCGAAATTTAACCAAAAAATTAAAAACAAAAATTTGTTGTCTTATGCTGAAGTTATGAAATCTTCATACAACACTGCTTCACCAAACACTTTTGAAATTTGATCAAATCATGATGATGATGAATGTCATGAAAATGTTGATAATTATCCTCCTAGCAAAAGAAAAAGAACCATCAATAAAAAGTCGCATCAAAACCAAATGTTTGAACCTCAACCATCTACCTCGTTTGATATAAATTTTCCCCCTTTGAATAACTCTGCTTCAACTAAAAACATTCCTGGATTTCGTAAAGAAGAAGTTGACACATCCAATAATAATAGTCAAAATTCAAACAATTCACTGGATGAAAGACATAAGGAAAATTCTGATAATTCAATTCTGGGCATTTTAGAGGAAATAATAGATTTTTTAGGATTAAGTGAATTTTGGAAAAAAATAATCAAAATGTTTTTACCTATTTTGGCTTCCTTTTTACATAAATTGAATTCATTTGGACTCCTCTTTTCTTCACTATTTTCGTCGTGATGGCTTCTATAAGTATCAATAACATGAACATTTTACAATGGAATTGCCGCAGTATCATTCCCAAAATTGATAGATTAAAAGCACATAATAACAGCCATAATATAGATTTGTTTTGCCTAAATGAAACATGGCTAACTACATCAAAATTCTTTCGCATTCCAAAATTTAAAATAATTCGAAAAGATAGGGATTCTTCATATGGAGGAGTACTTATTGGAATTCATAACGATATTGAATTTAAGTATTCACATTTAACATTGCATTTGCAAATTGAATACGTTGCTGTTTCTATTAAAACAGAAAATAGTGAATTTTCTATTATTTGTTTTTATATCCCACCTAATGTCAGTTTTTCGTTGTCGCAAATTAAAAGTATTTTAAATGAAATTCCTCCTCCATTTTACATATTAGGTGCACATAATTTTGCTTGGGGTAGCGACAGATGGTAGAGGTTCATTAATTATGGATTTAATTGATGAATTAAACTTACTCTCAATGATGGATCTTACCTTCTTGTATTGATTTATCTCTTTGTTCTAATAGTTTATCAATGAAATCTTCTTGGGAAACTATTGATGATCCTAATGGTAGTGATCATTTACCAATTTTAATTGAAATTCAAAATCAGCTCGCGGTAATTTATTACACGATTCTCATGTTCCTGACTTTTGTCAAAATGTTAATTGGACAAAATTTTCTGATCTTATATCCTTTTCCTTAATTAATATTAACAATCTGGATTCTCCAATTGAAAATTACAATAATTTTTCAAAATTACTAATTGATTGCTTGCGTAAATCTCAAACCAAAAAAAATGGTGGGTCATAATAAAAAAAGCGTCCATGTTTCTGGTGGGATAATGAATGTTCCATTGCTCTAAAAACAAAATCAGATGCTTTTAAAATTTTTCGCAGATCAGGCTCCAGAAATGATTATTTTTTGTATTGTAAAGCTGAAGCATTGTTCATTAGACTTACTAAATCCAAGAAAAGAAATTATTGGAAAATTTTTGTCCAAAATCTTGATCAGGAAACATCATTATCTACTTTGTGGTCAGTTGCAAGAAATTTAAGGAACTTTGATTCGACTGTTCCTACTGTTTTGGAATATTCTGAAAAATGGATAGAGGAGTTTGCATCTAAAATTTGCCCTGATTTTGTTCCTAAATCCATCAATTTTAAAAATAGAAGTCAAAATCATTTTCCTGAACTTTGTAATCCACTATCATTAGCTGAATTTAATTTGGCATTGTCAATTACTTAAGATACAGCTCCAGGAATTGATAACATTAAATTTATTGTTTTGAAAAATTTACCTGATGAAGGAAAACTTCAGTTACTTTCAATATATAATGATTTCTTATCTCAAAATATAATTCCCTATGAATGGCGTTTAATCAAAGCCATTAAAGTTCTGGTAGAGATCCTTCATTAGCTGATAGTAGGAGACCGATAAGTTTGTTATCATGTTTACGAAAACGTTTAGAAAGAATGATATTAAATCGTCTCGAATTATGGGCAGAGAACAATAACATTTTTTCATCTTCTCAATTTGGATTTAGAAGAGGTCGTGGCACTCGTGACTGTGTTTCACTTTTGGCTTCACAAATTCAACTATCGTTTAACAAAAAACAGGATGTAGTTTCCACTTTTCTTGATGTTTCTGGAGCCTTAGTACAGAATCATGTACTTATTGAATTACTTTTCGAAAAGATGAATCATTTAAAAATTCCAAATTTAATCACCAACTTTATTTACAATTTATTTTCTTTTAAAATTATGAATTTTTTTCACAATGAATACTCAAAATTATCAAGATATAGTTTTTTTGGACTTCCACAAGGTTCTAGTTTGAGTCCGTTTTTATACAACTTGTTCACCAGGGATATTGCATCAATTATTCCAAATGGTTGTTATTTGCTTCAGTTTGCGGATGATAATGTTATTTCTATTAGCGGCAAAAATAGAGAAGTTATTAGGTATTTTATGCAATGTGCTTTGAATAATATTGATTCATGGGCTCATGGTTAGAATGATTTTTCATTTTCAGTTCAAAAAACTAAATACATCATATTTTCAAGAAAACATTCTAATATAACTATTAACTTGTACCTTAATGGAATTAAAATTGAACAAGTTGATGAGTATAAATATCTTGGTGTATGGTTTGATTTCAAATTGAATTGGAACATTCATATTAAACAAATTCAAAAAACATGTTCGAAAAGAATTAATTTTCTTCGCACAATCACAGGTACTTGGTGGGGTACTAATCCATCTGATTTAATAACGCTTTATAAAACTAATATACGTTCAGTTAAGGAATATGGTTGCTTCGCTTTTGGAAGTGCTGCAAATACATATTTTGTTAAACTTGAAAAAATACAATTTCGTTGTTTGAGAATTCGTTTAAAACTTACGAATTCAACTCAAACTCAATCAACTGAAGTTCTTACTGGCATTGTTCCTCTCAAAATTCGTTTTCAAGAACTAAATTGCAAATTTTTGATTAATTGTTTCTCAAGTAATCATCCAATTATCAACATTTTGCAGTCCATATTTGAAATTAACCCGACGAGTAAAATATTGGAATCTTATATACATTGATCAACTGAAAATATTGTACCAATTCCATTGTATGGTTTTTACAATTGTAAAATTGATGTTCATACATATCAACCTTTGATTGACTTGTCGTTGCTTCATGAATTAAAACAATTTCCAAAACATTTACATCCTCATTTTGCCAATATCTTATTTGAGCGTAAATTTGATGGAATTGCCCCTGCACAATTTTATTTTACAGATGATTCATTAATTCAAGATATCGCGGGTTTTGGAGTATATAATGAGTTTTCGGCTCACTTTTTCAAATTGCAAGCTCCTTGTTCTATTTTCTTAGCAGAATTAGTCGCTTTATACTTTGCTTGCAACTTGATTAAGGAGTGTCCACCAAATATTTATATTGTTTGTTCTGACAGCTTGAGTTGTCTTCATGCTTTGAACACCATTTTCTTTAATTTCAAAACTCATTATATATTATGTATGTTGAATCAACTTTTATTTGACTTACACTCTCAGAGACTTATCATAAAAATAATATGGATCCCTTCCCATTGCAAAATTTATGGTAATGAACAGGCTGATTTATTGGCTAAATTTGGTGTTGCTCGGGGGCTTATTTATACCCGTGACATTTCTTCTTCTGAATATTATCCCAAATTGAAAGAATATTCCATCAGTAAATGGCAAATTTGTTGGAATTCTAGCGACAAAGGAAGATGGTGTTATTTAATTTGTCCTAAGGTCAATCACTTTCCTTGGTTTAAGAATATACCAGGTAGTAGACATTTTATTTGCTCTTTTTCACGACTGATATCAATTCATTATTTGTGTAATAGTCATTTATATCGTATCAATATTGAAGATTCCAATTTGTGTGAGTGTGGAATCTCGTATGAAGACATTGATCATATTGTACTTCAATGTTCAAGATATATTTTACCGAGAGAAAAATTATTTAATAATATAATCAATTTTGGTCATCCAATTCCTGTTTCTATTCGGGATATATTGGGTACAAAGTACTACCCTATACGTAAACTCTTATATAAATTTTTAATTGAGATCTCATGTATTGTTTGATACTCGTTTTTTTTTTGTATATTTTTTTTTATTTTCAGTTGTGAAGATGATGTTTGGATACCAAGATGATGTTTAGTAAACCCCTCCCTCATTCCATTTTTCAAGATATCAATACATTCTCAAATCTACATTATATTGCAGTATATAGCTCTGTTATGATTTTTGTTTTACCGTATGAGCCTTTAGTTTTAGTTTTGTTTTTGTTTTGTGACGTTATAAGAAAAGATAAAGAGGTTTTGTGCCTCTTTGAGAAAGATTTCGAAAGGAAATCACTCAAAGGGGTTTTTCCCTCTTTCAAAATTATTGGTTAAAATAAATAAATAACTAAGGTGAAAATTCTAAATTTTGAATATGAGTCGAACTTTTGCCCCACTATGGGCCAAAAATTGTTTCCAAGCATCTATGCAAAAATCGAAACACATCTAAGCATCCTTATAATAGGCCTAGAAACGCCCTCACATTAAAAATCGAATAAGATTGTATCTTTATTTGGTTCGATGCAATGAAAGTTCGATTAAAAATTACAATTTTCACGTCAAAAAACAACCAATAGTCATAACTTTTCCAAATCTCAATCGAATTTTATAATATTTGGAGTGAAAGTCTCTTACTTGAATAGCATTCGAACCACCATGACATTTTTAGGTTTTGTTTTAAAATGAGTTAGAAACCTTAAAAAGAAACTCATGCCCTACTCGAACTTCTGCCCCACTTTACTCTATAGTTTATAATTTCGGAAAGTCCATCAGGGGTCCCACAACAAATTTTCTTTCAAGATTTAAATTCATTGTTTGGGATTTCTGCAAGGAAAAAAATTGTTTCTCTATCCCTTTTGGAACGGATGCACTTCATAAGGTTAATGTAACTCATTAGCTTTTGATAATTGAAAACGAAAAGAATCTATTCTATATCTCGAAACAATTGTGCTGCTTCGTCCCAAAAGGGATATCAATTTGTTCGTCATAGTCTCTTCGGAGTTCATGCAAAACCTCATTCAAGATGTTGGATACCAATATCTCCATTGAGAAATATATCCTTTTTAACGTCTATGATTGTCCTTAATTAAAGACGAAAGAAAGAGAACATTTTTTTTAGTAAATCCTACAAAAACAACTTTTCTGTGAGGTATAACGTCAGAAATTTTGCCAAAAAGGTTCCTCAAGTGAATTCGCGAATTTTCAGATAGGAATTTAGTATTTTCTTTTTTAAATTTAGTTCAAGGAAAAATTATCCAACAAATTTCTCAAGAAAAATGTCCTTCTAAACTTTTTTGTATGCGTTACACTTAAAATCTGATGTAAATAGGATATAGATATGGAGTATTAGTAAAAAACTTCCTAAAAAAATATTGAGGTATTTCTGGAGTGGTTTTTGAACCAAAAATATGAAGTCGATAGATTGTCTCATGTTACACACTTAATAAAAATACGGATTACGGTGAAATTTTACCGTAATCTCAACAGCTGAAGGTTCGGTGGAAAATCACTGAACAATCCGTAAAATCTTTGAACGAAATCATAAAGAAAAACAAAAAAATGGTTTGGCCGGGATTCGAACTCCCAACCTACCGATCAGGAAGCAGGCTTGCTAAGCCAGCTTTCACTGCTTCCTCCTTCTGTCGGGTGTGAGATCACTGCGTCCATTTTTTTAGAACTATTGTGATATACCCATTTGCTTTTACAAAGACCCTCAGTGGCGGGAACGCCACCGGAATACTTTGCGCGGTGACTGAACTTTTAGCCATCTGCCATTGATGGGCAGAAGTCCTAAGTTGCAGCATTGTGAATCCCCCAATCTGGTACGATCAGCCTGATAAAGCAAACCACTTCCCTGGGAGATGCGTTCCAAATATCGGCCGGCTCCAAAAAGGGCTTGCCAAATATTTTGGATCTTCGTTGTATATGTGCACTGCAGGAGCAGAGAAGGTGTTGTGAGGTTTCGCACGTTTCACTACAGAAACGGCAATTTGCGTTTTGGATGGCTCCGATCTTTTGTAAATGGTATCCAGAGAATGACAGAAAACTCGGAGCCGTGCTAAACATGCGTGTGCTGCACCCGACTTTTGCGTGCGTCTCCTGGTTTTGTTGAGTGACTCAAAAGAAGGTGCGAGTACTGCTGCAACTGTGTGAGAGACAAAATATAGCTCCAGCTCTACTCTTTGAAACTCGTAGAGTAAAGCACAATGTGCTTCGTTTGGTGCTTTTCATAGAAGACATATTCGAGACCGAATGTGACTGAGGACCTTCGGGTTAAAGTCCCTCTCAAACAACAACAACAACAACAACAACAACAACAACGAATGTGACTGACGGCGGTGTCGAACCATTTTTTGCTTGCTCTACACTTTAAACACATTTCACGCAAGTACGTGAATTCCAAACTAGGACGTACATTTCTTAATGTACGTATTATTCTTAAAAGCACAAGTGAATATGTTAATGCTTTGTGAAACTGTATTGTCACACGCAGTGCGGTGCATTAACTGTCACATGAATGCAATTCAGTCCTAGATGTACAATATTGCTGTTTGGGTTTGACATGCAAATCCTCTTCATATGGGCTTCAAATGCGGCAACATTAAATAATCAAAGGACACTCAACAACCATTATCAAATTCACCGCCAACCAAGCAAAGAAAAGCGATCCTTGACTGAGCTTTCTCAGTAAGAAATCTTATACCACTTTTGGTCTTTTTGGTATTTGATATTTGCGTTTCAAGCGCACACAGCAATAACATAAACACAATAATTATGCGAAAATTTTGTTACATGTATACTGCTTCGCGTTGAAAATTGATCAACTTCGCCGCTTCGCAATTCGAATCTCAAGTATACCGAAGTCGTCGAAATTATCTTAATATGTGTAAGGGAAATCATGTATGAAGTAAACACACGTTTGTGTGGTTCGTTTGTAGAGTGGCGTCTATCCGTACTCCGTCACCAATGCAAAGTGATGTTATTAGAGAGTGCTTTGCCTAATGATCAGAGAGATTCTCTGCAAAATAGAAACGGCACATGGGAGTTTTAGCACACAAAAAAGGATGGGTGCAACACACTTCATATTGCACCCGCACGTCTCCTTCAAATTGAACGTGCTGTCTCCCAGCAGCGCGTGCTGCACCGAAAGAGTTTTGAGTCGCACCCTATCCCTGATGGTATCTGCTGGAGCAGTGTCCAGTTATAAGACCGGTGTAGGTGCTGAGGTCCCTTTTGTTGAGACCAATGAGTTTTTGTGTTTGTTTCGAATTAATTGTGACGAATCTTTTAGATTGATTCGCATTGGAAACTGTTTTCCAATTGGATATAATTTGCCTGGACAACCAGCTGTTCAGTTCAATATTTAGTGAGCAGTTTGATATGCCAAAGAATGGCTCAGGACCAATGAATGTATTGGCCGATCCATTCCTGGCTAGCTCATCGGCAATTTCATTACCCTCTAGACCCATATGCCCGGGGATCCAATATAGTTTAACTCGATTGCAGATGGCTAGGGTTTTTAGAGCAAGAGCACATTCCCACACTAATTTTGAGTTAAAAGTGTAAGCTTTCAGAGCATGAAGAGCTGCTTGGCTGTCGGAGAAAATACAGATTGTGGCATTTCTGTAATTCCTCTTTATGCTGAGCTGCACACATTCAATGATAGCATACACTTCAGCCTGAAAAACTGTAGGCCACTGTCCGAGAGGGACAGAGATTTTGGTTCTTGGTCCGTGCACTCCAGATCCAGAACGATTGTTCATTCTCGATCCATCAGTGTAGAATTTGATTGAGCCTGGAGGAATACTCGGTCCACCTTGGCGCCACTCTTGGCGAGAAGGAATGAACACCGTATATGATATGTCATAATTCACAACCATTTCCAAAATGCAGTGATTTTTCTACAATTGGATTTATAGAAAATTCGTTTAGTATGCTTAGGTGACCGGTTAAATCACCTGGCAGAAGGTTTATTGATCGTTTTAGACTCAGAGCGCTTTTCTCAGCATCCAGCTTTATGAATTGATCTAGCCGGGGCAGATTAAACATTGCATCTAGGGCGAATGAAGGGGTGCTGCGAACTGCACCAGTAATGGCGACGCACGCGGCGCGTTGGATTTTGTTCAGCTTGGCTCTAGCCGTAACCTCGCTTATTTTTGGCCACCAAACAAGGGAAGCGTAGGCTATTCTAGGCCGAACGATGGTTTTATATATCCACATGATCATATTAGGTTTTAGGCCCCACTTTTTTCCACAGGTCTTTGAGCAGACCCACAGAGAATTGAGACCTTTATTTACCATGTTTTGAAGATGTGTGTTCCAATTGAGTTTAGCATCAAGCGTAATGCCAAGGTATTTGACTTCATTTGAGTAAACCAATTGTGTTTGATTAAGGAAAAGAGGTTGCAGCTGTACCTTTCTGCGCTTTGTGAAAGGAACAATCGTAGTTTTTGAAGGATTTATCCCCAGTTTCTCTTTCAGACACCAGGAGAGCGTGTAATCGAGAGCTGATTGCATTCTTGCAAGGACAACGCTTTCAAATTTGCCGCGTACAATGATGACAACATCATCAGCGTAGCCAACAACCTCGAATCCTCTTTTTTCCAGGCTATTAAGTAGATCATCCACCACTAGAGACCATAGCAAAGGTGAAAGTACCCCTCCTTGAGGACACCCCTTTGTGGCCATGACAGTGGCGCACGATCCGCTCAACTCGGATGAGATTCGGCGATTTGCTAGCATAGCATGTACCCAGGTAGCAATGCATGGGTCAAACTTTCTCCTATGCATTGCTGACACTATAGACAAATAGGAAGCGTTATCGAATGCACCCTCAATGTCGAGAAATGCCACGATGGCGATTTCCTTTGCATGAAATGTTTTCTCGATCTTGTTGACTAGCATGTGTAGTGCTGAGATCGTAGATTTTCCACTTTGGTAAGCGAATTGGTATTTGGAAAGAGGCATTGCTTCCATAAATTTTGAATTTATGAACTCGCCTAAGACCTTTTCCATTATTTTAAGCATCACTGACGACAGACTAATTGGTCTGTATGCTTTGGGATTGGTTTTGTCTTTTTTTCCCGGCTTCGAGATAAAGACAACTCGAACTTGACGCCAGCCATCTGGAATATGTCCTAAGACTAAACTGGCCTTAAAAATCTCTATCATGGGAGGAATAAGCGTTTGCTCCTCTTTCTGGATAAGCGCTGGGAAAATTCCATCCATGCCAGCAGATTTAAATGGCTCAAAGGATCTCACTGCCCTTTCCACCCTTGCTCGCGTAAAGGCTTCTTTGGCAACCTTCAATGCGTCTCTTTTGGTACTTGAGTCCCATGACAGGAGCTCTTGTTGACCAGAGACGCCATGTCTGTTGCCATTAGCGTTCACGATCGCTTCAGGGATTGAATCAGGGAAGTGAGTCCTCAGCATTTCACTCAGTGTTTCTGTGGGATCCACAGTGAGCGAACCGTCAGTCTTTCGGAGAGTTCCCAGACCATTGGAGTGGTCTTTCGATAGAGTTTTATGAAGTCTGGCAGCTACGGGAGTCTTCTCAATGCTTTCACACATGAGGACCCATGATTTCCGCTTAGCTAGCCTTATTTCCTTGTTGTAGTCTGTCAGAGCCTTTCGGTATAGGCTCCAATCAGTAGAGCGTTTGGCACGGTTGAACTCCCTCCGTGCCGTTTTCCTAAGCTTTTCAAGATGGTTGTTCCACCACGGAACATCTCTGCTCGACTTAACAGTTTTAGTCGGACAGCTTTCTTGATATGCATTAAGAATTTTAGTTTGTATAGAGTCAGAAGCCATTTCTAACTCTAGAACTGTTTTGATATTAGGATTTATGATGTAGTCTTCGGATCGGAGAGTGGCTGAATAGGTTTCCCAATCAGTCTTCTTAGGATCTAATTTGTGGAGTATCGACTGTATGTTTTAATCTTTATTTTCCGGCAACGCAGTCTTTATTAAAGTAAAACGAGGTGCTTATTTGCCCGACGTTTCGACACGGGTATTGTGTCTTCCTCAGGGGGTAAATATAGTTTTCGTTCTTTGTCCTATGTTTTGTCGAACTATAACTGTCTGGTGTAGGTTTTTTTGGTACATAGCTACGAAAATCACTTCTTTTTTTTGTGCACAACTTGTACTGGCAATGGCGCCATTGCCAGTACAAGTTGTGCACAAAAAAAAGAAGTGATTTTCGTAGCTATGTACCAAAAAAACCTACACCAGACAGTTATAGTTCGACAAAACATAGGACAAAGAACGAAAACTATATTTACCCCCTGAGGAAGACACAATACCCGTGTCGAAACGTCGGGCAAATAAGCACCTCGTTTTACTTTAATAAAGACTGCGTTGCCGGAAAATAAAGACTTCTTAGGATCTTTAAACGATTTTGCAATAGTTAGACCCCCTTCCCATTCAAAGACTATGTGTTTGTGGTCTGACATAGATATTTCATCAGAAACATGCCAGTTTGTTATTTTGTGGGAGATGGACTGACTACATAAAGTCAGATCCAGCACTTCCTGTCGTATGGCGTTTTCATATGTAGGCTTGTCACCTGTGTTACATATGTCTATGTTGTTTGAGGATAGAAACTGTAAAAGGTACTCACCTCGAGGATTTATATTTGTACTTCCCCATACAGTGTGATGCGCATTCGCGTCACATCCGATGACAAGGGGAATGTTTTTTGTTTCACAGTAAGAGGTTAGCGCAGCAATCTCTGGAGGAGGAACATCTTCCGCGTCGCCTGGAAAATACGCCGAGACCATGACGATATCAGCCTTCCCTCTAGCGGTAGGAACCTCCACCCTGACTGCTACGATGTCGCGTTTAATGAATTCTGTAATTGGAAAGCATTTAGTGTCATTGCGTATTAGAATAGCTGCTCTTGGAGAGAGCTGGCTGTCATCATATACCAACTTGCATGAGTTTACATGAATACCCTGTATTCGAGATTGGTTGACCCATGGCTCCTGGATAAGAGCCACAGTGAACAGTTCTTTTGTGAATCTCCGGCAAAGCACATCCGTTGCGCTTCGAGCATGATGGAGATTCACTTGAATGATCTTAGTCATTTTTAGGTTTGCCGCAGTTTCCAGGACGGAGGTCGTTCTTCTTTGGATGCTGCGGATCATCTTGTATTTGTTTTGGATGATGTTTCGTGTGTTCGTGTTTGTCAATCTTCTTCCCTAGGCCAGCCTTTTTTGTCTCTGTAGTCGAATTCAATCTTTTACCAGATCCACTGCTCTTAGATGGCACCAATCTGCCACCGCTAGAGCTAGGAGTTTGGTTGGAGCTTGAATCTTTAGAGACAGGCAGACTGGCCTTTTTAATGGGGTTTGATTGTGGGTTTTTGCTAGAGGCTGCCTTAGATTTCTCTTGGGGCACCCTATTAGTTGAATTTTCGTTCGACTGAGTGGTTTTGCCCTTTATTTTTCTCAGCTGTATTTCGCCAAAGCGATAGTTGAGGATAAAGTTGGATTTTGTTTCTGCTTGGGGACGTCCTCACTGGTAGCCGAGTTGTCTAGGTCCGTCCTGCCACGTTTAGAGGAAGCTAGCTCTTCTTTACCCTTCCCGAGTTGAATGAGGGCTTCAGATCGACTCACGCCGCTCTGCATCAGTGCTTTAAACTTCTTCCTTTGTCCTCTCGTGAGGTTTATTTTTGTCGTCTGTTGGTCATTCGCGTTGTTCGGATGACATGAAGGATCTGTTTTGGATTCAGATCCTGATGGTTGAGATTCTGGGATGTTGATGATAACATTTATACCATCGTTATTATCGTCGTCCATGTCCAGTTGGGTGTCCGGATGGTTTGTTGAATTTTTGTTGCTTACTTCGGTTGCGTCGGTAAGCATATCCTCCTGCGAACTTGCGAGTAACTGCTCTTCGGTTAGCTCAGTATTGCTCTGCACGTCCTCCACTACCATTGCCTCCGACTGAGAGAGGCAGTCGACACCTTCAAGATTGTTGTTGTTTTGATTTGTACTCATATTTGTTCCCACGAGTCGCTGGGGAATAACGGTCCGCTGCATCATTGCCCCGCCGTAATGCAGTAAGAGCTACATACTGGGGAGTTCGCCCTGGTACACACCAGGTTCCGTTCGCGATTGAGCATCTTTTAAACCCCCTCTACCATTCATCCATCAGCACGGGTCGCATGACACCTTGGAATTGGGGTTACCTGACTGGTGGATTTCTACCACCGGATCAGGCGATCCGTAGTATTATTCTTAGCCAGTTGAGTCAACCGCTACCGATAACTACACGGCTCTCTAGGCTGCTTGGAAAAGTTGCTGAAATTGATGTTCAACAACTTATTTGGCCAAGACAGCCATAAGGTTTCACTGCTTGTTAATGGTGAAAAAAAAACAAGCTCATGTCTGCCATAGTGGCTGTCACACGATTTCACAGAAGTTCGGTGAAAATAATGCTGTTACCGAACTTTTCATTAGTATTTCACAGGGTTACAGTAACATTGTTTGTTTCACGGATTTTTTCCGGTAAAATAAGAGATTTCACGGATTTCCTCCGGTAAATTCGTTGATATCACGGATTTTTTCGGTAAAATAGTAGATTTCACGGGGAAATCTGTATATATTTTTTATTTACAGTTCAAATTTGGCGATTTATTTCACAGGATACTGCGATTTATTAAGAAGCAGATTGTTATAAATCTGTTCATATATAATGAACATCCAAATTTTGTCAAAGTCTTCCAAAGTTATAATCAAAAGTCTCATATTTAACAAATTGCGTTTCAGAAAAATTGCGACTAAAGAAGGTTAATCCGTATCGCTCCCAAAAGGACAAAACGGTGACCAAAATATACATAATGTAGTTAATATGGTCGCCAAGATAGCGTAAATTAATTTAAATGCGTTTTAAAAGACATTATAAATTCCGATAACGATGTAGCGCTTTTATTTATTACATTAATTCCTTCTCCCTCTCCAGATCGCCGGGTTGAGTTGCCGCAGACTTTCGCGCGACCTTTTCCATTCGTGCTCCGCTGCTCCGTGGCTCTCTGCTGTAGTGCTGATTACTCTGCGCACAGGATTATGTCGTCTCCGTCGGTGTGCGGCATTCCATTTGCTCAGTAAATATTTGCCGATGATGACAAATTGTGCTGTCAATCGCTTGGCTCTCGATGATTTATAGGACAGAAATGGAAATCGTTTGAATTTAGTAGGTAGCAATTGGAGATGTCAAAGTCAATAATTTCGATCAAAGAAAACGTCACCCACCTAGCATACGACGGGGAAATTCAAAGATAGCGACCGCATATGTTGAGGGGCTTTACTTAGCGTAGTGGTAACGTTCACAGCTATAAAGCAAAGCACTGTCTGGGTTCAATTCCCGGTCGGTACAGGATCTTTTAGGATTGCAAATTTACTTGCCTCCCTTGAGCATAGAGTATCACCGTGCCTGTTCCATTATATACGAATGCGAAAATGGCATATTTGGAAAAGAATGCTCTTAGTTAATAACTGTGGAAGTGCTCATAAAAACACCAAGCTGAGAAGCAGGCTCTGTTCCAGGGAGACGTAATGCCAAGAAGAGGTAGCAAACGGCATGTTTCCAGTTGAACGTTGCATCTCCCATCGGTCCAATGTGAAAGCATAACAAGCTGTTATGTTTTTTCGAATGTCGAACATGGGAATAAAATGTAAAAATGTAAGATATCGCATCGGCACCAAAGCCAAATTCTCGAAGGTAAGGGATGGACTGATACGAGGGAGAGATGGAGCGGGCCATTAATTAAATTATGTTTCACCAAAACGGCTTTGGTTGGTATCGGCCGATCGGGCATACCTACCGCATACGATGTCGAAAGATTTAGAAAATTTTAACTGGAGCATCCTCCAATAAACATCTTGATGAGTAGCACTTTAGAAAGCAGTCACAACGAATTACATTGTACGTGGTGCAACAAAGTTGCAGTTGGGCTAATTAATTTAATTAAAGTGGTATGCGTTTGAAACACGTTAAATGACGAGATGCTTTCGAAATGCTTTTAGAGTTAGCAAAGGTAAACGACTTATCCAACGGGGCTTGCATTATCTTAGTAAGCACGATCATTATTGAGCATTTTGCACCTTATTAGACTACTGTGCAAAAAAATTTTGCACAGTGAATATTTTCACACCTCACACATAACAGTTTGACAGTTGCTTCGATACCAAAGTTTTGCGTTTCCGTTTTGAATTTCCTTTGTGCGAACAATTATTATCACATAAAGAAAACTGGTTTTGGCAAAATCTTTATAGTTATTAGGATTTCCATCAATAAATAAGTGATTTGTCCACAACTTATCCCTGGTAAGTGTTTAATTTTAAATTCAACGTTCGAACATGATTTCTGACTCACAACTCATTTTGTTTTAGTCATCGTCATCATCATCAAACTCGGGAAAGCAGTCCGAACATTGCCAGAAATGCCGCAACGCCACCGCACAATAGTCCGAAGGCGCCCAAAACCTCAAAAATCAAAGTTGTTTTATCCGAACAGTTATATTTTTCCCATCTTCCTTAAAACTTACGTGGTTGAAATCCAAAAATTTTCATAAAATTCATACAAAGTGAACTAAAGTTAAAATTGTTCAAAAACCATATTATTTTTTAGAAAAGTACCCTAAGACATTAGTAGCCCGCGAATGCCCGCGATGAGAATAAGTTCATTCGAAAGCTAAAAACAAGAGCTTTCAAGTACGGTACAAATTATTTTGCGAAAACTTGCGATAGACCACTTTCAACGCGTTTGAAGGTGTACGGAGTGCAATTCTAATTAAATAATAACAATCCTGTGATACGCTAGTACGTGCATTGCAATCGCAGTAGCCATGAATTGCATACCTAGAAGAAACGAAAAACTCGCTGCTATCTTCTTCTTCTTTTTTCTGGCGTTACGTCCCAACTGGGACAAAGCTTGTTTCTAAGCAGGCAGGTGTTCTTATGAGCGTTTCCGCAGTTATTAACTGAGGACTTTCTTCGCTGATTGACCATTTTTGCATGTGTATATCGTGTGGCATGATACTTTATGCTCCGGCAAGTCGAGAAAAAATACTTTACCAAAAGACCTTAGACTGGTGGGATTCGAATCCACGATTCTCAGGTTGGTCTAGCTGAATAGCTGCGCGTTTACCGCTAGGACTCTGGGACCCTACGTATACAATATTTTCGTATTATACCTTAATTAAATATTGTCCACACCTATATTTGATATTATTAGGGTATTGAAACACTTTGAATTCAAATTTGAACTGTCACTAAATAATAAAACACAAATTGGGCTTCGTAGCCGTGCGGTTAGTGTCACCAGGCATTTAGCCACATCGTGCTAAAGAGTATAGGTTCGATTCCCGCTGCAGGCCGGAAAACTTTTCGTGAGGAGTTGAGCTAGTCCGTTGTCTAGTGTGGTGCTTCCTTCAAAGGGCAAAATGCCCACTGGAAGCATTAATGTGTCGGTGTCTTGCAGAAAAAAATTATCTCGGGTATTTAAATGGTTGAACGAAACTATTTTCTTCGACATGCAGTCTCCAGATAAAATGTAACAAATTGGAAAAATCATTCCCTACGTGGACTTGCTTTTGCATTTAAAACAAGTATGATAACAGACTAAAGCTATGGACATGACAATCATGCTGAAACTGATTAAATGGATGATACTTGCATCAAGACAGGGTTAGATCTAAGACCTTTATGGACAAATGTGCATGAAATTTTCACATTTCTTTCAGACATCACATGAATTTCAACATATATTTTTGAGTAATTTTTTCAATCACAAGTTCTGTAAAGAACCAACAGGGCAGTCGATGTGTGGTGAGTTCCGTATCACCCGTTCCTGTCAATGCGGATGACATGAATTTGGCATTGGACCGCGTACGGGAGGGAACGAAGGTTGATTGAGAGAACGAAGGAGGGGTCAAAATAGAATTCGTCATTGTGTTCACAAATAGGCATGAATGCTAGTTTTCGCTGTGCAAACCATCACAATTTATCGAACATTTATTTGGAGAAACAAGTAGTAATTTCTTGAATTAAATAGGTAAATTGATTATTCTAATTTGGAACTTAGTAGCTAATTTAAACTTATTATAGATTCTAAAAGTAATAGTACGGAGTTGCTGAACTACTGAATTGCTTTGTTCGCGAATTAAAACCTCTGTTCGTAAGTCATGCATTACACCCTAAAAATGTACGTAAATATTATAAACTGAAATTTGTTAAACCTAGATAAGCGATTCCTACAGTTAGTTCAGGACGGTTCGCGAAGTGTTTCGGGGTAGCATAGGAAGGACACGAAATGTAAGTCCAATGTAAGGTAACACTGAATTGAACTATAATCAAGCATTAATACAATTACAGCTTGAAGCTGCATTTGCTGCTGAAAAGACGTGCGACCACTTTAACTCCTATCCGAAACAAACTTCAAGATTTCTGGTATCAGTCAACACCGCGAAGTAGTAACCGATCATTACTCACGACACCGTGTACTGGATACGCCGTTTAGTAGACGGCCGCTACTGAAGTCCTGTGTAGTAAACAGCCAACGAAATTGATACGATGCAGTCCGAAAAGGTGTGCGGCAAATGCTCGACGAGAGGCTTGCTCGGACAGATGGTCGGATGCGATATGTGCGACGTCTGGTTCCACGCTGCTTGTGTAGGGGAGTCAGATTCAAACCTCAATCCAGATAGGACCTGGAGGTGCGTCCATTGTGCGAAGGACGATGTCGGAGAGGTTTGTAGCCAGCACGCCAATAGGTCGATGAGGAGTTCGGCGAGTAGCAGAGCTCGGAGAGAGCTCCTTCTCCAACAATTGGAAGAGCAACGCGCCTTGCAACTAAAATAACGCGCGGAGGAAGATGCGATTAGGAAAAAACGTGCTGAGGAGGATGAAGCCTTTCTTCAACAAAAACTGGACCTAATTCTTGAAGACGACAACGAAAGCCGGCGTAGTAAGCTGAGCAGTCGGGCCAGCCGTAAAAAGGTAGAAGAATGGCTCCACGATGATCATGGTGGTCCATCAGGAGTGATCGGTGCGTCAACTAACAAAGTCATCCCACAACAAGCAGAGGCTCTACAGCCGGGACATTTCGGCTCGACAGCACACATCCCGGGCTCAGTACCATCAACGTCGGGACTGCAGGGAGCAGCTCCAACATCGACGTCAACACCTCAGACAGGTAAAACGACTAAATTAGTACAAGTAGAGGCTTCCCAGACTAGCGTATCGCAATATTCAGGGCCTTTCGATACCTTTGCAAATTATACTAGGAACAATCTTGGCAATAGTAGACTACCAAAGCCTAATTTGGCTACAATGGGCGTGGTTGGACAGCATTTTCCTCCATATGCTTCCTCTCAAATTCCTCAAGTTAGCGATATGTTTGAAAACTGCAATACCAAATCGGCGGTTGCCGAAACAAAGGTTACTTTTTCCGGGTATATTCCTCAGTTGGAACCCGGTAAACTTCGAAACTTGTACGGTCCTCACTGTGAAAGTGTGCTAAATAATCAGACAATAACAGTCAATCAACCAGTTCCGCGAAGTACGATAGTTCCTCCGTTCGTTGGCGTCCAAACAGCGGTTCCGTTTGTGCCACCAAGTGTTACAGTGCCAAATGTGTTTGCAACGGTTTCATCGTCATCTGCAGCCGCTTGTCATCCAAGCTTTGAACAACGAGCATCAATGACCAACGCAGCAGAACCATTCCTTGGGGCAAATTCAACCGAGTTGGATCAAGGTGTGCAACAATTTAATGGATCGCGAATGGGAGTACCGGATCAACTTGTGCCTAGTAGTGCGCAGTTAGCGGCAAGACAAGTAATGCCACGCGAGTTACCTAGCTTTTCCGGGGACCCGGAAGACTGTCCATTATTTGCTAGCTCGTTCTACAACTCTACGGCAGCGTGTGGGTTCACGGACGCGGAAAACCTAGCTAGACTCCAGAAGTGTCTTAAAGGGCATGCTCTTGATTCAGTGAAAAGCCGTCTGTTAATGCCTCAATCCGTGCCTCATGTGATGGAAACTTTACGCAAGCTATATGGAAGGCCGGAGGTTCTTATCCATACGCTCCTACGAAGGCTTCGCATCGTCCCACCACCGAGAACGGAGAATCTGCAGTCGGTCATCACGTTTGGACTGGCTGTACGGAACTTAGTTGATCATATGTTCGTGGTTCAACTGATGGATCATCTTCGCAATCCCATGCTGCTTCACGAACTGGTTGAGAAACTTCCGTCATCGATGAAAATGCAGTGGTCATGGTACAAACGATCGCAGGTGGAAGTCAACTTAGCCACTTTTGGGGAGTTCATGACAGAGTTAGTCAATACCGCGTCGGACGTAACGCTTCCAGTGGATCCTTCAAGTCAGCAGTCGAAGTCGTCGTGCCAGACCGGAAGAGACAAGCAGAAGCTGTTTGTGCATGTAGAGGTCAGAGATGAGCATGCAGCACCGAAGAATACTGCAGACCTTTCCAAATTTTCAATTAGGCCTGACGGAGTGAAGAAGTAACGAAAACGAAAAACATGAAGTAGCTGAATGTCCACAGTTTAGAGCCCTAGATGTAGATGGAAGATGGAAAGCGATTCGATCTAACAGTTTATGCAGAACATGCTTGATACCGCATAGAAAATGGCCTTGTCGCTCAGAGAAGGAATGTGGAGTCGACGGTTGTCGGTTGCGTCATCACGCTTTGCTGCATTCGCGGGTCGTAGCCGAGTTTGCAATCAATCGAGTTAAAGGACCGGAAAATCCCGTAGAAAATATCTCCCATCAGAATCATCATTCCACAATGAACTTCTGCTTTTTTCGCTACTTACCCGTGACGCTTGAGGTGAACGGAAAACAGATAGAAACATTCGCCTTTTTGGATGACGGTTGCCAAACAACGCTCATGGATGCAGAACTGGCGGCTGATTTAAACGTTGCAGGGCCAGCTGAATCCCTCTGGCTTGGATGGACGGGAAACATTTCGAGAGAGGAAAAGGGATCACAACGAGTCACAGTGAATATCTCTGGTAGCGGATTGAAAAGCCAGTATCAGCTGAATAACGTGCGTACAGTTCAAAAGCTTCAACTGCAAGGTCAAACGTTCGAATACGAGGAGTTGCGGAAAATGTATCCCCATCTAAGAGGTCTTCCGTTGCGTAGCTACGTCGACGCAGTTCCCAGGTTGATCATCGGCATAGAACACGCACAACTTCTAACTTCACTGAAGGTGCGAGAGGGCAAAGCAAACGAACCAGTGGCCGTAAAGACAAGACTAGGATGGTGCGTTTACGGGAAGCAAGCAGGAGAATCTCCTGCCGTCGAACGACTGCATGTACATATGGAAGGGCGTCGCTTCGGGAATCGTGAACTTCACGATTTAATGAAGCAGTACTTTGCAGTTGAGGAAGCAGCAGTGGCAATCCCAATTGAGTCCGCTGATGATAGTCGTGCACGCCGGATTCTTGAAGAGACTACACGTAGAGTTGAAGGGAGGTTTGAAACCGGTTTGCTTTGGAAATACGACCGGCCAGTTTTCCCAGACAGCTACCCTCTAGCCCTCCGAAGACTGCTATCGTTGGAGAAGCGACTCGACAAAGATCAAGCCCTAAGAAGTAGAGTAATTTTGCTCATTCGTGATTACGAAGCGAAAGGGTACGCGCACAAAATCACACAGGAGGAGTTGACATCCAGCGATTCTGATCGCGTATGGTACTTACCTCTAGGAGTTGTGAGAAACCCTAAAAAACCGGAAAAAATACGCCTCATCTGGGACGCTGCGGCAAAGGTGCATAGACTGTCTCTAAACGACATGCTGCTAAAAGGGCCAGATATGATGACATCTCTATTCGCTGTATTGCTGAGGTTCAGGCAGAGAACAATCGCAATTTGTGGGGACATCCGTGAAATGTTCCATCAAATTCGGATCATTCCCCAGGATAAGCAGTCTCAGAGATTTTTGTTCCGTGAGCACCAAGATGATCTCCCGCAAGTTTACGTGATGGATGTGGCGACATTTGGTGCGACATGCTCTCCCTGCTCGTCTCAGTTCGTGAAGAACAAAAACGCGAGAGAGTTTGAGTCCCAGTTTCCGAAGGCTGCGGAAGCAATCATAAACGCACACTACGTAGACGATTACCTTGATAGCGTAGACACTGTGGAGGAGGCAGTACAATTGGTCAACGAGGTCAAGTATGTGCACGCGCTTGGTGGGTTTGAAATCCGGAATTTTTCGTCGAATTCGTCAGAAGTTCTTCGACGCCTGGGTGAAGCAGAGAGAACGTCGAAGTCTCTAGATCTAGATAGCTCGGAACATGTTGAGCGAGTACTTGGTATGGTGTGGAAACCTGCCGAAGATGTCTTCACCTTCGATGTGAGAATAGAAGATGACCTGAAGGATTTTCTGGAACAGAACTTCGTACCAACCAAACGTCAAGTGTTACGACTAGTAATGTCACTGTTCGATCCCTGTGGATTAATCGCACACTTCATTGTGCATGGAAAAGTTTTAATGCAGCATATCTGGAGAACCGGAACAGAATGGGACGACGAAATTCCGATAGAGTTACACTGCATGTGGAGAGATTGGATTCAGTTACTGAAGCGGTTGATAGAAGTCCAAGTTCCACGTTGCCTTTTTGGAGCAACCAACAGTAAGGTTTCCGCCACTATACAACTGCACGTGTTCGTCGATGCGAGCGAACTAGCATATGCTTGTTGTGCCTATTTGAGGATAGTGCAGGCCGGAGTTGTCCATTGCGGTATCGTTGCAGCAAAAACGAAGGTTGCCCCCTTGAAGCCACTTTCAATACCTCGCCTTGAGCTGCAAGCTTGTGTGCTCGGATGTCGCTTGATGGAAACTATTTGCGTGTCACTTAAATTGACAATTGAACGGCGTTACCTTTGGACTGACTCCGCAACGGCACTTGCCTGGATTAGATCCGACAGCAGACGGTTTCATCCGTTTGTGGCATTCCGAGTCGGCGAAATATTGAACACGTCTAACGTAGATGAATGGTTTCACGTCCCATCAAAACTAAACGTGGCCGATGATGCCACGAAATGGGGAAGTGGTCCGAGTTTTAGTCCGAGCGGTCGTTGGTATATTGGTGAATCCTTCCTGTTTCAGCCAATGACAGAATGGCCACAACAAGTTAGGTTGCCGAGTAGTACGGAAGAAGAATTGCGCGCTGTTTTCCACTTCCATCAGGAACTGCCAGTACCACTTATCGACGTGACCAGATTTTCCAATTGGAGTCGTTTACTACGAACGGCAGCGTACGTGTATCGGGCGGTGCAGAAGTTCAGCGGTCGAGGCACTAACAGAGAACTGACAAGCGATGAGTTATTGCAGGCCGAAAACTATCTATGGCGTCAAGCTCAAATGCACGCTTATCCAGACGAATACAGTGTGTTAAAGCACAAACTTCAAAATCCGGATGGTACACCAAAGCAACTAGAGAAGAGCAGTCCGTTGTTTCAGGAATCTCCGTTCATGGATGACGCAGGGGTAATAAGGATGAACAGCAGAATTTCAAGTTCCCCTTCTGCACCTTTTGAAACTAAATACCCAGTTATCCTTCCAAAAGATCACATCTTAACACGTTTACTGGTAGATAGCTATCACCGACGATTTCTGCACGGGCAAAATGAAACTGTTTTCAACGAAGTTCGTCTAAGGTTCAGAATTCACCATTTACGTCCGGTCATCAAAAGAGTTGCCAGAGACTGCCAACGCTGCAAAATCTTAAAATCAGTACCGCAGGCACCAATGATGGCTCCACTTCCAGCAGTTCGGCTTACTCCTCAAGTCCGGGCATTCAGTTACACTGGTGTTGATTATTTTGGACCAATCTTAGTGAAGCAGGGGCGCAGCTTGGTTAAGCGCTGGGTGGCGCTGTTCACGTGCCTGACGATACGGGCGGTGCATTTAGAGGTCGTCCACAGCTTGTCAACGCAATCCTGCGTCATGGCCATACGACGCTTCATAAGTCGAAGAGGTGCACCCGCAGCCTTTTATTCTGACAATGGGACATGTTTTAAAGGGGCCAGCAATATTCTAGCAGACCAACTCCAGACAATTCATGAGGACTGTGCGTTGACCTTTACAAATGCTAGAACTACTTGGCACTTCAACCCCCCATCTGCGCCTCATATGGGCGGATGTTGGGAGCGGATGGTCCGCTCCATCAAAGTGGCCATGGCGGCTTTAGCAGAACATCCTCGGCATTCAAGCGATGAGGTATTGGAAACCGTGATATTAGAAGCGGAAGCCATTGTCAACTCACGCCCGCTGACTTATATTCCGCTAGACAACGCAGAAGAGCAAGCTCTTACACCGAACCATTTTCTTCTCTACGGTGAGCGAGGAGTTGTTCAACCAAGATCTTCGTTTATGGTGGAAGGTGAAACATTGCGCGACAGTTGGAAGCAGGCACAATACCTCACTGATCAATTTTGGAAGCGGTGGGTGCGAGAGTATCTGCCTACGTTAACCAGACGCACTAAGTGGTTCCAACCCACCAAGCCCTTGGAACCAGGAGATGTTGTGTTCGTGGTTGACGTCAACAAGCGGAATGGGTGGCTAAGAGGACGAATCATTCAGGTGTTCAGCGGCAAAGACGGCCAGGTACGGAGAGCAGTTGTACAAACCAGTGAGGGAGTTTTGTCACGACCGGCCGTCAAGCTAGCATTGCTAGATGTTCACCCAAACAGGAAGAAGACGGAAGCGGAAGTTCCCCGGAACTACACGGGCGGGGGAATGTAAAGAACCAACAGGGCAGTCGATGTGTGGTGAGTTCCGTATCACCCGTTCCTGTCAATGCGGATGACATGAATTTGGCATTGGACCGCGTACGGGAGGGAACGAAGGTTGATTGAGAGAACGAAGGAGGGGTCAAAATAGAATTCGTCATTGTGTTCACAAATAGGCATGAATGCTAGTTTTCGCTGTGCAAACCATCACAATTTATCGAACATTTATTTGGAGAAACAAGTAGTAATTTCTTGAATTAAATAGGTAAATTGATTATTCTAATTTGGAACTTAGTAGCTAATTTAAACTTATTATAGATTCTAAAAGTAATAGTACGGAGTTGCTGAACTACTGAATTGCTTTGTTCGCGAATTAAAACCTCTGTTCGTAAGTCATGCATTATACCCTAAAAAAGTACGTAAATATTATAAACTGAAATTTGTTAAACCTAGATAAGCGATTCCTACAGTTAGTTCAGGACGGTTCGCGAAGTGTTTCGGGGTAGCATAGGAAGGACACGAAATGTAAGTCCAATGTAAGGTAACACTGAATTGAACTATAATCAAGCATTAATACAATTACAGCTTGAAGCTGCATTTGCTGCTGAAAAGACGTGCGACCACTTTAACTCCTATCCGAAACAAGTTCATTGTAGTGATTTATTTTACAAATCTGAAAAATTGGCGTAATGAATAAATAAGGTGGGCATTTAGACGATCATATTTACTTATGATGGTTTTTGTGTAGAGTTTCCATATCTTTGGATGAATAGTTTATATATTTTTTGTCAAAAATTTCTCTTTAGTCTAGTTGTTTTTACTATTGGAGTTGTGCATGAAAAAATTACTCAAAAATATATGTTGAAATTCAATTAATGCCTGACAAACAAAAGTCCATAATAAATAAATATGGCATAAAATATCTCAAATATATGATTTCAGCTATATAAAAGAGAGTTTGAGGTTTTGTCCGACATTTGTTCTAGATCGAACCACTGTGCACCGGTGGATTGCTTCAGTGACTACGGTCTAGATCTACCAACGGAAAACAGATCTGATTCTTGGTACTCGGACGATAATCAGCCGCCCCTGCCATGGGGAACAGACGCTGTTGTGAGCCGCTCCCAACATGAAGTAATGACGCTCCAGGTTTGCAGAAGTCCCCCTTTCCTGTCAACATACGACCAGAGTTCCCACCGGGGTTGGTTACCCGATCTTCCCTGAAATTGCTCGAACCCCGACTAGTACAGCGACTATTCTACTCCTGCAGGTACGCGAGGTACCAATAGTACGCCATGTCCATGATTTATCAACCTCATTACGATGCATATTTTGGCCAATTATGAGCTGAATACCGACATGTAGAAGCGAAAATGTATGCGAAAATAAACAAGTTTTGATAAAATCAATCTCACAGCTAAGTATAATTTTAAAACGTCACAGCTTTAAATGCCTACGCCTACTAGTGTTAGTGAGTGTGCAAATTGTATCAAGCAAATGAACAATTTCACCAGAATCTAAAAATTCATGCAATGATCAATAATTTCAACAAATTATAATTCATTTTTGTGAGCTTAGGTTTTTGACTGAATGTCTTTTTTATTAAAAACAGTAGAAAAATATTAAAACAATCCATTTGTGCAAATGCAGAATATTTAGGAAGAATTTGATTCTTTGGTTAGAGATCACTTAGGTCAATACTAGCTAGTACGATTGATGAACCGTTATTCTAAAAATATCCAGATATAAATGCATTCTATAATTGGACTTGTATGAATTTTCGAGACAAGGTTTCTAAAGTATTTCACTTTGTCATTGACGTTTTGAAAACTTTCACACAAAGATATTGATTTCAATGACACAAACGTCACATGGGTTCTTCTTTTTAACACTGGGGTTGTTCCTATCTGAAATTTCAAAAGGGACACGGAAAACAAAATTCTTCCAAATTTGAGTTTAAACCATAAACCCCAAAATCTCAAAAATGAAAAATAAATGTTTTTTTGTTGAACTCGTTGGAAGGTCGGTCGGCATCGGTGTTTCCATTGATTCATGTATGTCCAGAGATTCAACAGAATTGAGCCGGTTTGGTCCTCGCTGCAAATTAAATTTCTTAGATCCACGGCTGTTTCGATATTCATTTTTCCAGGGCCTGCAGGCAGCTCGACAAGACAGTGAGAAAGTGATTTTTGATGAACATTTGGAATGGAGACGGACATTTTTATGGCGCACACTGAGGCAGATCGCTGTTTCCGACGACCAAAACCTATAGTACTCTGGATATACAACCTAGAGGTTTGGTGTCTTCCAACCTACTTTGGTTGGAATAATTTGTGCTACATTTTGACTCATTCAGAATTGATCTAGATAAGTAAAAACTGATCTAGATCAGTTTTATCTTTTGATAGGAGCGTCCTAGAAAAAAAAAATTTCTTCTGCAAAGTTGTTCATTGAGACATTTTTGGCATTTCTTCCGAAGACACTTACACTCAATCACTGACGTGGATGGCGATATATGACAATTAAGTAATAACAGTCAAAAAATCGATCTTGGCCATTTTTTCATATAAAAAAGAGATCCATCGCAAGCACCCAAAAGGACGTGGCATTTCTGAAGAAATGTCTGAAGGAAAAGCTAACACTCGTTAGCCATAGGATTAAGATGGGCCCCATATCCCACAACATATTAAGAGGAAATCAGAGAAATAGTACATCACGGCATCGATTAAATCCCACTATGCGAAACTGGACAAGCTGACGACGAAGTGTTATTTTTTGTCTTTAAAATTGACTCAGGAATATCCGGAAGGATTCCCATTATTCCTGACCAAGGTTAATCGAGCGGAAGAATGCGAAGCCGACAAGAAGAACAGGCTACATAAGAAAAAACTAGCCTCCATGCGATCCAAGAAGACGGCAGTTAACTGCATTCCTGCTCCGATTAAAGAACCCATTGAAGATTTCGTAGTCAACCATTCGACGCAGCATTTCGCAGGAGAGCAATTGACACACCTCGACAAGGGGTTAGGATATGCGGTGACTACGAAGCCTGAAGTGGAGAAAATCATCGACTATCCAAACCGTACCAATAAAGGACCAGAACACAGCAAGGAACATCGTAGGAAAGGCCATAACAACAGGACAATACAGCAGGGCAGACAAGGACGAGACGAGGATCGCGAAAGAACTTAAGTATAAATCAGTGTTCTTCAACAAGGCAAATAAAGGCAACGCAATCAGTGCGCATCGTACCTTCGTGCTGTGCGTACACGAATTCTCTCTGCTCTTGGAAGTTTTCTTAAAAACTACCTAAAGCAATAAATCAGTACTTTTCAGTGCTAAAATTGAAAACGGTACTTTTCAGTGCTACTAAAACAGTACTTTTCAGTACTGTTGTTTCTACTATTGATCCCTTTACGATCCTTGTTTGGACCCGTGCCTTCGATTTTTCGTTGGACCCGTTGGCGGCGAAAGCTAGCGGTGGTAATCCTTCTTGGACACCGTCTTGGGAAAAAACCTCTCGAAGGTCACGTCTTCTTTCGTTTATTAACTAAACATGGTATCAACAACTAACAAAAGGAAGGGTGAATCTCTGAATTCATTACTTCCTTCCAAAAAAGTGGGATTTAAAACTGTTACTACACGTGGCAAGAATGGAAGAAAGGACGCTTCCCCGGAATGCGAACTTTCTTCTTACAAGGGTGAAATGAATAATTGTATCGAAATGAGCAATCAGTTCGATGCTCTAGACAAATTTTCCGAACATCAAATCGAAGCAGCCTCTAGCCCAGGCTCTTTGGTTCAAGTGAGGAAGCAAAGAGTGCCGCCTATCGTGGTCAGTTGTTCCGAATTTGCGGGATTTAGGCAGGAAATCTTGAACTCCATTAGGGGAATCAAGGTTTCCTTCTAAATCGCAAAGAAAGGAGACTGTCGCGTTTTGCCGGAAACTCTTAATGATCGTGAACTTCTTCTCAGACATCTTGAAGAGAAGAAGCACAAATGTTTTACTTATGACGACAAAACTGAACGTTTGTTCAAAGTTGTCTTGAAAGGTCTCTCAAGTGACTATAAGTCACCTGAAGAGATCAAAAATGGAATAAATGATTTACTTGGATTTTCCCCAGTCCAAGTAATCATTATGAAAAAGAGAACCCAATCTGGCATTGTTCGGAAAGGGCTTACTCAAGAATATTATTTAGTTCACTTTAACAAAAAAGAACTAAATAATATTAAAGCTTTAGAAAAAGCAAAACTTTTGTTTGATGTCCGTGTGACATGGGAACATTTCCAGAAACCTGGAGGAAATTACCAGAACCCCACTCAGTGCCGTCGGTGCCAAAAGTGGGGTCATGGAACACAAAAATTGTCGCATGGATGCTAAATGCATGATTTGCGGAGGTTCTTCTCACGCTAAGGACGACTGTCCTGTGAAAGAAGATACCAGAATGCGCCAATTGCAAGGGCCCTCATAAAGCTAACTTTTGGGAATGCCCTTCACGCAAGAGAGTCATTGAGGCTCGTGCCAGGCAGATGAAAGATAATATCCGTTACGATAACGGTCGTTTCCGCAATTTGCCTGGTAGAGTATCGAACAATGGTCATTTTTCAGTTAACGATCGCTTGATCATGAATCATACCCATCAGGAAGATCATAATCATGCTCATTCACAAACAAATTTTAATCCGTCGGGTAGCCGTTCGAATCTTTCAATTTCGAATGTATCTACCCACGGTAAATCCTTTGCTGATATCGTAGCAGGAAATTTGAACTCCTCCCCTGTTCGATCCATGGGTACCCATTCTACTTGTTTCAAATCAAATGGAAAAAAAACCCTACCGCCACAGGTAATTCCGCTTCTTCGTCTACCGACATGTCTAACTCTGATTTTAATTTTCTAACTCAGTGTTTCCCAAACTTTTTTGACTTTCGCCCCCTTGAGGCCAACATATATCAGAATCGCCCCCTTAAATGAATATATGTATAAAACGCTATTCTGAGTTTAATTTTAGAAGTTTGTCAAATTATTAAGTTTACTTGTGTAGTAATTTGGCTGTGAATCGCAAATAAGTTCGATTCATGTTCATCATAATTGAGTTAATGACATTTCTCAAAGTACTTTTTATTGATCTTTCGGCTGCACTAACAACACCACAATATTTGATCAGTAAGATTAAGAAAACTACTAAAATAAATTGTCCCGTAACGAAACTTATACGCATATCAATCACATTACAGATTTCCGCAACTTTAAAGAAAAAAGCTAATTCAACGAGCTTATCTTTTTAATTCTATGGAAGAAAGTCATGATAAATGGCGTTTTATTTGCACCACTTTCGATCGTCGGTTTACCGGGCTTGGTGACTAAAAATTTTAAATATCTTATGGGAGTCAAAATGGAAATTATTGAAAATTTTGACTTTTGAAGGAGTTGGATGGTGTGTGACATAAAAGAAAAATTAAAGATTTGTACCAGCTTTATTTGAATCCATTTTTGATGATTTTATCCAAAGCATCCGATTTTTTGTTAGTCAAATTAGATAAAAGATTTAAAATAGTTGGTATCATGATAACTGATAACAGATAACACGTGTAACCAGAATTCTAGAACGAATACCGTGTGGGATCGAAATCCGTTAACCTAAGAAATGAATCAAAATCCGTCCACTTCATACAAAACGCCTACTGTTTGTATAAAGTGCACGGATTTTAAGTCTGTACAGATTTTTGGCCCCCACTGTAATGTTGATTTTTATTGTGAAAAGCCAGATTTCACAAAAAAAAACCTAAGCTGCCTAATTTAAGTATCCCAAAAACTAGTTTCTGATTTTGAATTGAGTTCCAAAAAGTCCAACAGCTTCTACAAATGTTATCTGTGACTAAAAACTATTCAAATCCACGTTATCTTTTGATACAAACTCAGTATCTGATTCATGTCATGTGTCAAAAATAAAAACATTATGTTTTTAACATTCATAAAGTTTGTTTTCTGTCAGGATTCAAACATGAGTATACTTAAAAGTTAAATCTCTTATAATTTCCATGATTTTCCATGATAGTGACAAGTAATGTACTTTCGCCCCCTTTCTATGCGTTTTCGCCCCCCAAATTCAGTTTAACAAATTTTCGCCCCCCTGAACCCGAAAATCGCCCCCAGGGGGGCGAATTCACCCACTTTGGGAATCACTGTTCTAACTGAACAATTGAATCTAATGGTTGATGCAATGTTCAAAGCCACCACTATGACTGAAGCAGTCCAAGTAGGTGTAAAATTTACAAATCAAATTGTTATTGGATTACGTTTTTCTAATGGATCCAAATAATAATTTAAATATTTTAAATTGGAATGCTCGTTCTCTGAATGGTAAAGAGGACGAGCTGTTTAATTTTCTTACGGTTAATAACGTACATATAGCAGTTATTACCGAAACGTATTTAAAACCTGGATCTAAACTCAAAAGAGATCCTAACTTTTTTGTTTATCGTAATGATCGACTTGATGGGGCATGTGGGGGAGTTGCAATCATCATTCATAGGCGTTTAAAACATCAACTGTTTTCATCATTTGAAACTAAAGTTTTTGAAACTTTAGGTGTTTCTGTTGAAACACAGTTTGGTAAATATACTTTCATAGCTGCCTATTTGCCTTTTCAATGCTCTGGACAGCAAGTTAAATTGCTCCAAACTGACTTGCGAAAATTGACTCGCAATAAGTCAAAATTTTTTGTCATTGGTGACTTTAATGCCAAACATCGGTCATGGAATAATTCTCAAAGTAATTCCAACGGCAAAATTTTATTTGATGAGTGCTCTTCAGGATATTTCTCAATTCAATACCCTGATAGCCCTACATGTTTTTCCTCTTCTAGAAATCCATCTACGATTGACTTGGTCTTAACCGACTCTAGTCATCTTTGTAGCCAACTAGTCACTCATGCTGATTTTGATTTTGATCATGTCCCTGTTACATTTCAAATATCCCAAGAAGCGATTCTAAATCCTATCAGCTCCACTTTCATTTATTTATCAGCCGACTGGAATATATATAAAACGTATGTTGACTCTAATCTTGATGTTAACATTTCTTTAGAAACTAAACTTGATATTGACAATGCTCTTGAAACTTTAACAAATTCCATTGTTGAAGCCAGAAGTAAAATTTGAATCCGTGATTATAGACGATGATCTTAAACTCTTGATCCGTCTTAAAAACGTGAGGAGAAGGCAATTTCAACGCACTCGCGATCTTGCTATGAAAATTATATGGCAGGATTTGCAGAAAGAAATCAAAAAGCGTTTTGCTCAATTAAGAAACAAAAATTTTGAAAATAAAATTTCTCAATTGGACTCTGGCTCTAAGTCCTTTGGAAATTATCTAAAATCTTGGAAAAACCTCAGAAGCCAATACCGGCATTGAAAGAGGAAAACAAATTATTACTAACTAATTGCGAAAAAGCTCAAAAACTTGCTATGCAGTTTGAAAGTGCGCACAATTTTAATTTAGGACTTACTAGTCCAATTGAAAATCAAGTTACTCAGGAGTTCGAAAATATTCTCAATCAAGAGAACGTTTTCGAAAATGCCTGGGAGACTGATTTGGAAGAAGTGAGAACTATTATTAAAAAATTCAAAAATATGAAAGCTCCTGTCGATGACGGAATTTTCTACATCCTCATCAAGAAACTTCCAGAAAGTAGCTTATCGTTTCTAGTTGATATATTTAACAAATGTTTTTAATCCTCCATCAGTAAACTTTTTGAAAAGGTTATTTTGAACAGAATGATGGCCCACATCAACGAGAATACAATTTTTGCCAATGAACAGTTCGGATTCCGCCATGGACATTCGACCACTCATCAACTTTTACGTGTAACAAATTTGATCCGTTCCAACAAATCTGAAGGCTACTCTACTGGTCTTGCTCTTCTAGACATAGAAAAAGCATTCGACAGTGTTTGGCATGAAGGTTTGATTGTAAAATTGAAAAATTTTAATTTTCCAACATACATTGTTAGAATAATTCAAAGTTATCTGTCAAATCGTACACTTCAGGTTAATTATCAGAACTCCAGATCTGAAAGACTTCCTGTAAGAGCTGGTGTTCCCCAAGGCAGCATTTTGGGACCAATATTATACAATATTTTCGCATCTGACTTGTGTGGTACTGAATGAACATTGTCATAGATTTTGTCTTCCAACCCTGTTATAATGGTTGACATTCAAAAGCCTGTTGAAAGAACTCCGAGAATGTAACATCGGATCGGACACCAAACGATCTAGTAGGCATGGCACAACTTCGACGCCTCACTCCTATAGTAATGTCAGAATGGAATACAAGGTTCTTCGTGGTGCTCCCGCTTGCCAACAACGATTCTGAGCTTCACATTTGGCGATCCTGCCAGGAGTTTTAAATAAATTTTCGTTTTTCCTGGAGAGCCTGGATTCGACAGCAAGCGGGAGTGTCCACTAGGAAATGTGTTTGTGTCGAGTGCTTCTTAAACCGCGTGTGAAAATATGTATTCAGAGTGATTGTGGAGTGAAGATTGAATCTGATAAAAAGGCATCTGTAAGTAAACAGCAATGTGGTATTTTCTATAAATAATAGAAAACTGATTGAAGAGGAAATATGACATTCATATGCATTAGCCGCTTCACTACTCGCTGAAGCAGCAATGTTTTTCTCTGTTCTTGTTGTTGCTCTTATTGAACACCAGCATCACCTCAACTATTTGAGTTGCGCGATGCAGGCTTTGAAGTGAATATTTTGTTTAGCATTTGAATTCAAACAGATTGCTTCGATGGAAATATTTGAATGTAATAGAAATTGTTTCATCTATTTTATCCGATTCAAAGATTATGATCATTTCGAGCTGATTCATCTAAGTTATGAAGTGCGCATTCTGCTTTTATCAGGGACCTATTTTCTGCATAGGTTGAACGGAAAACAGAATAACATTAGGAACTGAACTATTTTTTTTGCAGAAGTCAATTGAACATATCCGTACAAAACGTGTATAAAAAATATCGTATAATTAAGTATAATTTGTAAAATAATGTGATTTTGCAAAAGAAAAGTGAAGTGTTAAAGTTATTAGTGGTTTTCATGAATATTAATCAATTTGTATAACTTATCAATTAGTAATTTCAATCGAAAAAAAAACTCCCGTAACATTTATCAACTGTGCAAATTTCTATATAAATAATAATAAAACTTCGCTTTGGTTGTATGTGATCATTTCATCGTTTCTTCTGTGATGATACACACATTTTTATATCTTATCTCTCCTGCTTTCAAATAAAAACAAAATAATTTCAATAAAATAAAATAGAGTGAAAAATGAATGTAAGTGTGTGCAAATATTCCTAACCATGGGCGATTTTGAATTGGTGTTCCAAAAGTAGATTTTTCGTTCCAATTAATCGATTTTTTGATGTTGAAACAACATGAAATCCTAATACAAGGGATTTGATCTTATTTTGAGTCGTTGTTCTTGTAAATTTGCTTACGAGTGAAGAAATCGAATCGATTTGAATAAAATCGATACAAAGGACGAATCGAATTTTAATCGATTCAGTATTATCGATGTTTTGGTCAAATTTTACCTATAATGCACATGATTGTTTTCTTTCCTATTTGCTTCAGTACATTGTGTATTCCGTAATGTTTAACGAACAAGTTAAGTGTGAAGCATACTGAATCGGTGAAATTTGTGAATTTTGAGTCGATAACCGGTGAGATCCAAACTATTCAAATCTACTTAATTCATTATTATTTCTAAATAAATGCCATGTTAAAAAAAAAATAATAACATGTTTGAAAAAAATATCCTTAACGCGACTGGTGGTTGCTATGAAAAAATGCCCTTAACACAATTGGTGTATGCAATGCAAAAAAAAAAATGTTGTAAGCTCGACTGGTGGTCGTATATTTGTTCTATGCAATGGTGGTGTACACTTGCTACCGCGACTGGTGGTCGCATACTTGTTCATAGTAACTGCTATTGATGTTGTTAACTCGACTGGTGGTCGTATATTTGATCTAAGTAATGGTGGTGTACACTTGCTATCACGACTAGTGGTCACAAATTGGTTCCTAATAAAAGTGATGTTCACATGCATGCGCGACTGTATCTATAGAATAAGATATGTAAGCCCAATGATGGCTAGTAACTTGGTAGATATGTTATATCAAAACAAGTAACAACAGTCAAACAAGTCTTTGAGTGAATATTTCCGTGAAAGTACGGTGGATTGAATGTACAACAAGATGAAAGTCAAACACTGATGCTACTCTGTTGAACGCATATATGTCTGTTCGCGCTCATCACAGACGCGTCATCACTCGTTGCCGCTCAATTCACTATTGTTCCATTCATCGCTGCAGTGGAATATTCCACTGCCAGTCAGCGTGCAGCCTCTACAGTTGGCGCCAACTCAACAGCGCGCAAAACTATAGAAAGAAGCGTGCGCGCCAAATGAACCATCATTGTATGTTTTGTCTGTCCGTACTGTGCACCTATATATAAGGCGCACCCATTAGCATGTAAGTTCTGTAGTTTATTTCGTTTCCCCACCGAGTAGGCACGCTGCCTCTCGGTGGCAATAAATCAGTAAGAGTAGCGTGTGAGTCGATCGTTTGATTCTTCGTCCGCCCATAAAAAGACACAACGTAGGGAAAGACGTCCTGGCCGAAACAATGTCAGTTTATTAATAGCAATATTTTGTCCAAAATTCATCTTAGATATGTCATTTCATATAATTAGCTTGCCATTTCTAATGTATGGAACGACATTCAACCGATCAATAATTTCAACGCCGTTTTGATTGCGTGGGTATCCTACAGCGGAAAAATGTTTCAAAGTCGCATGTACAAGTGAACAGTTGAAATATGAAACAGTATACATCGGTGAAGTTCTTAGCGATGTGAAATATACATCCTGAATTCCTGAAAGCTTTCGTGATGACGAAAACGATGTGAAAACTCATCACTTCAAACTTTTTTTTCCTGAGAAGAGGGAGGATGTGTGGTACTGAATGAACATTGTCATAGATCTTGTCTTCCAACCCTGTTATGATGGTTGACAATCAAAAGCCTGTTGAAAGAACTCCGAGAATGTAACATCGGATTGGACACCAAACGATCTAGTAGGCATGGCACAACTTCGACGCCTCACTCCTATAGTAATGTCAGAATGGAATACAAGGTTCTTCGTGGTGCTCCCGCTTGCCAACAACGATTCTGAGCTTCACATGACTTACCTGAGTTACCTCAGGGATGTCAAAAATCTTTGTTTGCGGATGACACAGGCCTCTCCGCCAAAGGACGAAGCCTGCGTGTCATCTGTAGTCGATTGCAAAAAAGTTTGGATATTTTTTCTTCATACTTGCAAAAATGGTAGATTTCTCCCAATGCTTCCAAAACTCAACTAATAATATTCCCACATAAACCAAAAGTTCTTTATTTGAAACCTTCAAGTAGACATGTTGTCACGATGAGAGGGGTTCAAATAAATTGGTCAGATGAAGTTAAGTATCTAGGGCTCATGCTAGATAAGAATTTAACTTTCAAAAATCACATTGAGGGCATTCAAGCCAAATGTAATAAATATGTAAAATGTCTCTATCCCCTTATTAATAGAAAATCAAAACTTTGTCTTAAGAACAAGCTTTTGATAATCAAACAAATTTTCAGGCCAGCCATGTTGTATGCTGTACCAATATGGACTAGCTGTTGTAATACCAGGAAGAAAGCTCTGCAGAGAACTCAAAATAAAATTTTGAAAATGATTCTGAGGCTTCCTCCCTGGTATAGTACCAATGAGTTACATAGAATATCCAATGTTGAAACATTGGAACAAATGTCAAATAAAATAATTAATAATTTCAGGCAAAAATCGTTACAATCTTCTATTGCCACGATTAATGCGTTATATGTTTAGGTTAAGTTAGGTTAAGTATATTCAAAGCGTTTTTTTTTTTCTCTTATAAACAGGTGAAATCAACTCACCTGTAAAAAATCTGAACTGCTACGGCAAATGAAATGTAATATGTTGTTAACAAAATGTTAATAAAATCTTAAATTTGTTTTACCAAATTAGGATGATAGTGTTGTCTAATAACACAGAACACCTAGATATAAGAAATGAATGTAATGTTTGGAATGATACTAATAAAGATATAAAAAAAAAAGAAAAAAAAATGGATTTACATGCAAAAAACGGCTGATTCACAGGTTGTGTAGAAACATATGGCCGGGGTTAAGGCTAAGGTGCGGGCATTTGCGTATGGACTGTAAATAAAATACGAGTAAAATGGTAAAATGAAGTTTAATAGTAATTTTTCAATCCTTGAAAATTTGATGGCAATCGGATGAAAACTCAAATTTTGCGAATCAATTTTGTGTGTGGCAATTTCATCGTGGACACCTTTACTGTTATCTCCAACGTTGATACAGCTTTTCGTTCATACGTATGGTAAGTAGGGGCGATGCTCCCCAAGTACTAAGCATATATGCCCAATAGACTGATGCAAATTTTGAAGTTTTTGCTCCCCTATGCTTAACCGGTGTCAATTGTGATAAAAATCATTCTCCCAAAATTTGAAGTGATTCGGAAGAAATTTGACTAGTAGCCTGGATTACTTTGATCTATTCTACCCGCCAGGAGCATCACTGTTGCCTGCCGAGCAGTTAGTTAAGCATGCAGAATGCAAACCCAGTTTGTGATTGAGAATAGCTATTTATCCTTAAGTCCTATCGTAATGTGGTCTTCAGCGAAGTTGTAGCTGAAAGGATTTCACATGAGCAGAGGTTGTTCACTTTTCCATAAAATATTATGTCGAAGAGATAGAGGCCTGAACACAAAAAGTTGGCGTTTTCCATAGTAATCTCCATATACACTTCAAATGGCTTGTGCACAGTCAAATTTCTTCCGAATCACTTCAAACTTTGGGAAGATGCTATTTACCATAGTATAACGTTTATAGCTGTAACGTTTTACGTTTTTTGTAGTTTAAAACATTAATAATAAACAAAAATAAATAAAACAAAAAATGATTTTAGTTTTTATAGCGTTGAATAAAAATATTTTATTTGCGTTCCTAAAATGCAGCGATCCATGTAGCGTAAGCATATGTGGATTGCGTTTGCCATAACGAATTATGAAAGCTTCGCAAAGCGCCATGAACACATTTTGGCGGACTACAGGCGTAATTCAGATTTGTCGCCATACTTACCACACGCCATGCAAAAGCAGTTGGCGCGATTTTCTATAATAGTTGCTTTTTGTTTGAATAGTTGGACGGTCAGAATAGGCAGTTTCTTGGCGCAAGAATTTCTTCAACTCGTTTATTTCGCTACGAAGTTGGCTGGAGAGCAGAAGTGCGCGAGTTTAGTGAACCAATTAATCGTTAATCGTTTAATTAAAGTAAATTTGAAAATTTAAAGTTTGTTCTGGTGAAATTGAAGTGTAAATTAAGGCTAAGTAGCCCGTCATTCGTTTTGGCAACAGTGATGACTTTTTAGCTTCCGTTTCAAAGTGATAAAACTCAGTCTTGATAGTTTATATTGACTTGAAAATGTATCACTGTACGTGCTAACATGCATTAAGTATGCTGATACTTTTTCAGCTGTGTCAGTGGAAAACCAACAGATTTTCTTTGGTTATAAATCGTGAGATGAATTAGCAACAATCATCAACGACGCGTACAAATTTCAATGACGGCCTACTTCGCCTTAAAGGTAAAAGTTAGTGAGTGAGTTAAAGCCGCACGGGACGTCATCATAATCGCCCTATCCATTTCAAGAAGCAAATCCCAAGAACCACTCCATATATCGATGCGAAAATGTATCACTATGATTCTATATATGTAGTGCACAACCCGATAAATTTTCAGCTTCATCGGTTCACTAAAACTCGAGATTTGCTTCCACAATGTTTTGATGATTATTGTTAGAGTGAGACGAAAGATAGGGAAAATAACACGGTCTCCCGTGTCCCCTTAAAGTAATAAGTTGTGTTAAACGTTTTGTGTATTTCTTTCTTTAGAGGACCAAGGTCCGTGAATAATTCGCGATTCTGCACAAAAGTGTTCATTTATTTTATTTCAATACGGAAAAAGGTAATTATGTTTAATTATAAGATTGAAAACTTAAAACTAATGTGATTTCGCGTTGGACATGCAGCGCTCTGCGCTTTTTCCGTACGGCTGGATTTTACGTCAGCATTCGGCATCCGTCACCGCCGAATCGTGAATTTTGGTAGTCCGTTCGTCGAGAATTCTGGAAGTCCGTTCATTCTTCAGACCCGTGTGCAGTACAAAGGCCCGCCTTTTAATAGGTAGTTAAACGGAGACGTGAGTGAAGTCGCTAAATTGCTCTGTAGCGAATTTCCTCCTTCGGACGCCAATTACCGAAGGTAAAGGTCCCATCACGTTACACTGTGTGGACCATTTCATCGAGAGTTCGGTTCGTCGAAGCGTGACGTCAATTGCACGCCGCGAACCTCGATCCTAACCCAAAGATAGGGCTGCATTACTCCCCGCTCGGATTAGCGGACAGGTACGCGAAGCCGGGACGCTGGGTACGTGTTCCTCTATTGGCAGGAGCGGATCGTCCCAGGTATTAATAGGCGAAATTGCCGTCTCACTCTCGAGATCCGAAATCGGAAGCTTCCGTTCCAGCCGCCACTCCCCCCGCAACGTTAATCCGGCCATTTTGCACGCAGGTCAATCCTTCGCTGCCCGCCAATTTGCAGCACGGACAAGTCGGTGGCCACCATTTCGTTTCCACCATCACCGAGGTCGATCGTCGCCATCCCATCGAGTCTGCGGAGTCGACATTTCGGTTCCCGTCAACGAGCCTTTATCGAGTCAACGCCAAAATCTTGCGCAGGTAGGTCAAGAGGTTAATTTGTACATGGCCATGTTTGCTCTTTTTCCATTCCGTACGGTTTTCCGTTGTCCAACCCGAATGAATGGTGAATTCGATTCCTAAAATAAACAGTTTTTGAAAAAAGATTGATTATTTTTTCCGTTACGTTTAACTATGCTTAAATAAAACTACTCGCTAACTTACATTACGTTTCGTTCCGTTTATTAGCTCTTTTGAGTAAGCATCCTCTTCTGGATTCCCTAAAACTTTAAGGCTGTGGAGGAGTAAGTCATTCTTGCGTTTGATTTTCTAGTGTTGTTTATCAAGAACCGTTCAAAACTCTCCCAGAGAGAAAAAGTCTCTGAACGTTGGGCAAATCTGAACACGACTGGTGGTCTCTCATTGAAAGTGGCGCTTAAGCCACCGAGTTTGCAAATAATCTCTAGTAAAGTTTTACGAACGGTTACAAAGCATAGAGGGGCTACATTTCAAAATTTGCATCACTCTGATGCCCAAGGAATTCAGGGAAATTTCCATTACGAAAAGACCCTGGACCGACCGGGAATCGAACCCAGACACCTTTAGCATGGCTCTGCTTGTAGGGGAATTCGTTATATGCTGTTAAACAAATGTTGCCTATGCTGTGGGCAAACGATAGAACGGAACACAGCTAATCCTTGAAAAAGGCACAATACATGTGTCCGAATCGTCGGATGTAAGCAAAAATCCGTTTTTGAGTTTTATTTAAGACTGAAAGCCATAACCTCAAACAAAAGTAAAAGTTTCATGCCCACTAGTGCCACCTAGCGGTCAATTTCAGAACTAAATGAGGTATCATCAGATAGCGCTTCACCTAAAGAACAACTTTACAGAAGACCCCAAGTTTCGAAATTATCTGGATTTTGAGATATACCGATTTCAAACTGTGGTCTATTTGAACCGTATAAAGTGCGTTCATTATTATGCGACTTCTATGAACATTTGTTATTTTACCATATTATAAAGGGCCATACTGTAAACAAAAACTGTCGAGTATAGTTATAAAGAAGATTATTGAGGATTATATGTTGGTTCGGTGTCGATAGATATCTTTGTTGCAAGATTAATCACAATATAAACCACAACTGTTGTGCAAAGTACAACAGCGCGACAGCCCGGAAGGTTAACTATTCATTATTTCTATAAATATTGTATTGTTAAGAATTTGGCCAACATATTTGGATTCAGGGAGCTCATATTTATTATGAAGACTTGTTTTTAAAGCTAACAATAATTGCATTTTCAAGCGGTCAATTTCCCCGATTTTTTATTTTAGAGTAATTTTTTAGCACTAAAAAGACGTTAGTTAGAAAATTTCGATACATGAACCAATAGAGTAAGGTGGGGCAAAAGTTCGACCTTAGTGGTATAATCAAAGTTTCCAGGAAAACAATAGCAGTTAAAACAAAACAAAAATGCTATACACACGGATAAAAATCTGATCCCCACACTATGATTTACAAATCATGAAATTCATAAATTGGTTAGGTCATGATATCAGGATCACAAATCATGGTTCCTGGAGTCATAATCATGATTCCTCATATGCGTAACATCCAGTGTGAAAACACTAAGCGGCGCACTTTGCCTCATCACATTCGTATCGATCACTCACATTTCAAGATGACGAAGCGGTTGAGTGGTAGAGTACGTGACTCACAATCGGAAGGTTCTTGGATCGAATCTCGATGTATGCTAATTTTACATTTTTTTTATTTTTCTCGATCATAAACGGATGCGCGGCTCAGCATTTTTGGAATTTGAATCATGATTCCGAGCAATCAGCTAAAAAAACCTAACGCGTGTGTTGCGTTACGGCAATCTAACTCATGATATCATGAGTCCAAATCATGGTGTATTTTCATAAGACGAAAACACGCTGGAATCATGATATCATGAGTCATAATCTTGTTTTTGGATTCTGATTTCTACCCGTGCAGTGAACCCTCAACAAATTGGCTATAATTTTGCTTAACAAACTTGCGTCAAAATATTTACCCATTTTTAGTTATAACAGTTTCAAAATTGATTGCTTCAACGAACTTTTGCCCCACCGGTGGGGCAAGAGTTCGAATCTAGTGTGGAGCAAAAGTTCGCTGGCTAAAACACAAAATATCGATCCTTTTATGACATGCATACTTTACACCAGTCGTAAACTTGTTTGCCGAATTAATAATTTTCATTACAAAATTGCCCAAAACCGGGTTAATTGTAATATACTCAAAAATAGCATTTTTCGCGAAACTATGTTGAAATGCAAAATTTTGGTGAAAAATTTCACACGATCAGACAAATTTAACTAAATTTGAAGATAATATGTGGATTTTAGGCAATTTGCAAACTGTTCCGTGATTTAATACATGGGTCGAACTTTTGCCCCACTATGGGCCAAAAATTGTTTTCAAGCATTTATACAAAAACTAACACACCTCAAAGCAACCTTATGATAGGCCTAGAAACGCCCTTACATAAAAGATTGAAAAAAAAATTATCTTCAATTGGTTCCATGCAACAAAAGTTTGACCAAAAATTACAATTTTCACTTCGAAAAACAACAAATAGCCATAACTTTACCAAATCCCAATCGATTTTTATGATATTTAGAGTGACTTGAATAGCATTCGAACCACCATGACATTTATAAGATTTATTTTGAATTGAGCTAGAAATCTTTAAAAGAAACTTTTACCCCACTCGAACTTTTGCCCCACTTTACTCTAAGGGTCACCTTCGTACTTGTTTTCCTGCACTCAGTTGTTTGGCATTGTCAACATTATAGAAGACATACAAGAAAAACCGTGAATCATGATCAATTTCACCCGAAGCTACAGAATGTGACGCCCCGTTGTATGCTATTGGAAACAATAATAACAGTCTACAATTTTAATGCCAAGCTGTTTTACAATTCTGTGAATCATATATCCATTTGACCATAAATTAAATTTCCAAACACCATTAAGCCTAATTCTCGCTTAAATGTCCCATTCAGACCCAATACGCGTGAATTACGACCTCGAGTCCGGCTAAGGTCAAAAGACTCTCAAAAACTGCCCACATCTGCTGGTGGCATCGACAAAGTCCTCCTGGCCGCCAAGCCTAATGGGGCCCAATGAGACTATTAAAAGCTAATATTCGTCTGGGTGGTTGGTCCTGTCTGTATAAAGCTCATCCTAGGTTTGCCTCCCGCCAAGTCTGTCTGGTGTGCACAGTCTATTAAAAATTAAACTTCCCAATCGATTTTGAATGATCGATCTGTGAGAGGGTCGTAAAGTTCTCCACGATCACCCTCGCGATCGGCAAGAATGGATAAATTTGAAGGACAGTTTACAGAAAAATCATAAACACATAAATCCGTTGCGTTGTGCCATACAGGGTCATTATTGAATTAAAGCGTTTTCGTTGTGGACGCATGAAATTGTCGTCATGGGGAATCCAAACGGATCGATCTTCCCTTCTCTTGGTGAGACTGAATCTCGCATCTCTCGAAAGCCTTTTCGGAGTGTGACTTTGTATCTCCAGAGCGAGCGCGGCTAATTTCCCGATGCGCCGTAAATAATCTTTTTATTATTTAATTTATATTGCACTTTCATAAAAAAGGGGTAAATAAATTTTCGTTTTATTGGCCCCACAATCCCCCATACCAGGCTATGGCGCGGAGGATTTAAATTACGTAAAAAATCGAACAAAAATACAACCCAATACCGCAAGCAGCTAAGTCAGAAGTCAGAACGGAACAAATTATCTGCAATCTGCCGTCCGCACACTGTAGTCTTGGGACTGTCGCTGTTCGGCTAATCGATTCTCATCGCATCAGCGTGTGTATTGTAAATTGCAAATTGTCCATTACGGTTTTATGGACTGATCCGGTATCATCCATCTGACGAAGTAGGGGAATTGCCCCGCTATCCATCTTATTATTAGCCGATATAGGAGCAAACATCGTTCATTATCCATCGAGAGGTCAGTCGTTACGCTTGTGAATCCAAAGGTCTGGTTTCCGCAGAGTTCATGTCTGAACCGGAACACCAAGATAAAATAGCTTATAGATAACATAGTTTTTCGCTAAACAAGTCACGTTGACGAAATTTTACACAAACTGAGTTTCGAGGCCAAAACTTCCGTCAACGTAACAAATCCATTTAAATAAATTTCATTTGCGTACCCCCGACCCATTACGTAGATAAATAGAGCTGCACGGAAAAAAAATCCATTCTCGTAGTCGTGAGCTCGTCAACAAGCAAAAATACACCGGAACTAGATCATGTATGTATGAACGCGTTGCTTAATTCCGAGAACGTTCATGTAAACATGATAGTAGTTCACGGGGTGGTAGGTCATTTGGCATAAAGTCGTTTGGCCTAAAGCCGTTTGGCATAAAGTCGTTTGGCATAATGGTCATTTGGCATAAAGTCGTTTGGCATAACGGTCGTTTGGCATAATAAGTCTGAAACCAAGAATTTCTTTAGATGAGATTCGTTTTTACGTTTCTTTTGAATCTTTCTGATGACATTAGGCTTGTTGCGGAGTCAATAATTGACAATAATTGATACAAAATGTCACTTTATTCAACAATCATATGCTCTTGAATAAACTAAAGCATATAAGAAAAGTTATTGTCAATAATATTTTATAATTTATGCAGAAATTACCTTTCTTTAAAATATTAATTTTTCTTTTGAGTTCCGCTATTGGAATATTTTTTTGCACTGAAGATTTTGATAGATTTAGCACTAATTTACCCTTCTTTCAAACATTGGATTTCTTTTAAATGTGATGTAACCAAATTATAGGCATAAAAACTGTTGATTTGAAATTGAAACAAATTTTACCTTCTTTTATACATAGGCTGTTCTTTTAAGAGCGGGGATGAACCAGCCTCGGGCTAAATTTCCCCTTAATAATGAGTCAATCAATCTTTCAAGATTTCGTTGTTCCCAACTGACAAAATGGCAGCAATTGATGACATTGATCTGCTCAAGTTATCAGCGAAAAGAGAAATCGATTACTGGAGTTACTTTGATGGGTTGTGCTACTTTTCCCGTAATGTCGGTTCTCCGAATGTCATTACCCCGAACGCCAGTATCCCGAATACCTGTTCCCAGAATATCCCGCTTCAACAAAAAGTCCACTTCCCCGAAAAGTTTGTGTCACTCATACTTGTCGTAACTTTAAACATTTCAGGGTGGTGAACGAACTGGCCATCTGATATGCACCCTTCTTTATTTAATTGGTGGTTCTTTCGAGTTCTACCGTCCTCAATATGTTTGCCAACATGTGCCAAGAATGACAGAATACCTACTTCTTTTGATTGCTTATCGTTCTTGCTCGTTCACCTTCCAGCCATTAAAGACTATTATAGCACCTATTCAAACTGCATCACTTTTCGGGGAAACGAGTCATTCTAGGAACTGGCATTCGGGGAACCGACATTCAGAGAAACGACATTCGGGGAAAAGTAGGACAAGAGCTATGATTCTGAACGCAATTTTTGATGTCTTTTCGTTTTATTATGCCGCAATAGTTTTTGGCGTCCAATCTTCTATTGATTTAATCATATATTTTGCCTTCTTCTAAAAATAGGCTGTTCTTTATATTTATACTGTTTTAAATTTAATTATTCAGTCAAGCTAAATGTCCACCATTCATATATTTCGCAATTCTTGCAAGATGTGCTGTTAGAATAATAATTACTTTAAAACCTGTAAATATTCAACATATTTTTTCGCAAGCACAAGATCTACTTTCAAGATATGCTGGAAAAATATTATTTCAATCACACATTTTCCCTCCTTTCGATAATAGTACACTTTCAAAATTAAAATTTATATTGAATGTGTTGTTCATTTGAGTTATGTTGTGAGAAGATATTTAGTGTTACAGCCTTAAACATTTTAAACGAAAAAAAATGTGCTCTTTTATATAGGCTATATTTGCATTATGCTGCAATAATAGATCTCTGGATAAGAGTTTTTAATATTTTGCAAATAAATGTTTCCTTCTTCTACCAAGTAATTTTCATCAAGTATTACGTACAAACTGGAACAGAGCTTGATCTGCAGCAAAATATGTGCATTTCCTTTATTAATAACTGCGAACTTTCTTTGCCAATTTACTATTTTCAATTATCTATATCGCAACAATTCAACAATCCTTTATGTTCTGGGATGTGAAGAAAATTATTGTTCCGAAAAGATCTTCCACCAGACCCGTCACGAGTTTTATTTAGTTATGCTCTCTAATGTCACTACAATTTATGACATTCATAGCTTGGGTTATCTCTGAACGACCACCACGCTCATTGAGAAACTACAAAAAAAATGCTATGGGCTCAGTGGTGTTGATCTCGATGAAAGATTCGTAAATGCCGATATTCATTCTTACTCAATCATTATGCCAAACGACTATTATGCCAAACGGCCATTATGCCGAACGACCATTATGCCAAACGACCATTATGCCAAACGACTTTATGCCAAACAAATTTATGCCAAACGGGGTACAATCGTTCACGGTGTATTTTTGACAGTTCACGTTTTACACAACGCTTTTTTGAGCGTGTGTAGAAGATATTTTCTGTTCGCTCCTCAGGATCAACACCGGATCCCGAACCCTTTGCAGAAGGCTTCCAGTTTTGTCTTGCTCATTTATGGACGCATTGAGTTCCTCATGGTCGTTCGCCCCAAAATGACACACCTTGCAAATTATCCTATTACTGTAACCAATGGATGATATCCTGAAGTTGGGACACAGCACGGAAAGAAGGGATCTCGTTCCAAAGCTAGTGATCATTAGTATAAAAACTTTACAGTCCAAATGATATTGCAATTTAATTGGATTGCTTTTAAGGCGGGGTTGTAGCAAGGGTTTGGGACAGCATAAATGTTTTAAGAGGATGGTGGAAAAACCAGAAATAGTGTTGAATGGTAATCGAATTTTGTACTCTGATGTTGTAACGAGTCTGGGAATCATCATTCAACCAAATTTCGAATGGGATAGTTCATTCTACACCGTGTGGGAAAGTTTATGCTGCTTTACGTACTCTTAGATCAAACGCATATTTTTTAAGTTCGGCTACGAAACTTCGATTGTTCAAAAGCTTAATACTCCCACATTTCATAGCTTGCGACGTTATTATGACTCAGGCATCCAGAACTACAATGGATCGATTGGAAGTTGCACTTAATTGCTGCATTCGATTTGTCTGCAATCTAAATCCCTACTCGCATGTTACTCCGCTACAGAATGCTTTGATCGGTTGCCCTCGGTTAAATCTGTTTTATTGTTACATAACATAATACGAACTCAATCTCCTAGTTATTTATTCTCAAAATTGATTCCTTTAAGAAGCGTAGGTAAAAAAATGTTATAACGCGCATAAGAACTTCTCACTACGCCAGTTCACTCCTTATTAGAGGTATATCTTTATGGAATAATTTACCTTCGCATGTTCAAAATACGAATTCATCCTTAGGGTTTAAGAAAACATGTACGGATCTATCACATCGTGCCATCAGCAGGAAGCTGGAAATGATACGTTCTACTATGTCTATTTCTCGTGTTTTCCTTTATTTTTTTAATTTCTTTATTAGTATCATTCCAAACATTACATTCACTTCTTATATCTAGGTGTTCTGTGTTGTTAGACAACACTGTCATCCTAATTTGGTAAAACAAATCTAAGATTTTATTAACATTTTGCTAACAACATATTACATTTCATTTGCCGTAGCAGTTCAATTTTTTTTACAGGTGAGTTGATTTAACCTGCTTATAAGAGAAAAAAAAACGCTTTGAATATACTTAACCTAACTTAACCTAAACATATAACGCACTAATCGTGGCAATAGAAGATTGTAACGATTTATACCTGAAATTATTGATTATTTTATTTGACATTTGTTCCAATGTTTCAACATTGGATATTCTATGTAACTCATTGGTACTATACCAGGGAGGAAGCCTCAGAATCATTTTAAAAATTTTATTTTGAATTCTTTGCAGAGCTTTCTTCCTGGTATTACAACAGCTAGTCCATATTGGTACAGCATACAACATGGCTGGCCTGACAATTTGTTTGAATATCAAAAGCTTGTTCTTAAGACAAAGTTTTGATTTTCTATTAATAAGGGGATAGAGACATTTTACATATTTATTACATTTGGCTTGAATGCCCTCAATGTGATTTTTGAAAATTAAATTCTTATCTAGCATGAGCCCTAGATACTTAACTTCATCTGACCAATTTATTGGAACCCCTCTCATCGTGACAACATGTCTACTTGAAAGTTTCAAATAAAGAGCATTCGGTTTATGTGGGAATATTATTAGTTGAGTTTTGGAAGCATTAGGAGAAATTTTCCATTTGTGCAAGTATGAAGAAAAAATATCCAAACTTTTTTGCAATCGACTACAGATGACACGCAGGTTTCGTCCTTTGGCGGAGAGGCCTGTGTCATCCGCAAACAAAGATTTTTGACATCCCTGAGGTAACTCAGGTAAGTCAGATGTGAAAATATTGTATAATATTGGTCCCAAAATGCTGCCTTGGGGAACACCAGCTCTTACAGGAAGTCTTTCAGATCTGGAGTTCTGATAATTAACCTGAAGTGTACGATTTGACAGATAACTTTGAATTATTCTAACAATGTATGTTGGAACATTAGTTTTTTTTTTATTTTACGATCAAACCTTCATGCCAAACACTGCCGAATGCGTTTGCTATGTATAGAAGAGCAAGACCAGTAGAATAGCCTTCAGATTTGTTGGAACGGATCAAATTTGTTACACGTAAAAGTTGATGAGTGGTCGAATGTCCATCAAAATTTTTGGCTGGTTCCAGACATTCCAGACCTGCCGTGCTGATAATCGTTATTTAGCAATGTGTTAATTGCTTGCAATAGAAGTTCTACATTTATAAATATTTCTGATCGGTGATGTACCATGGCAGGGACATAAGGTACAGGTTTTGTGTTTGAATGAAGTTTAAATACGTATTAAGTACGTGTTTAAAACAATGTCTATTCAAATTCAAAGCATGCTGTTTTTATATGAAAAGCTCGTTGTCATTGAAAAAATCACATTAAAAAAATTTTATTTGCGCATTATTTTCGTGAATATGTCAATCATTTTTCTCCCCCGCTTGCATTAATCACCATTTCGCTTAATTATTCGCTACAGATTTTGTTTTGCTACACATCTCTACATCCATCTTCGAATAGAAACTGAGAGTCAAAAAAAAAAACAAATGCTAAATATTTATTCCATTTGACAGGAAAAAGCATTATTATAACATCCTCATCAAAACAATCATACAAATATGTACGAAATATGTTTTCAGAAGCAACTATATAACTTAATTTACATCTACTGAAGTTTAGTTAAGAGGAGTGCTTTAATTTAGTAATATATACATTTATCGATCAGGAATATGACACAAGTGCAGTTTCTGCGTTTGCCGGATTGATATGTTTTTCTTAAACATCGCCTGAACGTTTTTAAAACAGAAGATGTATTGGATTTTATCTTTAACGCATAAATATAACATCATTTTCAGATAGCTGACCAAAAAGATGTTTTCTGTGTTACTTGGGTTATAGATAAATGGCCACTTTGGTCCTTCTGGCCCTCCAAAATAACCCAGGAATGACCACCGGAGATACCCGTATTGTGGGACATTTCAGTTTTTGTACTAAAACTAGGCATGTAACGGCTCATTCTTCATGAGTTTCGATACATGTGACTCAATTATAGCTGAATCAGCACTTGCTTTTCGGGATCACCGAAATAACTCAGGAATGGGCAATGGAGATACCCGTATTTTGGGAGTTTCAGATTTGTACCAAAACTAGTTATACGAAGGCTCATTCTTCATGCTTTTAGTACCGTAATCCGGGGTATCATTGATCAGCGGGGTAACATTGATCGGAATGATCCATCTCACCAAAAGTACGTATTATCATTTATTGTTGAAACATTTCCAAATCATGAATGGTACTTCTCTTTCTCATATCCATGAGCTAATAAAAGTTAATGTTTTTGTGAAAATTGTGTTAACCTTATACGTAAATTGGTCAACTTTTTGAAATAATGATTTTAATTGTTAAAGATGACACTACCGAAGATTCATGTCTCACACAAGTTCTGCAAACGATATAAGCAAGGAAAATGTGATTCTTACTAAAAATGGCATCGCCGAAAACGATTCCGTTGTCAAAACTTTTATAAGTATGCTCAATTAAGCAACATTTCCGAATTACTGTAAAGAATGTAAAATTTCCTTAGGAAATTACCTACCTTCAGGCGTATTCCGTGGTTCGAGGTGTTTTTAATTTTAAAATAACTCAAAAAGTAAATGACTTGTAAGCGTTTGGCCTTCATATTCGGCTTCAGGGGCCATGATTTATGTAAGTAACGACATTTTCAGTATTACCGAACGTTATTTACATAGGTGATTAATGTTACCCCATATCAGCTAAACCAAAAAAATCACTTAAAACATTTTTTTTAATATGCTTAAATCTTTCAATAAACACAATACAGTATACAGTCTCGAGCTATGGGTGGCAGTACTTGTTTTAAAAATATAAGACATGCCACATTTGCATTTTCAAACGAAATATTGTAGAAACATTCAGAAAAATGATCAATGTTACCCCGGATTACGGTACCTGTGACTCTTCTAGTTCAATCATAGATAAATTACCATTTTGGTTCCTCTATACTACCAAAATAACACATGAATGAAAGTTTTTGTACCAATTTACCATTACATACATACCATTTTTTACCATAAGAAGACATTCAACGACTCAATCTCCCTGGTTTTTTGGGCATGTAACTTTTGCAAACATTCTAAAACCCTCGGCGCTCAGCGAATTTTTGTCGGATTCAAAAATTTTTTTGTCAGTATACTGGCACAAATGTCTAGTTTTTAAAAGTGAACAGTGGAACTCTAAAATTTTCCTGTGGCCGGAGTTATTCCAGTTGGTCCCTGGGTCAGGTCGGATGAAAAGGGTACCGTAATTTCGGGTGATATTGATCACATTTCACTGTTTTTCATGTCTGCTTTCTATGATGTTGCCAATTTCAAATAACTTAATGCAGGAAAACAAGTACGACGGTGAGCCTCATTGGTTTTTATACTCAAATTTTCATACAGTTGTGATTTTAGTGCTGAAAATCGTCTCTAAAATAATAAATCAAGGAATTCCATTTCGGGGTGAAATTGATCACCTGTCAAAACAATTATTGTTAGTTTTGAAAACAACTTTACTTATCTAATTTGAGCCTCCTGAATCCAAATATGCTTGCCAAATTCTTAAAATTGCAAAATTTATGGAAATAATAAACAATTAAATTTCAACAATACCGCAAAAAACGCCTAAATGTAGGCAATTTCCGAAGGAATCTTCTGATATCTATAAAAAATTCAATTATTACAACAAAATGAACAAATTGGTACGAATTTTGATGATAAAATTCGTTTTGGGGATATATTTTAAGTATCCTTACAAATTTTCAGGTTGACACCATGTCCAAATCCTTGTTTAAAACTATAAGTTTATTGATGTCTGCCAATACCACACTCAACACGATTATGGAATTTTTTATTATTTTCATATAAATAAACATTCCTTAACATAAAAAGCTTCACAACATGCAATTCGACAATAGTGAAGACAAACAGCGTTCATTAACATAGGTTGCATTTATTTCTGTGCACTATAAGAGGGAAATAAAATCGTGTGACACAGTGATCAATTTCACCCGAATTTACGTACTGTGCGTTTGTGCACCTGGAAGAAGGCGAATTTCAAGTCACAGATAATTTCCGGAATCGACTATAATGTGGCCAGTATATGACGGAATTTTAAGAAAATTACATCAGTGTAAACCTTTTGAGAAACGATTGAATTGGATAACCATGAGCAGAGTTGATTGCTGTCACTATCAACGCTTAAAATTTGCTGATTTGTACAGGCCGACTGCATTACAATTCGGATCAATCTATATCACATCAACATCATGCTGCCTACTCCATCACCAGTACATTGATGGCGATAGACTACGGATATCACTGATGGGTTAAGTTCAGCCTTAAATTAAGCAAATACAATGGCAATTTATCAGTAGGATATCAATGGCAATTTATAATAAAATAATTATAATAATAAGTATTAAGCAACTCTTCATGAGTCCTGCATTTGATTGATCCTTCAAATGATCATTTACGGGTCCCTGGGACCCCTCAAACTCACGATACAGTGTCCATTTTGTATCTGACATCTGTGCCAAGTTTTTGGGAACGCATTTTAGTGCACAATTATGTTTGATTTCTACTTTTCGAGAATTGAAACGGTTTAGTATCTAACAAATTTATAGCCGGTTCTTCCGGACATTACGTCTGAGTGACCACTTCCGGTATATTTTAAACGGTGCAAAATTCTTCATTTATAATGTCGAATATCAAATCTTAATGACTCTTTAATGAATGTTCGAATCCTCTGAGCAGAATCTCAAATAGAGAAACTTAAAAGTAGATGGAGTACCGTGTACCTTTTAATTCCGCTCCTAAATGCTTATCTTTGACAGATACGCGTATTTCGACTACCACTTGCAGTCTTCTTCAGTGGATACGAGTAACTGACACTGAAGAGGACTGCAAGTGGTAGTCGAAATACGCGTATCTGTCAAAGATAAGCATTTAGGAGCGGAATTAAAAGGTACGCGGTATTCCATCTACTTTTAAATCTTAATGATTTATACATGTCATTGCAAATAAATAAAGGTAACTTGACATGTCCCAAAAAATAGCCCTTTTTTACCCAACTTGACCCAGTCACCCACCGGAATAACTCCGGCCACAGGAATATTTCCGAGTTCCTCTGGTCACTTCTAGAAACTAGATATGAGTGCCAGTATACTGACAAAAATCATTTGAATCCTTTATGAATTCGCTGAGCGGTGAGGATTTTAGTATTTTGCTTTCACTACGGGTTAACGCGCTCAATCTAGCGTATTGGGAGTCGTGAGATTGACGCTCACCCTAGTCAGCATGGCTTTGCTTTAAAGCTGTGGATGTTATCACTAGGCTGAGAAAGGCCCCAATTTGGCAACATATTTACTCTGTTATGCCTAGAGGAGTGATTGCTGATTATTCTTTCGTACTCAACATTTAAGGTGAAGATGAATCGAAGCCAAACTTCGAATTTTCAAGAGCACAAATCTGAAGAACCGAACACCCGTTCGGTCTGAAAACTTTATCGATTAGTCACCACCAGCTAGTGACCAATTGATTAAGTTTTCAGCTTAAACTGATGTTTGGATCTCCAGATTCGTGCTCTTGAAAATATGTGGTTTGGCTTCGATTAATCTTCACCTTAAGTTAGCATAGGAACACCCTGCCCCTGATATTACCAGTTTACGGTAAACTGGGTAAACTGGTGCAACTTTGAGCCGTCATTCTCCTATCGACACAACTGCAGCATACAAGGCCATTCGCATCGCTGCAGGCCCTATATTTAGAGACCCATCGACACCTTGACCTTTCGTTTTGGCCATCCATTAAGCCCCGTATGCGTGCGCCAGCCGTCAGCAATTGGATCAAACATTTGGCAATGCTTGTTCTTCCCGGACTCCTTCATACCGTATTCCTCAAACACCCTTTTAGTCTTCAAATGTGCGCCAAATAATACAACAGCAATAAAAGAGATCAGTCGGTGACGATGATCTGTAATTTTAGCACGTTCTTCGTCCTGCGTTGAATTACGCGTGATCGCGCACACTGCTGCAGGGATGCCTTCCGAAGGATCCTTCCCTCGAGGGCAAACAGAGATACGCTTCCACGTTTAGCACCCCTAGTTGGAGCGATTACACGTCTTGCGCACCCGGAATGGCTTACTCAAGCATATGCTCTTCGCGATCTGGCAGAATTGGCACAGAGGGGTAATTTGGGTCAATCATGGCCACAATAATATTTTGCCCTTAATGGTCTTCTTCTTATTGTTGGCATTAACGTCCTCACTGGGACAGAGCCTGCTGACAGAGCCCGACCGAGAATCGATCCCAGACACCTTCAACATGGCTTTGCTTTGTAGCCGCGGACTCTAATCACTCGGCTAAGGAAGCCACCCCCCGTAATGGTCTTCTTGTGCCCTATTGGGGTGATTAAAGAACGGTTTGAGCTTAAATGGGATTGATACGGCCACGAATTTATTCTCGTTACTCCTCTGTGCGCCGTTGTCTTCGTCGTCCGACATGCGAGCGATCAATGGGCCCGAAATTTATAATTCGCACCTGAGTAGGTTTTAAACGCACCATAAATGTGCCCCAAATGGAGGTTCAATTTCGTATTAATTCCCTAATTTGCGTATGTACGTTTGATTATAGTAGTTTTTGCTACGAAGAGGAAGGACGAAGCGCACGCCGAGGAAGGAAGTTGGTAATTCAATTTTTGTAACACCCATCTAGAACTCAACACACTTCACTCGAGCGACCGACTGATGTTCGTTGAATAATGAAGGCGCGGAAAAGAACATCGGATCGTTTTCTTACAAGAAGCATCATCACCGCGAAAGGGAGCACAAGGCTCGAATTGATCCCCGCAGGGGTCAATCGAACAAATCGTCAAGTCCTTCCGACAAGGCAAACATGACGTGACAGCATTGTGTCTTCGACGTGTCTCGTGGTGTGCGGTATAATCAAAATAGTGAAATTAGCATCGTCGTCACCGTTCCGGTCCAAGTTTAGCCTTAGGCGAGTGATTGTCGTACGGGCACCTTGTAGAAGAAGACAAATCATCGATCGTTATGATGCTGGTCAGTGGTGTTTTGCATGTTTGTCAAATTATCGCCAAAACTTCAGGGCATTATGAGAGTTAATTAATTTGCTTTACGTACTTTGCATTTGGATAATTTGAATTATTTTAGCCATGATGGATTGCTAAATAAATATGTTCATCCCTTCTGTTGACGGCAACACTGGTCAACTGATCATAAATACGTATTATCCCCATAAGTATCTTCTAGTTTCTTTTCTAGTATCATTTCAAACTTAACATCAGTTTCATATACAATCCCGTGCGAAAGTTTGGGTTCACCTCCACAAAAACATACACAAGTGTTTCGTCTATATCTCTATGATTACACGCCCAGTGGAAACTCTGGGATGTTCAATAAGTTCGAATACAAATGTGTTAAAAAATGAAAATACAAGATATTCGTGTCTAAGTCAATTTCTATTTTTTTAAGTCAATTCAAGTGAATTTCTGTTGAAGCAATGTTTATTGAGAACTTTTAGAGCATATTCGTTGGGAGAACGACGTCGCGGTACTCTTTCATCGTGCGCGGTAAACAAACAACAAATGACAGCAGGTCGACATCATGCGCGTCGGTTAGTCTATATACGAGGCTAAAGCTGACACCAATATCAATTTATAGAATGCACAGGGTGCGCACCTACACAACGCTGGAAAGTTGTATTCGAACATATTGAACACAAATGTATATGGCGCATTCGAAATATAATGAGTTATTATTATTTCGTAGGTATTTGACAAAAACGATTTTTGAATTTTGTTTACTTAATTTCAACTCAAACTTGTGACATATTTAAAAAAAAAACACTAAGGGCATTCACTTAACGGCCTAAATGCCTGCATATACCGTGATAAACTCCCTAAGTAACAATTTTAGTTTTACGAATTACTTCCAGGGTGCTATAAATAAACGCACATAAAACCACGGTCAAGGAACTTTTGCCTTCATCGCATCCCCCAAAACCTCTTGTAGGCTAGAATGTGACTAGTTGGCCCACTCTAAAAGAGGCTATGAAGTGTATATTTATGTCTGTTTGGGCTCGGACGTGAACCCAACGTTTGTAGGCGGAGCGATGAACTGGTGGAAAGGGAAAACTAGGACCAATTCCAGGGCAGGGAATCTAGGAACACACTATACTGCTACTAATACTAAACTTTATTTACAATTAGTTGCTTAAATGTTCACTTGTTGGCTTCCGTATTGAGACTGACTCGCTTGAGTTGGGATGCCTCCTTTTATAGCACTCTGGGTTTCTTCTAGAGACTTCGGAGCCCATCTGTCGCGTGGCTGTTGCTAACGTCGTTTTTGACTCGTGTAGTCGTAGCTACAATGGTGACTACGATAAAAAAAACATTCTTGCGGTTGGGAGCGCTAGTCGCCTACAATTTGTGGGCTTAGTGGCCGTGCGGTTAGTGTCACCAAGGCATTTAGCCGCATCGTGCTAAGGAGTGTGGGTTCGATTCCCGCTTCAGTCCGCAAAACTTTTCGTCAGGAATGTATTTCGACTGTGCCACTGGACGTTGCATGCTAGTCCGTTGTCTAGTGTTGGTGCTTCCTTCAAAGGACATAATCGTCCACTGGAAGCATTAACGTGTCGGTGTCTTTTAGAAAAAAAAAAAAAAAAAAAAAAAATGTCACAAATAAAGCAAAACAGCATTGATGGTAGCTATTTTGAGAGGCCACCTGTTCTAGATGGATGTCGCATCATCTTGAAAATGATTTTATTATAACGTCGTTCTTGCCGGATTCATTCCAACGTAAACAAAACAAAATAAGATTGAAACACATCTGTGACAATTTATTTTGAAGTGCTTTTTATTTAAAGTGATTTACTTTGATATAGTGCTCAAATCATTAGTGCCGAGTGAGATTTACTGTGAAATGTGATGAGAAAGAAGTGAATTTGCCTGTGCCCCCTCTGAAAATGGCGTATTTCTAGTTATTTAGCAATTGCTAAAATAAATTGCCAGGTGAAGAATTCAACATTTATTGGTTTGATTGGGCAGTTAAGTTGCTTAAGTTATAATCAGTCAGTTTAATTATCACACCGTAGCATCTAATGAGCGAATTCATGGAGATAATATGATTTGATAAAGTGAAATTTTGGAAACCGGAGTGAAATTAATATGGCGGAACCATAATTAATAGATTGTCATCGACAAATGCTGTTTTGTCATCATAATTACACAAATAAGGGCACACTGTTATACTTCGGCATTTGCAGATGTAAAATTTCCCTAAAAAATGCTGATTGAAGATGATTTTGCTTTTTTCGGTTTTTATGGTGACTGAGCAGCATTCAACAAAGTTTTCAATTTGGGTGTGCTATTATGAAGAATATGCCCAAAAGCAATGAAAACGGACATTAGTTGGTCGTTTTTCCGTCACGAATAAGTGTTTACAATGCATCGCAATGCATTTGTAATGCTTCTGAAGAGCACAAATACTGATTTAAGGTGAAACATCTCGGAATCCAAAGATGTCCGTCACAATGGCCGACTTGTGCCCCTACTCACGTTTTCAAAGGCACTAAACTTGAGAAATAGTTGACAAACGTTTCTGATCTTCTTATTTTAAGCTTTCTGCTAGTGCACAAAGCCAAAATAAAAACATCACTGTTGTTGGATGCTTCCTTCGCGAGATTTGTGCCTTTGAAGTTTCAGTGCAATCTTAGAAGTTGATTCCAAACTGTTTCACCTTAAGAGGTATAAATAAGGTAAGTTATCAAGATTCAAGTGCAAGTCAACCAGTTTAAAAGCAGCTTTCATGACAACAAAGTGTATTCTATCAATCTTTTATCATAGCCGTCACAAATAAGTGTCATTCAGCCACCACTAGCAGTTTAAATGAGGTATTATATGCTGCAATAAAGCTGGTTTTGTAGCCACAAAATTTAAACTTTATAGTTTGCCTCTAAAAGGTTTTGAAAACAACTAAGAGCTGACTTACCAAAAATCATGTTCAAGCAACGTTAAATGTCGCCTCTAGCTACCATAGTATTCACGTTACTGTCATAAAACATTAATAAATCCACACGAATGCCAAATTGCTGTGGAATTGTTACTTGGGTCGTTACCGTTTTGATTCATATTACGGACACTTAAGGCCTCAGTGAAGTATAACTCATCAGAAAGCATATAAAATATATCATTCTGTACAATTCCTCCGTGTTATCGACGCTTTAAAACACTTAACTTTCGAATGGTGGGTGAAGGTTTTGATTCCACGACAGGAATAATTTTTAATAAATGGAAATGTGTGGCCTTTTCATGATTCTTATTCCGGACGTCTCTTCACTTTTGCCTAATATTCCGGACACTTTGATTCGAAATCCGTACAGCTCATGAAAATCATGGTTAGAAAGGTCAAATCATCAATTGAAATCAACAAACCATTAAATAGACGTCTGAGGCAATTGGGTATTATAAATTTGTATAGATATCTATGGAAAATGATTATTAAAACAAGCTTGGGAAGTGAGAACTTTTGAGTGGAAACAATTGAAACATTTCGTGTGAAATGTTTCCCATACAAAGTTGAGGGTCCGGAATTTGAAGCTGTCCGTAATATTAATCAAAACGGTATCTCAAATGTTTCACAAAATTGCGTAAACTTTGTAGGAATTATTTCAAGCCGTTGAAATTCAATGGTTAACCAATCCAAGAATGCGTCGGTCATCATAGCAACTTAGAACGTTATTTGCAAATAAACAACAAATCATGAAAAACAATGGACCTATGCACGGGTTCACTATTTGACGTTTTAGCGGTGCCGTGTTATTTATGTGACCATGGAAACCAGTGAATTCGGCACCGCTCAAACGTCAAATTAGTGAATTCGTGCAAAGGTCCATGGACCGATGCACGAGTTCACTAATTTGACGTTTGAGCGGTGCCGAATTCACTCGTTCCCATGGTCACGCAAACAACACGGCACCGCTCAAACGTCAAATAATGAATCCGTGCATTGGTCCATTGGAAAATGTAAATGAAAGTTGGACGAAATTGAAGTGTTGTGTCTGAGTCTATGCAATATTGGGGCTGTTCATTTATCACGTAAGGGGTCATGAAGAAGGGGATGGTAGTTTGAGTTTTCTTATTCGCCATGCTAATAACTTTCCATTTTCTTACAAAAATATTACCATGGGGTCGTCTTAGGTAATTAATGGGCAGCCCCGATGTTTTGACCAAACTGAACGCAAGGCACATCGACTACCATTTCTTGCTATCGAATTGGGTTCTAGTCGATAGAGGTGTTGTGCAATTGAATATTTGAGTATACAGACTGCGTTGTTTTCCGTTTATGAAACATATACAAAATTCCACTTGGGATCACTTGAATAATTGTGAGAAATTATTTAAAAGTGATGGTAACAATTTTGACAATAAATAATAAGTTGAATGAGGAGTTCTTGTAGCAACAGTACAAAAGGTCGGTTTTCGTTGACGAACTGGTAGGAATTCTGAGTACCGTGAAGAATACAGTAGAAGGTTTGTCAACTACGGTTAACCTTGTCTGAAACAAATCGAATAAAACTTCTTAAGTCATATAAACAAACAAACTGTTGACAAGTGAGTTGGGTAACTAGATTATAAACTTCTTGTTTTTTGTCGTCAGGTGCCAGAAAAGAAATATTTCATTTGAAATGTTTCATCGCCAATATATCAGTTTACGCTACTTTATTCCCCTACTGATTTTCTCAGCTTTGGAACGACCAAAAATGTTGGATAAAGTGGGCATGATAACAATCCGTGTGGTACTCAAAACTGTCGTAATCGGCGGACCCCGATTCGGTAGGTGCCCTGACGAACTTGTGACTCTCCATTGCGATGACAATCCTTCAATCGCACCACTTTTCTGCTCTTCGCTGCTGTCGGAGAAGTCTCAACCCGATTCCGATGGTGACCCGTTCGCTTTGCCGTCCGTGATACGAATGAGGTGTGAATGCAATGGTGTCACTGTTTTATTCCATTGCTTTGTTCGTTGGCAGGGAAACTTCTTCTTCTTTCTGGCGTTACGTCCCAACTGGGACAGAGCCTGCTTCTCAGCTTAGTGTTCTTAGTGAGCACTTCCACAGTTACTAACTGAGAGCTTTCTTTGCCAATTGACCATTTTTGCATGTGCATATCGTGTGGCAGGTACGAAGATACTCTATGCCCTGGGAATCGAGAAAATTTCCAACCCGAAAAAATCCTCGACCAGTGGGATTCGAACCCACGACCCTCAGCTTAGTCCTGCTGAAAAGCTACGCGTTTACCGCTACGGCTATATGGTGGCAGGGAAACCTCAACGCGATTTTTGCCTCTGCTATTCACGTTCTCGAGCAGAGTAAGCCACACCTCTTTTACAACGAAGTGGATAATTCGCAAAAAGGCCAGACCCTACTGTATGGGATACGTGAATCAGCTATTTTTAAATAATATCAAACTACTAATTTAAAAGCAAGTTATTTTTTAACAGTTTTATTGTTCATATCGTTCTTTATTCTCTACAATACTTCCATCCTGTACTCTCTTAATGTAGGAAAAAACAAAGAAAAGTATTTTTATTTTTTGTTAATATTGATACATTTTGATAATTTCAATTCATTTTGTTGCATTTTGAACAGCTATGTATGTTTATTCAAATATGCTGTAAAGTACCATATCCTTAAACCGGTTTGGTTTTCTTGTCGCCCGTTTTGGCCGTCCATTGATTTCTCCGTCGTTATCCTGTACGTCCTGAAGCTCGATTCCAATATCGTTTCCCTGAGTTTCTGCTTTTGAGTGGGAAGTATTTCGATCATCTTTATTGCTTGTTTGCTCATCTTGTTCTTGAAGACAAAGTGGAACTTTCTTGACATCCTGCACGTTGCGAGAGTATTGGACTCCTCTTTCACTTCGAACGACAACTTTTGCTCCTTCTCTGGCGATTACGCAAAACCTCTCTGCCGTGAACTCCGGATGTGATTTCTGCCTCTTTTGAATTGCAACCAAAACCGTATCTCCTACCTGAATGTCCGAATCCTTAGCTCCTCTTTGTTTGTCTGCATATACCTTGCTTTTGAGTTTAGAAACGGCATCCTATTCCTTTATGTCCGTCCGATCCAACATTTCTGGAGAGCTAGAATCCCAAAGGCTAGGAAAAGTTCCTCGGAATTTCCATCCGACCAGTAATTCAAATGGAGTAACGCCGAGGCGCGATAACGGACGCACTTTATTATGTGCATGGACATATTTTTCCAGTGCCGTTCTCCAATTCATGTTATCCAACTTGGCTGCGGATAACGCATGCTTAATCCCAGCATTCTGCCGTTCCACTGCCCCATTCGATTGAGCGCTCAAGGGTATGGATTTGCGAATTTTTATGCCTCGATCTTCCCACATCTTAACAAACTTGTCACTCTGAAATGGGGGTCCGTTATCGCTCTGTATAGCTAGAGGATAACCCCAAATTTCAAAGATCTTCAAAAGAGCTGAATTAGTTGATTCGGCGTCGATATGTTTCATCTCGATGACGTGAATATACCTATAAACAGATAAAAACATTCAATCAAAGTGAACGACAAACATATGGTTCACGTACCTTGAATACGTGTCCACTACCACCAAAAATTCTCCATGACCGAAATCCTTATCCGTGAAAAAATCAATTTGTAGGATTTCCCACGGTCCTTGAGGCAGCTCTCTAGTCGTGAGTGGAAGTGGCGCATTCTTTCTCGACAGCCTCAGACATGTTTCACATTTGTCAACATACGCTTGAACCTCCTTATTCATGCTGGGCCACCAAAAATGATTTCGCAGAATTATTTTCATAGATGAAACTCCTAGGTTACCCTGGTGCGCAAGCTCCATTGCTTTCATTCTCAACTTAGTTGGCAGTATAGCACGATCCTCTTTGAAAATGAGAGCTCCTAGTACTCGCATATATTTTGCGTGGCACTCATAGGCTCTATAATCCGCATTCCAGGATCCAGATTTCAGGGCTTCCCGAATATCATTCTGTTCTTTATCGATCTCGGCTTCTATTTTAATTTCGTTCCAATTCAACTCCATATTACCAGCATCAAGACTAAATAACAAATGGTCTTCTGCCGAATCATCGAAAGATTTTGCTGATTTATCCTCTTGCACTAATCGAGATAACGTGTCTGCAATATTCATGTCGCCTGGGACACTTTCGACTGTAAAATCGAAGGGCTGCAGCCTGAGCGCCCATGCCTCTGCTCGCGAAACGGCTCTTTTACCAATTCAGTGTAGGCCACCAAAGATAAATTCGTTCGATTTGGCGTCAGTCCTGATCTTGAATGTTTGACTCATCAAATAACTAGAGAACCTTTCTACCCCCCATACCATGGCCAGTGCCTCTTTTTGAGTATGTGGGTATTTTTGTTCAGCTGCAGATAGTGATTTGGAAGCACACGCAATTACCCTTGGTTGAGACTGAGAATCAAATTGAACTAGAACAGCCCCTAAGCCTTGGGGGGAAGCATCCACATATAGCTCTGTTTCGTCTGACTGATTGTAATATCCCAAAGTTTTATCTTCGTCCAGGCTTCGTTTTTTAAGTAATCGAATTCATTTTCCAGCTCTTCAGTCCAGTAGAATCGTTCAGCTCTCGATAGTTCTCTCAACCGCCACGTCTTCTCTGCTCTGTTAGGAATAAATCTATCGATGAACTGACACTTATATTGAGCTGTTCGGTAATCCAATCCGCATGGTTATTAAATTAATTAACTCATTACGCGTGGTAAAGATGGACAAATTATGGGTGAAATTATGAAAAAAATCCACGTGCTCGGCTGGGATTTGAACCCAGGACTCTTGTATGCTAGACGAGCGCTTTACCAACTAAGCTACCGAGCCACTTGGTGACCCAATAACTGAGTTGGTTACAAGTTTAGAATTCAAATCCCTACAGACCACGCGGACCCCTTTCATAACCAATATCCATCCATCTCTTGTTCCTACACACGCGGAGCGAGCGAGTAATTTGTCCATCTTTACCACGCGTAATGAGTTAATTAATTTAATAACCATGCGGATTGGATTACCGAACAGCTCAATATAAGTGTCAGTTTATATTAGAGTGTACTGCCTCTCTGTAGTAGTCATGTCGTCACTTGAGTGAGAACGACACGTTGATAGCCTTCCCACATCTTTACTCTTCCACAATACAGTTGTTGTGGAAGCGATGTAGGTACGATAGGCAAACAGTTTCAACACTAAATAAATCGCACTCGCTCGCTCCGCGTGTGTAGGAACAAGAGATGGATGGATATTGGTTATGAAAGGGGTCCGCGTGGTCTGTAGGGATTTGAATTCTAAACTTGTAACCAACTCAGTTATTGGGTCACCAAGTGGCTCGGTAGCTTAGTTGGTAAAGCGCTCGTCTAGCATACAAGAGTCCTGGGTTCAAATCCCAGCCGAGCACGTGGATTTTTTTCATAATTTCACCCATAATTTGTCCATCTTTACCACGCGTAATGAGTTAATTAATCTATCGATGAAGTTTATCAATCCTAAGAAACTTCTCACTTCATCTTGATTTTTTGGTATGCGGAACTGCTGGATGGCTTTAATCTTCTCTTCTTCTACGCTCCAACCGCTGGCTGACAAATTGAATCCCAAAAACGTCACTTCCTGTTTTTGCAGAAAACATTTGCTCTCATTGATCATTACATTATGATCTTCAAGTCGTTCCATAACCTCCGCTAGGTTTCTGTCGTGTTCATCAATTGTAGCGCCAAACACTAAAACATCGTCCTGGTAGTTAACAGTGCCTTTGCATCCCGCTAAGATAACCGACTGCATTATTTCTTGAAATATATCTGGAGCGTTGCAAAGACCGAATGGAAGACGCCGACATCTGTATAGTGCTTCGCCGGAGAAAAAGTTCGTTAAATGACGACAGCGTTCGTCAAGAACGACATGGAAGAACGCATGTTTTAAATCCAATGTAGAAAACCATTTTTGCGCCGTGTAGCTCCATAATAATTGATTCTAGTGTCGGCATTTTGAATGGCGTACGATAAATGCATTTGTTTGGACCTCTTAAGTCGACGACCAGGCGAATGTGTATGTATAGTTTAGCACGGCTCGGTCAAGTTGTTTTTCGCTCCGTCTATTTCTTCCTTTAGTCACTGTATTTTCCAGAATTTCCGATATTCGGCGTTTTCGGTATTCGAAGTGCGGTCCGTGGAAGGCGACTCCGGTGAAGATTGCGTTAATATCAGTCCGATTCCGCGTTAAAAACTCTTCTGATATTTTTTCTGAGGATAACCTCAATGTGTGAAAAGACGAACACTAGCGTTTCTCCGCGCCGCGAGCCCAATTCCAATTGGATTTGTTGTTGCTGATTGTGAAAGTATCACCAACACCATATGGCGAAAGACATATGTGGAACCTGTGGACAGGAAGAACCAACACAAGCAAGTTGCAAAAAGCACAGTAAGCGGAAAAATCAAAACATCGGCTGGATTTCGTGTGACAGCTGTGACAAGTGGTTCCACACCGTTTGTGTACGTGTCAGCAGTCTACTACTAGCGGATATAAGTAGCTACTGGTACTTTTGTGAAAATTGCACCGTTCGCGGAACGCTCGTTCAGAAGCAGGTTTCCTCTCCCACTGGCCCAAAGAGTAGCGACCTAGCGAAAATCACGAGCACCATCAGTGAGCTTTCGGAGGAGCTTGTGAAAGTGCAAACCGAGCTGGAAATTTGTCGGTCTACGTGCAGGAAGCAAATAGATAAGCTGAGGAATCAGCTGCAAACGTCAGAGCAGTTGAACGACAAGAATTCAGCGCAGCGTGAACTTGTTGCTGACATTGAGAAGAAATTGGAAGTGATTGAATCTGGTGCCAAACTTGCGAACACCTGTCTGCGAAGTGTGAACGATCACAGGATCGCTATTAACAAAATTCCCTTTCGCGAAGGAGAGAACGTTAAAGTGCTAGTGAAGTGTGTTTTCCAGTGCTTGGGCATCGACGAGGCAGACTCCTGCATTTCCAGCTGTTTCAGGATTCCGGTGAAGGCCTCAAAGTGGTCTGACCGTTCCATTTCACCAACCATTGTTGTCGTGTTCAACTCCAAAGAAGTGAAGGAGAAGGTTCTGAAGCTGTATTTCGAAAACTTCACTAGGGCCAAACTTTCTGCACTTAAAACAGGTCTTGCTCTGGAATACAGGTTTACAGTTAACGAAGTTCTGTCTCTTCATTCCTTCCGAATCAGGAACCTTGCGCTAAGGCTTAAGCACAGGAAACTCGTTGACTCTGTGTTTGTGCGGAACGATTCAGTATCGGTTCGGCTACCTAACCATAAACGGTACACTGTGGTTTCCAGCAGCGATCACCTTCTAGAATTGACTGGTCGAAACACGATTGGTGAAGTTGCTGCTGTCGACGAATCGTCCCTCTTCTTCGACGCCGTTTCTGCCAACGGCTCAGCCAGATCGCAACAATAACGACAGCAATACCTCAATACAATACCATGACGAACAGCAACAATCTTCGAGTTGGCCATCTGAACGTACGAGGGCTCGAACGGCACATGGATGGAATAAAACTCACGCTCAACAAAAAGCAGTACCATTTTTTCGGACTCAGCGAGACCAAACTCAAAACATCCGCTCCGGTGGGCCCTATAAAGGTACCGGGCTACAACTTCTTTCGTCACTCGTTGCCTGCTGGAAGGGGGCGTGGAGCAAAAACCTACGTTTATACGTAGCGAAACATATCAAAGCCACACCAGTCATTAAGTCATCCTTCGACGCTGCTGTTCCAATTGCTCAAAGGTTGGAATACTTGGTAGTCAAGGCAAAGATCAACTATTGTGACATTGGGATAGTAGTTCTCTACAACCCGTCATCCAACAATCCTAGTTTTATCCAAAACTATGAAAAACTCCTGCTGGATCTGCTTGATCTCAACTTCGACAGAATCTACATAGTAGGCGATTTCAATATTAATGTCACGGCGACCCAGCTGTCATTCAACAATTTGGCAGTAAAAAGGCTACACGACGTGTTCAATTTGACTGTTCTGAATACGCCACCCACTCGGATTACTGACACCACCGCGACGACTATCGACCTCCTAGTCACAGATTCTCCACAAACAATTGTAAAATCAACTACCGCAGCGGGTAGTTCTATCTCGGACCATGAAATCGTCTATCTCATCGCCGACATGCGCATAAGAAAACCCACCCCGCAAAGGGTAATTTTCCGGAACTTTCGAAGAGTGGACCAAGTACGTCTGCAAGCTGACTTTCAATCCAGAAACCATCAAGCAATCCTGGAATGCGAAGACGTTAACAGGAAAGCCGAGCTGGTTACGAGCGAATTACAAAGTCTCCTGAATCGTCACGTTCCGCAGACAACAGTCTTCGTTCGTGATGAGCGTACTCCGTGGATAACCAACGAAATCGTCCAAGCAGTGACACTCAGAGACCTGGAATTCAAGCTGTACTCGAGGAATCCGAACCGAGCCCGAGGAGATCGTCAGTGGCGGGACTACTGTGTTAAACGTGATCGAGCAAGTACCCTAGTGACCGCGGCGAAGCGACGGTACGCGGACAGAAATTTCTCCCCAGACCTTCCTGCCAAGAAGTTGTGGTGTAATTTGCGGAGGGATGAGGTTCACAACAGTTCAAAGCAGACCGCATCTGATACTCCTATTGACGTCGAACAACTGAACCAGTACTTTTCCGAAGGCCATGTACAGTTGACTGGTGGACAGCCGTTGGACCGCTCTAATTTGAGAAATGGTAATGCCGTAGATGTAGGATCCAGACCAACGCTCCATCGTTTCAGATTCAGGCATACCGACGCAGTGGACGTAGCCAGGAAGATGTTCGAAATTGAAACCAATGCAGCCGGATCCGACAACATCCCAATCTCATTCGTTAAAATGCTATGCCCGTTTGTCTTCCCTATCCTCGTGAACCTGTACAATGCAACAATCGATGCCAGGACTTTCCCCACCGTGTGGAAAAAAGCTATCGTCACACCATTGCCTAAAACTTCCAATGCGACCGAACCAAAAGACTTTAGGCCAATCAGCGTGCTTCCGGCGATCTCGAAGGTTCTAGAGAAGGTCCTCCTGGCCCAGATCACCGACTTCCTAGACGCAGCAGATCCATGCTTGCTCGCTAAAAACCAGTCCGGATACAGAGCCCACCACAGTACCACAACAGCGTTGACGAAGGTTGTACACGACATTTACAGCAACCTCGACAATAACTGCTGCACTGTGATGGTACTCGTGGACTTTTCGCTGGCCTTTAATTGTGTGAGGCACACTAGGCTACAGCAAAAACTTCGACAAGAATTTGGTTTTGACGAATCTGCTGCCCAGCTGATTGAATCCTTCCTCGGAAACAGGAGCCAAGCAGTCAAACACGGCGATGGGTTATCTACGGATAGGAGACTGTTCGACGGCACTCCGCAGGGATCATGCCTCAGCGCGCTGCTGTTCGGCATGTACATCAACAGCCTACCCTCGGCGCTAAAATGTGAGTACCACTTGTATGCTGATGACCTTCAAATTTACGTGTCTGGTCCTACCGAGAACGTAGATAGGCTGGTCCAAGCTATGAATGAAGACCTGGCGGCAGTAGCGAACTGGTCATCGGTCAATGGACTTTCTCCCAACCCAAGAAAAACCCAAGCGATAATATTCAGCAAAGATGGCCAGGTAGTTCCGGGGGCTGAAATCAAGTTCTGCGGACAAACGATCACCTTGAGCACCACAGTTACCAACCTTGGCCTGCTGCTGGATAGCAATCTGAAATGGAAGGAGCAAGTTAATCGAGTAACCATGAAGGCATACAACACTCTGCGAACTTTCCGCCGTTTTGGATCAGTTCTATCCCAACCAGTGCGCCTCAAGTTGGTGCAGGCGGTGATAATACCAATGTTCACATACTGCGACATTGTGTATCATCCTGGTCTCACGGTTGCATTAAAGGAGCAACTGCACAGGTGCTTCAAGTCATCCATTCGATTTGTGTTCAAAATGAATCGGTATGACACAACTGCAGCCGTTCGCAATGCGGTACTCGGCCACGACCTACCGGAGAACTACCATCGTCGGATATGTTGCTTCCTTTACAACGCGTGGAACAAGAAACTTCCCGATTACATCCTGGAACACCTGCAGCGAGGTCAAATGGAGCGAGCGAGAGCATACCTGCTTCCCAGGCACACCACCAGCGGAAAGAAAAGCGTCCTAATTTCTGGGATCCCCTTCTGGAACCAACTGCCTGCCGATGTCAAAGGCAAAACATCGATCCACTCATTCAAGGAGTCCCTCAGACGCCCTCACTAGTGATAAGAATTAGACGTACTTGACAATCAATTGTACTTCGATTAATCTTCCTTTGTATTTTTCAAAATGTGTTCTTCCTTGACCTGATTTTAAGTGTAACTAACAGGTCTACGTTATGTTAATAAATTACAATTACAATTACAATGTCATTTTTCCCTTTTGGCACTACTAGCAACGAGGAACAGAAAGATCTGTCCATGTCTTCAGTTACTGGTTCGATAATTCCGTATGCCAAAAGCTCGTCCAACTTTTGCTGTGCCAATCTTTTAAATCCTGCAGGGATATGCGTATATACATTTCTAGATGGAGGCAAATCCTTGTTGTAATGTAGTAGAACTGGGGGAACGTTGAACTTCGGAAATTCTTTGGCAAGTGGAATTGTCACGCTACTAACCATTGCGAGCTCACATTGCCAGACGCTTCCTGTTTCACTTATAGGTACTCGCAGTCCCACATCCAGAAGGCTGTATCGAGCTGCTGTGTTGAAACTTAACAAGGACCGTGTCTCCTCTATAACATAGAACTTTTCCAACATAACCGGCCTATCTTTCGAAACATACAGCTTTGCCAAAAAAGTTGCTATTACTTTGATTTCTCCAGGTGAAGCATAGGCATGCAGTTTCTTATCCGATATCTCGCTTAATTCGTGCAACTTGTTCATAGTGGACTCGTTCTGAAGCATTTTGTCCCATATCTTCCTTGCGATTGTATTAACTTGTGCTCCAGAGTCAATGAAGAAAATGACTCTCGCTCCAGCAACATAGCCGACAACATATGCATCTTCTTCTGTAAGCGGATTCCATGCAGGAACACTACATATCAACTTATTAGTACTTTGGCTGATTATGCTAGACTCAAATTTGTCGTTCGTGGTCTGAAAACGAACAAATTATAAATATTGCGACACATTATACAACTTAGTAGTCTTATCTCACATTTAAAACCAAATAAGTGCAGAAAATTCATAATGCCAATTTAGACTGTTTTGTTGGTAAATGAGGCATGCAAAACTTATGCAACGGTTATCCCGATTAACCAGCGTTACATTTTTTTTATTGTTCTTTGTCCAATAATGGTGATCGCCGAAGATTGAAAACAAATCGCTATTGAAAATCATGAACTGGTTGACCGGAATACCTTGGGTGAAAACCTGCCGCAAATAATATTTTCCATCTCCTTCGATTTGTCTCCGCTCATACTACACACGGAACAATATTCGAACCTAATATTTCACTTGATGGAGACCTCAAATAAACTCCCAACTACAAACAACGCTTCCGAATGATAAATTGAGCCAACCGAGAACCCGTATCAAGAATTTCTTCACCCAATAATTAAAACTTTTTTTTTTCGTTTGAGTTTATCGATTTTAATTAATTATTTTTATTTAAATTCAACATTACATCAAATCGTCATTATGCCAAACAAATTCAGTCCAAATGTGAGATAAATCGCTTAAAATATTATCTACTATTATTCTACCTTCACAAAGTCTTGCGCTGCCTCTTCCTTGTCTTCGCCGTTTTGAGTAATCGCTGCAAGCTTCGGTCTTGGTTCATCTTCATCCGCTCCACTGCGTGCACGCTTTTGACCAATCCCTTGACGAGCCACAACTGAACAGGTGCGAGCTAGATGACCTCGCCGGTTACAATTGTGGCATACTTTATCCAGGTTGGGACATTCTGCGGGGCCATGATACATACTGGCGCATCGCCAACAGGAGCTTCTAGACGAACCCTGATGGTGAGATTGTGCCCGTTGGTATATTGCTTTGCCTCTTTGATTGCCACGGAATCGTGTTGTTGCTCCACGCCGGAATTGGGATTGTCGAACTGAATCTTGCGACACCATCGCTACTGCTGCCGTGTTGTGGCGATTTAGCTTCTGGTATTCCTCCTCATTGGAAACCTCCATCTCACGATCCCTGACTAACGCAATCAAGCTATTCATGTCACCTTGGTTGACCCAATTACGATGAGACAGAACACGTACTCGCTTGTCGCTTGATCCCTTGACAAGAGTTCGCGCAATAGCCTCCATTTCTTCGTCACCTTTGTAGTCGCATAGTTTCGCGTGGCTGCAACTCGCCGAACAAAGGCAACGTTCGATTCTCCTTTGATTTGGACAGTATTCATCAGCTTGCCACGTTGCCCAATGATATAGGTCCTCGATCCAAAATATCGATCCAGCCGGGCGATTGCATTGGAAAACGGATGAGTTCGTTCTTCCGACATGTCTGTTGTAGAAGATGTTCCTCGCATTACCTCCAAAAGTTGCGCCCCGGCTTTGATCTTGAAGATATCCATTTTTGCCTGTTCGTCAGTTGCGTGAACCAGGTTGAAAGATGCCGAGATTATCTCCTTCCAGTGCTCGTATGCTTTTTTGTCCACATCATTCTCGCCCTCCGACGGCTTGCATTCCGGGATGTTCAACGAACCAAGAGACATATGGTTCATTGTTACCATCAGAGACTCGTTTTCTGATTTCGGATGATCATTGGAATCCTCACTGGGGCTTGATAGATCGACTCCTTTATCACCGATTTCCTTTTCTCGAAGTAATTGGTCTCTTTCAGCCCGTGCAAGAACCAATTCGGTTTTGAGCGCTATCAGTTCCTCCATAAGCTTCCTTCTCGAAATCTTCTTTGATTTAGAGTTTGTTCTGAAACAAGAAACCCAAGGAACAATTGGTAGCTTTTAAGATACTTACGTGTTTAATACAAGCTGCATAGCAGCAACCATTGCTGAACAAATTTTTAGTTGAATCATTAATTGAATAAAATTAATTTCCGCTTATAAAAAAGCTGTTATTCCACTTGCAGTTTGTGTTTTGAATAAAAGCTGGATAAACCTCCGAAAATGGAAATATAGTAGCTTTTGTTCTACAACACATAAGAAGTTTAACAATTGACTGATTAAGAGCTTCTATAGGTTGTAGCCATCATTTTAGTAGCATATTGAACATTTGATTAACAACAAATCGTACAAAAGTTTCAGTGTCTAATACTTAAAATGTTGACCAGCATGATTAGTAAAACTTATAAACAATGTGAATAACAGTATATGAGTATGCTCTTATTCAAGCAAAACATATTATGTCTTTTTATGTTATCTTCAAATGTTTCAATTGTTTTTCAATTCAAATCCAAGACGTGTATGCGATGGATGGATTAACGTAATGGACGTAATGGCGACGTAATGGATCAACGAGGGTAAAGTTCGAATCACATTGGATTAAAAATATCAAAATTTAAATTTTCCAAATGTAGTGATCATCATCTGCGACGTTATTGATATCGGAAAAAGTTACTAATCTAAACTTTTTTAATGATAATCGAAGTATGAATAATAATTTAACAATAGTTACATGAAAGTGGTTACCCAACTAACAGTCAAGTGTCACAAATAAACATACATAGTTAATTATTGTTGAATAATGGTGACAGCTGAAAAAATGCCCTACAAAGAGCTGAGAAGATGGTATTTAGATACAAATTTAAGTCAATGTTCAACATTTTTCAGTGGAATGAATAATAGTAGAATCAACACTTATTAAACTTCTCCAAAGAATCTCTGCCGACTTGTCAAGATTGTTTTACTAATGAGTTGAACAAGTCATTTTTCCTTCTATCAAAGAGCCAATATTCCACCAAACTAATATAATTGTGTAAACAGATGTACAGGAGACGAACTAACGTTTTGGTTGCTTCGCACTTCAGCTGTTTCCATGTTTAACATGAACATGATTAAAAGCTGAATAGGTATATTATAAAATCCTAATACAACATAGATATATCATCCGAGCAGGTCATCCAAAGAAGTCCAAAATAACGATTACTAAACACATTGTTCAGCAACAAAGAAGCCTTACAAAAGAGGTCACACCATAGCCAAATTTTTGAAAAATGGACAAAATATCTAAAAATTGCGTTGTATTTCTAATGTATTGCAATGCTCAACTTACTAATATTATTATTATTTATCAAATAGGCTTTTCGCCCTTGGCGAACTCGCCACTAACTTACTAATATACAAAAACATGTTGGATACAATAATTACTGATGCTTTTTCAATACAATATTCAATTATGTTTAGAAAATATTTTGAATCAGTCTTCTGACATAGGATTATTGATTGAAATATATTTTATATTTGTGTAATGTTTAATAGATGGAAAAAGTACGACAAATAATTAAAATATTAACCTAGTAGAAATATTATACATTTAATAAATGAATTTTAGTATAGTTAGATAAACAATTCAATTAAAGTTTTAACAAGTTAAAACTTATTATGGAATTCGATTAATCATTTCAGATTGTTTTTACTTTGTGAATAAACTTTATTTTTGACCAGCATTGAAATAAATTTTCTCACTGTGCGCTATAAATAGCCGACTGAGTTCAGCTCGCATCAGTACTGAACAGCAGCAGAAGTAATGCGCTTATTCAGTTGTTGATCAGCATAGCACGTGTTGATTAGTTATTGTTGAATAGAAGCTCAAGCATGATCAATAATCAGCTACAAGAGGTTTATATTGGGCACTGGAAGGCTGATATATGAATTCAAGGATGGCGCAGATGGCAAGGTATACCGCTGACGATGGGAAGGTCTCGAGTTTGAATCCAGTATTCAGGTAATTATTAAAAGTGTGGTTATTAATTCATGGTAAAGGTATACACTGCATTTGATGTATACAGTGTTAGCTATTTTTAGTCATTTATTTGTTTTCAATCAATTTTGTGGCAGTTGAATAAAAGCTGAGTTGAATGCTTATAAAGCGATTTTGAAGTTGTAGAATAAAGTCAATATACAAAGACACGCTTTATAACTTCTCCAAATTTGTGTGAACAACGCCTGAACAAAGGCTTCACTTGGAAATAATTAAAATGTTGTTAAACATGATGCTGAATTAAACTGCAATAATGTAGTTTGTTAAACAAGCGTTGTTAAATCATCAATTCTTATTAAGCTAAGTGAAACCTGAATAAACATCATTACAATATATGATTACAGTCACTAAATGACAAGAAGCTTAATAATTTCGCCAGATTTGCTTGAACAATGTGTGCGTAGCAGCTGCAAAGTAATATAATAAAGCAACTATTCAGTATGTAGTTGTGAAAAATTGCTTAATAAATGATTATAAAATAGGCAAATGTTTCTTGGGAAGAGCAGAATATCCTCATTATCCACATTGCATATCAAATCAGGAAACTGCCTCGACTACAGTTCCGATTATTCTCTTTCTTATGTTCATACTAACAGGACTGCCTCGACTACAGACCTATTAAATCAATCAACAATTCAGACACTCTGCCTCGACTATCAGAGGTCAATTAACCGGATTCTGCCTCGACTACAGTTCCAGTTTACTTCATAGTAACAATAGCTTTGGAACTTTGTTGCTTACCTCTCCTGATCGCTAGTGGTTCTCGAACCTTCTGCGCCATTGTCGTAATCGGCGGACCCCGATTCGGTAGGTGCCCTGACGAACTTGTGACTCTCCATTGCGATGACAATCCTTCAAAACGAACCGACCGAAACAAGAATGGGTTGCGCGAGCAATCGCACCACTTTTCTGCTCTTCGCTGCTGTCAGAGAAGTCTCGATCCGATTCCAGTGATGACCCGATCGCTTTGCCGTCCGTGATACGAATGAGCTGCGCGAGCGATCGCACCTCTCTTTTGCTGTTCTTCGCTGCTGTCGGGGAAGTCTCAACCCGATTCCGATGGTGACCCGTTCGCTTTGCCGTCCGTGATACGAATGAGGTGTGAATGCAATGGTGTCACTGTTTTATTCCATTGCTTTGTTCGTTGGCAGGGAAACCTCAACGCGATTTTTGCCTCTGCTATTCACGTTCTCGAGCAGAGTAAGCCACACCTCTTTTACAACGAAGTGGATAATTCGCAAAAAGGCCAGACCCTACTGTATGGGATATGTGAATCAGCTATTTTTAAATAATATCAAACTACTAATTTAAAAGCAAGTTATTTTTTAACAGTTTTATTGTTCATATCGTTCTTTATTCTCTACAAAAACCACTTCCATTCTAATTCTTAGACAATTTCCTTCAACGTTGCGTCCACAAGATACGGAACTCTTCTTCAATTTTCTACCATTTTTCCCAATATGAAATTTCGGGATTTTTGTACCGTAAAACGGGGTATCTTTGATAGTTTTTTCGAAGAAAACTTGAATATTTATGCATTCTGTTTGAAAGAATTGTAATTTATAATAATTCTTCGAGCTGTTTAGTAGAATACCTATAAGTAGATGAAAAAGCCGAATTTAGTACTATACCATTTAATTCCACTAGAGTTTGTATCCTTTTACAGATACGCGTATTTCGACCTCAACTGTAAGGCCGTCTTCAGTGTCGTGTACTAGACTCGACTTGAAGAAAACCATCGCGTACAATACACATTATATATTAAAACTTGGTATAAACGTAATCTGCCCATAAAGGCATAACTGTCCCATATGGAATTAGAAGGCATTAAGAAAACAGCGCTCAAAATTTGAAGTTTCCATTTCGATACAAATGTTTATAATTTTCTGGTAAATTTTTGAATGCAATATTCATTTAGCTCCACCCCACAGAATACTCATTTTGCTAATATTGATCTGTAAAAATTATAAAGTTGAACATAATTCCCGTTTCACAGCTGTTATTGGGGTTCAAAGTTCATATAGAGACTGTTGTGCCTTTATTTTTCAATATGGGACTGCACCAACTTCATATTTTTCCACAACATTTTCAAACAAAGTGTATAAATTTTCATATGCGTAGTGAAGTGTATATTGAAACACGAATGTTGCGATGAAAAAAGGTGTTGGTTCAAAAACCAAAATGGGACAGTTATGCTTTTATGGGCAGTATTTCCCTACCCATTTTTTTATAAACTTTAAATTTATGAGCTTTTAGGTAAATTCCATCCCTCTTTTGTTGAAACTCTAAATCAGTGATTCCCAAAGTGGGCGGATTTGCCCCCCTGGGGACGATTTTCAGGCTCAAGGGGGCGAAAATTTGTAAAACAGAATTTGGGGGGCGAAAAAGCTAATCATAAGAGCATTTGAAAATAGTTACTCATAACAATTGGAGGTTACACACACGCTTATACGAGTGCATCCGAAGAACAAGCAATTCTAAACTCAACGATTTCCCGAATCATTTTACCTTAGATCGTTAAATCTATAAGTACGGTTATTTAAAAAAATATAGACAACACTTGATGATTGTCAAACTTTTGCACGGTACATACATCATACCAAGAGGTGAACCCAAACTTTTGCACGATGACTTGAATGACTGTTTCATTGATTTTGAATAGTTTTCAGATCTTTCCGCAAAAAAATTGTGAGTGCTTTTCAAAGAATATAAGAATACAATTCTAATGCCACATTGATTTAAAATTTAGGATAATCCAATGCTGAGGAAATTAACCATGGTTTTCAGTATGTTCTTAGAAAAATGTCTCAACTTTACATAAAAAGTTAGTACACAAAATTAAAAAAAAAAGTTTATGGAAAAATACATATGAAGTAAGAATAACATTTTGCCTTCCGAATGCAGCTTAGAGAGTTTCAATTAGACGTTTAATCACAGATATATGGAAAGAACACTTTTGTATTATTTTAAGGGGGTGAACCCAAACTTTTGCACGTGAGTGTATGTTTGATATTTTTAACTTTTTTGATAATTTGATCGAATTTCGGTACGCTTTTGATAAAATAAATCTACATAGCGCCCAGCTAAAAAAAATTGAATCAGGGGGGCGATTCCAGATAAATATTGGCCTCAGGGGGGCGAAAGTTAAAAAAGTATGCTCTAAATGCTGAAAGGTACATCACGGGAACGATTCGTAGGTACCAAGTTGAATAGCCATGTATTGCCGTTGGCTCTGTTAAGTAGCGTCGTAGGTTTGCAAATTTCCAGACTCTCCGCCACATCCAGTCCCCTTGTCTATCGTCTTCTGAGCTTTTCCTATTTCCGCTAAGTGTTCCTTGAATCTAACCTGGAGAGACCGCTTTGTTTGACCGACGTAGACCTTGCTGCAGTGGGAACAGCTGATTTTGTAAACACCAGGCTTGTTTAGTGTGTTTACCGGATCCTTGGTAGAGCCTAACGAAGTCCTAAGTTGGTTGTCTCTGCTGGAAAATACCAAATCGATTCCGAAATTCCTTAGCTTTGGGAGGAGCTGTTTGCTGATTTGTACGTCGTATGGGACGGAGACTCTCTTCATGGGTTCGGTGATAGGGGTTAGTGTCTATTGAATATGGCTATTCAACTTGGTACCTACTAATCGTTCCCGTGATGTACCTTTCAGCATTTAAAGTTTCAACAAAAGAGGGATGGATTGTACCTAAAAGCTCATAAATTTTAAGTTTATAAAAATGGGTAGGGAACTACGTTTATACCTAGTTTAAATATATAATCTCTCTCTGCCACATCCAGTTTCCAAAAGAAGAAACATTTCTCAAAATTTTGACGACGGCCGATGAATATAGTGTGTTAAGGCTGGTTAAAAATTCCATAGACTTTCGATTTTTGTTGGTAGAATCCATTGATTTATTGTATGAGTGTATAAAGTGATTTTTAAAAAGTATATTTTTTATATATGTGCATAAACCTCATGGAAGTTATTATAAATAAGGATTATGTGGAACGAAGGAGCGAACTGTTTTTTTTCCTAACAAGGAAATATCTCTTAAAATGTTACGAAATCTTCAAATCACAAATTTCAATTTCCCTCGATTAAATGTTCAAATTCACGGAGAAGATGCTTGGATATCATTTCTTTCGAGTGGTGGGTTCAGAATTGATGGCCATTTTTTGTTACCAACAATTTTAGACATATCGTGTATATATTCCAAACTGTGGCTTGAATTGAGACTCCCATACTTACATTCATTTCAGTTACATGCCATACAATCGCTCCCATACCTGATTCCAGCACTCCGTGTAATCCACCCTTGAAGCAAAACGAGTTCCTGACAATTGGGAACGACTCAAACAAAGCGATTATGTCTCGCTTATTGGATCTACCAACCACAATCGCATTACCCACCGTCCTCTGTGGCTGGCAACCTGTCATAACGCTTTATGAATATTCATTACATCGCAGCACCGTCGCCGTTCAGCTCATTGGTTCGTACGGTTCACCACTCGCTCTCCCTGTTGGTTGGTCGGTGTCATCGTGCAATCGAAGGTGGTCTGTGTACTTTTACCTCCTCCGTTCGGTCCATACCGATGGGATTGGTCTTGTCTCGTCAACCCAGGGCGGAGCATAAATCCTAGCCGCAAATCGGTTTTGACAAGCCGGTAAGATGGCTTTCGTTGTCTGTCAGCTTTCTCCGTTGGATGAGTTGATCTCGCACTAAACTTCTTTTGTCTATTGTAGATATTTGGACCTATTCTAATATTCCGTTTATTCACTGAACATGGTTGCAACCAAGACCAAAATATCTGAATTCACAACTTCCTTCCAAAACAGTGGGATTTAAAACTGTCACTAAACGCGGCAAGAATGGAAGGATAAGGACGTTGTCACCTCTCCAAAGAAAGGCCGCATGAGACGGAGACAAAAATGATTTAAAAGAAGCTGCGATAATGGTATCATTCTTTGACCAACCAACAAAAGTGCAGCATCCACAATGGTTCGAACAATTAGCGGAACCATGACGCCAAAACCCTTAATTCGACTCATTCAGGGGACAAAATAGAAGTTTGGGTTTCACATAAAAGAAGATGAGATTTTCTACTTACGATTTATTGTGTACTTAGCCTAGATGTCCTTATCCTACTGTCTGTTGTGTGGTGTTAGTGTCTCGCGGTGTATCCCTCGGCGATATCCAGCATGCTCCGCCCGGGCAGATGGACCAAAACCACCGGCACCATGCCGGCCTCTCCACTGCTTGGTAAGCCATTAGCTGCGGGCGCACAACTGCAACCGCCATTCCCAAATGGTGCTTGTGGGAAGAAAAGAAGGCCTAATAATAGGCGACAAAACAAGCAATTTAGCTAGGGTCACACACCACTTATGGATCCTGTCTTAGAATTCGCTAGTAACTGGCCTTATGCACTCACCGATCTCTAGTAATTATTCCGTTCACACTTGCATCATCATCCTGCTTTTTTCGGTGACCAGATTGGCCATTTAGCCGTGGCCTGCACGTCCACCAAAGATCTGTTTGATTTAAACCAAAATGACTAATCTTATTTCAATCACCACCAACGAACTATCGAAGACTTACTCCGGTCAGAGTTTGTTTTACGTGATCACTTTTGCTTTTCACTCCACTTGCACTCTGCTTGATAGTTAACCAGAAACTGCTGCTGATTGCTCCATAGGTACGGGTTATATCTGCATGCAAGGTACTCTTCTCTTTAGTCCGACTATGAGATCTACGCAGAATGAGTGCGGTTTGGTACTACTCCAGATAGAACGGGTTGTGTTGGATCCCTACCTGTGTGGTGACCCATCGCTATCGCTATGGCCTATTTACTTCAAACAGTGGTAATACACCCAGTGGAGACTGAGAGGCTTACGGTGAGATCAACTGTTAATTGGCTACAGTTGACCCGACGAAGACTTGTTCTGTGGTATTGTGTTGTGATTGTGTAGTGACTTGAACATGATCGTAGTTTAACTCAAACTCCTGTGTTGGCTTCAGAGATTTAGAGCACATTTAATATCTCACGCGAGCTGAGTGGCGTGCCAACACAGTGGTTCGGAAGGGCAAGTTACAACGTTTCTCCGAAATGCGAACTTTCTTCCAAGGGTGAAATGAATAATGTTGATAATTGTATCGAAATGAGCAATCAGTTCGATGCTCTAGATAAATTATCTGAACACTAAATCGAAGCAGCTTTAGCCTAATTCAAGTGAGGAAGCAAAGAGTGCCGCCTATCGTGGTCAGTTGTTCCGAATTTTATTTAGGCAGGAGATCTTGAACTCCATTAGGGGAATCAAGGTTTCCTTCCAAATCGCAAAGAAAGGAGACTGTCGCGTGTTTCCGGAAACTCTTAAAGATCGCGAACTTCTTCTCAAACATCTTGAAGAGAAGAAGCACATTTTTTTTTATTTATGACGACAAAACTGAAGGTTTGTTCAAAGTCGTCTTGAAAGGTCTCTCAAGTGACTATAAGTCACCTGAAGAGATTAAAAATGGAAAAAATGATTTACTTGGATTTTCCCCAGACCAAGTAATCATTATGAAAAAGAGAACCCAATCTGGCATTGGTCAGAAAGGGCTTTCTCAAGAATATTATTTAGTTCACTTTAACAAAAAAGATCTAAATAATATTGAAGTTTTAGAAAGGGCAAGACTTATGTTCGATTTCCGGGTGACGTGGGAACATTTCCAGAAACCTGGAGGAAATTACCAGAACCCCACTCAGTTCCGTCGGTGTCAAAAGTGGGGCCATGAAACAAAACATCGCCGCATGTAAGCTAAATGCATGATTTGCGGAGGTTCTTCTCACGCTAAAGACGTCTATCCAGTGAAGGAAGATACCGATAAGTTCATATGCGCAAATCGCGGGGGCAATCATGAGTCAAATTTTTGGGCTTGCCCTTCGCATAGGCGAGTCGTCGAGGCTCCGTGCCAGACAGATGAAGAATTATGTCCGTTACGATAACGGTCATTTCCGGAATTCCTCTGGTAGAGTTTCGAACAATGCTCATTTTTCAGTTAACAATCGCTTGATTATGAATCATACCCATCAGGAAGATTATAATCATGCTCAAGCACAAACTAATTTTATCTCGACGGGTTGCGGTTCGAATCTTTTAATTTCAAATGGATGTACCTAAGGAAAATCCTATGCCGATATCGTAGCAGGTAATTTAAACTCCTCCCCTTTTCATACTTCGATACTACTAATTGTTTCGAATCGAATGAAAAAAAAACCCTGCTGCCACTGGAAACTTCTAATCCGCTCCTTTGTTTACTAAAAATTCTAATGAAAAATCATCACATAATGTACCCACTTCAAGTGATATGTCCCCCTCTGATTTATTTTTCAAACTGAACAATTGAATCTAATGATTGATGCAATGTTCAAAGCCAGCACTATGCCTGAAACAGTCCAAGTAGGTGTAAATTTTACAAATCAAATTGTTATTGGATTGCGTTTTTCAAATGGATCCAATTATTAATAATTTAAATATTTTAAATTGGAATGCTCGTTCTTTGAATGGTAAAGAGAATGAGCTGTTTAATTTTCTTACAGATAATAACGTACATATATTAGTTATTACTGATACGTATTTGAAACCTAGATCCAAACTAAAAAAATATCCTAACTTTTTTGTGTATTGTAATGATCGACTTGATGAGGCATGTGGGGGAATTGCAATCATCATTCATAGGCGTATAAAACATCAACTGTTTTCGTCATTCGAAACTAAAGTTTTTGAAACTTTAGGTGTTTCTGTTGAAACAAGGCTTGGTAAATATACTTCCATAGCTGTGTATTTGCCTTTTCAATGCTCTGGACAGCAAGTTAATTTGCTCGAAACTGACTTGCGAAAATTGACTCGCAATAAGTCAAAATTTTTTGTCATTGGTGACTTTAACGCCAAACATCGGTCATGGAATAATTCTCAAAGTAATTCCAACGGCAAAATTTTATTTGATGAGTGCTATTCAGGATATTTCTCAATTAAATACCCTGATAGCCCTACATGTTTTTCCTCTTCTAGAAATCCATCTACGATTGACTTGATCTTAACCGACTCTAGTCATCTTTGCAGCCAACTGATTACTCATGCTGATTTTGATTCTGATCATGTCTCTGTTACATTTCAAATATCCCATGAAGCGATTCTCAATCCTATCAGCTCCACTTTTAATTATTTTCGAGCCGACTGGAATATATATATTGCCGACTGGAAACATATATTGATTCTAATCTTGATGTTAACGTTTCTTTACAAACAAAACTTGATATTGACAATGCTCTTGAAACTTTTACAAATTCCATTGTTGAAGCCAAGTAACAGCCTATCTCGATGCGTGGGAAATTTCTTGCAAGAAATGCTCAAGAAAAGCATTTTTCTTTGATCGCAGTACGCAATTGAAAAGAATTGTCAATTCAATTGGGGCTCACTGAAGAAAATTTTGTTTGACCATTTCTTTCCGCAGAAATTTTTACTTTTCTTGAGCTGAACAGCATATTGCTGTGTGCATTTGAAATGCAAATATCAAATGCGGGAACACCAAACGCGGTAAGATTTTTAACAAGGAAAGCGAAGTCAAAGATTGATTTTCTTTGCTAGGTTGGCGGTGATATGGCCCATGGTTTCTTAGTACCCTTTGATTAGTTTGTTTTTCCGCATTTGAAGCCCATTTAGACCAGATTTGCACTTCAAACGCGAACAGCAATACTTAGCTTTAAGAAACAAAAAATTTGAAGATTAAATTGCTCAATTGGATCCAGGCTCTAAGCCATTTTTAAATTATCTAAAATTTAAGAAAACCTCAGAAGCCAATACCAGCATTGAAAGAGGGAAACAAATCATGACTAACTAATTAAGAAATAGCTCAAAAACTTGCTATGCAATTTGAAAGATCGCACTATTTTAGGACTTACTAGTCCAATAGATAATCAGGTTACTCAGGACTTTGAAAATATTTTCAATCAAGAGAATGTTTTCGAAAATTCCTGGGAGACTAATTTGGAAGAAGTGAGAACTATTATTAAAAAAATCAAAAATATGAAAGCTCCTGGCGATGATGGAATTATCTACATCCTCATCAAGAAACTTCCAGAAAGTAGCTTATCATTTTTAGTTGATATATTTAACAAATGTTTTCAATTAGCATATTTTCCTGACAAATGGAAAAATGCTAAGGTTGTTCCAATATTAAAACCAGCCAAAAATCCTGAAGAAGCTTCTAGCTATCGTCCAATCAGTTTGCTTTCCTCCACCAGTAAACTTTTTGGAAAGGTCATTTTGAACAGAATAATGGTCCACATCAACGAAAATTCATTTTTTTCCTATGAACAGTGCGGATTCCGCCATGGACATTCGACCACTCATCAACTTTTACGTGTAACAAAATTTGATCCGTTCCAACAAATCTGAAGGCTATTCTACTGGTCTTGCTCTTCTAGACATAGAAAATGCATTCGACAGTGTTTGGCATGAAGGTTTGATTGTAAAATTAAAAAACTTTAATTTTCCAACATACATTGTTGTTCAGGTTGATTATCAGAACTCCAGATCTGAAAGACTTCCTGTAAGAGCTGGTGTTCCTCAAGACAGCATTTTGGGACCAATATTATACAATATTTTCACATCTGACTTACCTGAGTTACCTCAGGGATGCCAAAATCTTTGTTTGCGGATGACACAGACCTCTCCGCCAAAGCACGAAGCCTGCGTGTCATCTGTAGTCGATTGCAAAAAAGTTTGGATATTTTTTCTTCATACTTGCAAAAATGGAAAATTTCTCCTAATGCTTCCAAAACTCAACTAAAAATATTCCCACATAAACCAAAAGCTTTTTATCTGAAACCTTCAAGTAGACATGTTGTCACGATGATGTTCCAATAAATTGGTCAGATGAAGTTAAGTATCTAGGGCTTATGCTAGATAAGAATTTAACTTTCAAAAATCACATTGAGGGCATTGAGGGCATTCAAGCCAAATGTAATAAATACATAAAATGTCTGCATCCACTTATTAGAATACAATCAAAACTTTGCCTTAAGAACAAGCTTTTGATCGTCGAACAAATGTTCAGCCCAGTCATGTTTAATGCTGTGCCAATATGGACAGACACAATATGAACTGTTGTAATATCAGGAAGAAAGCTCTGAAGAGGATTCAAAATAAAATTTTGAAAATGATACTGGGGCTTCCTCCCTGATATAGTATTGTGCTCTGCAAGATAAATCCACGTAATGCGATTATCTGAAAATGTCGATATACCGTCGCAGTGATAATGAAAATCACCAAATGTTTCAGATTTAGCAAATTTGAAACATTTGCGTCCTTGAAGGCCGAAAAAATCCAAGCCTACTTGAATTTTGACGTTGCGTTTGAATTGCGCGCATATCTTCTGCGCGTTACCGCCGCCGCTGGATGTGGATTTAATATAAGCGCCGCAATACCAATGAGTTACATAGAATATCGAGTGTGAAAACATCGTCGAATGGAATGGAACAAACTTCGAACTAAATTATTAATAATTTAGGACAAAAATTGGTAGCCACGATTAATGCGTTAAGGTTAAGTTGGGTTAACGTTAACATAAACAACTCTGATAGGTTTTTCCTCAGAATCATAACAACGTAAATTGTCTTCATAGTTTTATTGTTCTTTTTTTTTGTTTAAAAAATATGAATAGTTTTATTAACAAACAATAAAAAACAGCATAATATCAATATTTCCTACAAGTTTATAACAAGCTTCGATATGCCGTTGATTCAATTATAGTCCGAGACAAATAATAAGCCATTAAATTTATCACGCCTCTCAGAAAAACAAAATCGATCTACATAATTTATACCAAATACATTGAACCCATTCCGCGAAAATGCCTCCAAGTCAATACACCGAATTACGCACACGTCTCCGGCAATCAATCTTCCTCTAATATATGGACCGTGCATGCACCTTCCATTCGTCTAAGCATCACTGGATGGCATAAATTTCCGCACAAATTCCTCGTTTTCCAAATTTGACCAACGATGCACCCGTTTTTGGTATGGAACCGATTCGGTATTTTTTGTAGAGGTAGTCCATCGATCGATGATGACTCGACTGCCACTTGCTTACATTTTAACTTTAATTTAATTTTGAATTTATGACTGGCCGCAAGGCACTATCGCTCACATCGTTCCGCAGTCCGAAAACCGAAGTCGAGTGCCACATCACATTGTGGACCGTTCTCTACTAATTACATGCGAACACCCTTTTTACGATAATTTTATGCAAAATTACATCGGAGTATTTTTCTTTCTTTTCCTGTCAAATTGCGAATGTAATTAAATTATGCATTGAATTATGCGATCAAAATTAACGACCCCGGCTCAGAGAAGAGCTGATTCATTTGGTCAAAAATGTTTTAATGCAAAAAGTGGGCAGAAGGTGAGATAAAATATGTTTCTCAATTGATAGATGACATGCAAACAAAACCGATGATGATTATTACTTCATTGAGGAATGCGACTTCGGTTTGCCGATTACTTTGCCCACACAGAAAAAGCTTACAGTACCATGTGCTGTGAGTTTTCAGGGGAGCGATACCTAGTGGATACCAATGGAAGTTGAAACCGGTTTTTCAAGCTCATTGAAGCTTATGGGGTATGATGCGCTTTGAATACGGTGGAAGCTTTGAAGCACAGCAAGAGCAAAACTGCAAGAAAAAGCTCTAAGCGTAAGCTTGCGCTACAGCTACTGACAGCATTAAATTTTAGTCAGATTATTTACAGCAAAAACTTGTCAGATAGGTATGCGTTTAAACTCAGAATATTGCAATAGGGGAAGACGGGCTTAAGACCTCCCGCCTAAGCAATTTAATTCACATGTTGATTTTGAGAATCAAAAAATCCTTTTTCAACGCAGCATGTCGCTTTTGGCATGATTAAAAAATATCACAGGTGTTGTGTTTGTAAAAATGTATTTGTTTATTGAAGCTTGAAAAAGTGATTTCTTATCGCAATAATTTTTAGCGACGGGGTAAAAGCGACCATTTCGGTTTTCGTTCACAATTTTGCGAAAAATGTATCACTTCCCTGTTATTCTAAAAAGGATATTGTTTTAAAATTTCTACATTGAATCACTTGGATATTGAATCATTTTTAGGGTTAATTAGTTCAAAAAACTTTGATATTTACTTATCGTTACGGTAAGACACCCATATTTTGGAAAAATATGCGGATTTGGTTTGTATTTTTAACAAAACTGATTTTATTTTACTTGAATTGTAATTTACAACGAAGTTATAACTTTATAAATGGTTTAGACATTTTATTTGGTATAAATTAGGGGTGGCGGTCTTACCCCATCAACAGTGGTCGGTTTTACCCCGCTTGTGCAATTTTCACTACTATGGTCTCATTTCAAAGCTAAATATCTACAATTCATATTTCACTTCACTGAAGCATATTTCACATTTATGCTAAAGCATGGGTGGGTAATTGTTATGTTCTGACAAAAAAAATCCCTTCTGAAATTCTTAAGTCAAGCGTGTGCATCCTGGGATGAAAAAAATGCTGACAAACCCGCATTTTGTCACCTTTATTCACAGAAGAGAGGATCGATGAAGAGAAATCGATCATGCGACTTACGCCCTTATTATAGCACACGCTTGAAGTAAGCATCTGTTAAATTAGATCAAATTCAGCATCTATGAGCAAAAACTTTGTTTTTGATATTTGTCCAGCCCTGTCGTCGTAAAATTTGAGCTTCTAAGTCGTCCCTTTTAAGGGGGCGTTGCTATGGCCCAGAGGGCGCTTTTACTCCCAGGCGTTAATGATATCTTCGCAAAAGAAATATCACAACTATTTTAATACATAGGGATCAACTGTGATGGAGGTTATGTTTCTATGGGTTTTCAACTTTCAGTCTATACAGATCATAGACGGAAATCCAAAAATCCTTAGCAACATTTTAATATTTAAAAATTACAAATACTACAAATACTTCAATATACATTCCTAACAAACGAAAACCAATATTCAATACACGTATTTAGTTTGTGTGCCATTTATATAAAAATATGGAATCAAGAGATCAAGTACCTGGGCTTAAACATTATTTAGTTGAAAAATGTGCTAATGTAAAAAGTGATAGTTATTTTGTCCTTGTATCAATTGAATCTACTATAACAATGCCTTTTATACTACTGTATATGCTATGTGACTATTTCCTAGAGTCAACAACTAAGACAATTACGATGTGCCCTTTAAGAAGAAATCTTAATCCATAAAATAAACTCAGTCTTGTAGAACCTATCACTAAGTGTGAAACGGATCATCTAATGCCAATCCAATAACCACATCAAACCGTTTATTTGTAAAAATTTTTGTGTCTGCTCCAAATTTCAAAATATTTCTTATGTTCGGCATTTCGCTTTTAAAACGAAATATTGTTATTTCCTTTCGCTTTTTAAACAAAATTGTGAAAAATTTAAGCAAATTGATGCAACATTTTTCGAGTAACGACCATATATGTTTCTGGTACCACTGCCCGTAAGCTTAAAGTCAAAAGCATAATTTTGACAATTCAACTGAATTGTATGATTTTTTTTTATTACTTGATATTGAATATATTTTTGTTTGATAAATTGACTAAGAACAAAATGGCATTGTACAAAATATGATGTTCGCATTTAATTCGTTCATTCGGTAAATATTATAGGACAGTTTTGCAGCTGCTGGAATCCAGTGTTTTCCAAGCTTTTTGATGCTTAGGATTCAAAACAAAGCGCTAACGGTGAAACACGTTTTTCTGAAAAAAAAAATCAAGATAGAGCCAAATTCAACATGGTCGCCAACGTTATTTTAAATTAGACTATATATTTACCTAAGATTGATTTGTGTTCCAGCGATATATGAGAAGAAAGATACGTGAAGAAATAGATAGAATTTATCAAAAACTGAGCTTTTTGTAAACTGTCAAGCTAGGGTCCAGCAATTTGAGTTTACCAAAACGCTTCTCCTCTGGATTTATAAAATTCAAGCGAACTACGATGCAAACTGAAATTATAATAATATATGGCTATGGTAACCACGTTTCGGCGATAATCACTCAACCATAACTCGATACATTTTTTTAAAGAAATATTATGCGTGTGCTCAGTCATGGGACTAGGAAAATTTGTAGACTTGACAAGAATGCAAAGAAATGTTTTAAAGTTAGAAATAAATAAATTAATACTTAAGACTCGATGTTTCACATGTTTGATTACGTTTGAACGTAAAGTTATATATGAAGCATACATATAGAAATATATGATATTTTTCTTTAAAAAAAATGAATCAAATTATTAAGTTTACAAAGATTTTTTTTAGTTTTCTAAAAGCAGGACATCTAGAACGTTTGAACTGCTTTTTTTTACTTAAAGAAGAGGTGTTTGATTCGCAGCCAAATCAGAGCCTTAATGATTAATCATAAATTTAATCATGATTAATGATTATGATTAATCAAAAATGTTAATCATTAATCACAAAAAATCAAAAGTTAATCATTAATCACTAATCATAATCATTGCAATTTTATGTTTAAATCATTAATCATTAATCATAATCATAAAGATCGTTAATTTTATTCAGTAATCATAATCTCAATCATAAGTCAAACATTTAACCAATCATCAATCAATCATTGAACAAAATTTAACATATTTTACAACATTGTCTTCTAATGTATAAATAAATTTTGCATTTCTCATATCTTGTGGCACGAACAATGAGAGTTTATGCCTAAGAAACGTCGAAATCCAATCTAGTACAGCACGGCTTTGCTTTCTATCCGAAGACCCTTAAATATTCCCTCCATGTAAGACGGTGCATTTTTTAGTTGTATATGATCCGAATCCGAAGACGCGGTTGGAAGGTTGTGAGTTGCTGTTTATAGGGGCAGATCACAATATTTCGACCTAGCACTAGTTTTTTGGCCGTTCAGAGGATGCTGTGTAATTTGTATGATAATCCGAAAATTGGCACAACATTTTCAAATAAAAAATTAGTTCTTTTCCCCTAGTAGGTGGTATTTCTGTCAATACTTCCTCGCTGTTTTTGTTCACGTTTGATGTTTGCAACATAACATCGCCTGCAGAAATCCACTGCATGTAGCAGTTTTCTTCAATAATGAGTAAAGCCATTCATTTTCATGTTTATGGCTCATTTGTTACACACGTCAAGGCGTGTAAGTAGCATCCATTCATTACGTAGCCCTAAAAATTGAGTTCAAGGAAAATGCTCTTTGCATGAACATTTTCAAAATTTTGTTTGAGTCGCACCGTATGAGCCTACCCCCTCTCCCTTCGAGCATTACGTGATTTGTGGACGGTGCCTTAGGAAGATGTCATTTAATTATTACTTTTATTAATAATCATTGATTAATCATTCAAAAGCTAAAGTATGCTCTAAACGCCTTGAAGTATGCAACAAACAAGTTATATAATGTAATGATGGTATAATTTTTCCCTCGATTAGCAATAATATAAAATCTTTTGAACTGATATAAAATCTTTTGAACTTCGTTACAGCAATATTATTAATCGCAAACCGTTTTTACTAAAAATATTGATTCAAATCAAGTAAGGGCGAAAATTTCTTTGAAACAATGTTTGAAAAATTTTTTTTTTTTTTTCAGTTTTTCATAAAGATCTCGTTAGGAAACTCCTAGCAAATGTTCAAACTGATTTCGCCCAATATTTCTCCAAGAATTGGGTTGTTTAGTGATGAAATATTTGTAGTGTTTCGTAGCCTGTTCGAAAGATCACATTTTCTAAGCATTAATTTAAACAATGACAGCTCGCGCGAAGCTAAATTTGCTGGGGGTGATTCAAAAGTGATTTTTATACTAATATCGAACGCGTTGTTGAAATAGTTTCAGGGCACGGACAATTTTGAAATTTTGGGTTCTGGTTCAAACTTTAATGTAGATTCAGAAAAAACAAAAAAAACTGGATACTCCTAAACAAGCCAATTCTTCCGAAAAATCTAATATGAAATATTTCAATAATTCCCTTGAGAATTAATTCAATGGCTTGGTTTGCAAAATTAATGAAGTTTAATATATGGAAAGCTAGGATTCAGAACTACCAATATAGTGCTTCACTTTCATTTTGGAGGTATTTTTGAAGTATGAATAAACAACTGTTTGAATTTTTAAATTTCACTTTACAAAAAGAATACTGAAAATCACTAGAAAGGCGAGCAAATTCCATTAATCTTTTATATGTATAATTAGGGGCCCAGATAGCCGTAGCGGTAAACGCGCAGCTATTCAGCAAGACCAAGCTGAGGGTCGTGGGTTCGAATCCCACCGGTCGAGGATCTTTTCGGGTTGGAAATTTTCTCGACTTCCCAGGGCATAGAGTATCTTCGTACCTGCCACACGATATACACATGCAAAAAATGGTCATTGGCATAGTAAGCTCTCAGTTAATAACTGTGGAAGTGCTCATAAGAACACTAAGCTGAGAAGCAGGCTCTGTCCTAGTAGGGACGTAACGCCAGAAAGAAGAAGAAGAATGTATAATTATAATATAATCACTTGATTAGCAGTATATTAGTGTATACCGGGGTTTGTTCACCTTACAAATGTTTTTTTTTTTCAACACCAATATTTTGAATACTTTCCCGGGGAAATCGACAATTCTTATTCAAGTTTATCATTAACGCCTGAAACTTCCGCTTAAAGCTTAATAATTCATGAAGTTGGATTTGTCACAAGCTACGCTTCACAGAGCCGATGTATTGAACACTACCTCTAGGATACTGGCTCTTGAATCAGAGAAATTAATCACGATTTGTGATTGAAAACTGGGATTAATTTGCCATAACGAAGTTCAAAAGATTTGTATATAGGATTATTTGTTAATCATGAGTAATATTCATCATTATCTAGTGTTAGTATATAACCCACAGGTTGCATACTTCAAGTCGTTTACTGCATATTTTCGGGTGTTTAACCTTCTAATACCCAACCCCGCCTTTAGACGGGGTACACTTTGGAATTTTGTGAATTTTTTCGTAGCTCGGAAATTAAAATTATTTTATTTTTGGCTTAAACCTTGACTCATAACACGCATATAAGATAAGTTTTTTATGATTATTGAAACTTATTTGTATTATTGAAAATTGTTTGAAAAAAATGTATTCTTATAAAACCTGGCCTAAACAAATGCCTGGGATTCATTTAACGTGTATTATAAAAAATCGTAACTTATATATTTTTCTATAATCAACCTATCACAGAAGAAGAGCCTGATGGTATTAAAATGATTTCAAATCTGTTTTACCGTTAGTTACACGGAAAATAAAAAATGTTCCAGAAAAAAAATTAAAAAAAAATCATATTATCAAAAGTATAGTAAAAACTCAAATTTTTATTATTGTTAAAAATCAGTAACCAGAAGAGGCTTCAAGAAAAAATTTAAAAGGATAAGGATGATCAAAAATAAAAATAATAAAAATAAAAAATCAAAATTCATAAATTTGCGAAGAAAAATATTTCATTGCCCAAACGGTGTTTAGAATGATTTTAGATAACGAAAAATAATATTTAGATCGAAAACAAAAATTTTGGTATTAGAGGGTTATTCGTAATTGAATGATTAATGATTTATCAAAGATTAATCATAAAAACAATAACACAGCGTAACAAAAATGACATTTTTGCGTGTCTCAAGGATCAAATTATGTGTCTCTAGTAGATTTGGGGTTGCTTAATCTGGTGCCATTCTCAGAAATGTTCCAGCACGTCACAATTTTTAGCTACAGGTCGCCAAAGTTGTATAAAACACTGGTTTTATTAATGTTTACATGAAATTTAAGGTACAATTTATCAAACTTTTTTATAATCTGATCCACCAAACATGCAAAATAGAACTTGAAATTTCATTTTAGACACACTTTGATTGAAATTGCGCGATTAAATTTCGATTAAACCGATTTTTTCAACCTGCTTGCAGTGTTCATACAAAATTCTTCGTTTCTTCTATATGGCAAAATACAACAATTCTCTAAAGCATCAAAAAATAACTTTTCCGCGTCGAAAGTATTACAAACTTTGATGATAAGTATTGTTATACATATAAAGTTTGAATTCTGTGGCAAATTAAGCCAATATATTACCTTACAAGCTGGCAAACTTGCATGCAAGTTGGCTGAAATAGTCATTTTTTGCATTTTCAACAGTCAATATCTCAAAAACTAGACGTGCTATGATATTTCTGAAAACGGCAATGGATTCAGCAAACCTTAATTAAGTGAATAGCGGTATTTTGGAGCTGGAGACAAAAACGTGTTCCGCAGTGTAATTAAATGACATGAGATGCCCAAAACACCTTTAAGTATGCAACGAATGCATCACACTCTTTAAAATTTATCGGTACACTTATGATTAAAAAAAACTGAATCAAATAGCTTTCATCATGAATTCGGAACTATCGTAATTTACGAATCGATACCCGCAAAGACAAACTGCAATCCTGATATTTACGGAAATTCGTTAGAAGACGACTGAAAAACAACATTACATATACTTCGCATATGGATTAAATGTAAAAAATGATGTGATATTTGCGATATAATTACACACCTTCTTGGTGAGAATCAAACTCACGACTCCCTGTTCATTAGATAGCGTGCGTTATCCATACACCACGAGAGGACTCACGGATGCAGAAGTTAACCTGAATTCGATTTCATCTCAATAATCACACACTACTCGCCAACGACTTGTTGGATGAGATTTGTATAGTGCAAGCTCACAATGAGTCGCGACGTTCACAATATAAATACGATAAACCATAATTAAAAAAAACTATTGTTTTGAAATTGAAAATTTTGATCAAATTTGACATTAGGCATGTAAGGGTTAATCATAATCATTAATCATAATCACTAATCATACTGAGTTTAATCATTCATTCATTCATTAATCATTTAAAATTGTAATTTAATCATCAGTCATAATCATTAATCATACTCTGGCTTAAAATCAATCACAATCATTAATCATGACTTCAGAAATTTTAATCAATAATCATAATCATTAATCATGACAAAATTGAATGTAATCATTAATCACTTAATCAATCATTGTGACCCGTCAATCATTAACGCTCTGGGCCAAATTATGGCTTAAATTAAAAATGAAATATCGCTCTTGAGGTGATATGAAAATGAAAAAAGTCAACAATTTCTCGGGATTTCAATGTATTTCGCTATGATTTTATCTTTTGTGGTTTTGCGTTAGATATATTAGTGGATCTTGTAATTGCCAAGTATCAGTTACAGAAGGGTTTCAAACTAATTTAATCAAATTTAAAAACACGAAAATACTGTTCTTGGTGTATACTTGATTATAAAAGTTTATCACTATCACATGAAAATTATTGGTCCAAAATAAACAAGGGTATGTAATGACTGCCCGAGCAGCAGAAAATAACTACTGAAAACCAAATTGAGGTATTTCATACCAGATAATTTCCAATACTTACAACCTGAACGAGGTATGAATGAGCCCTGCATAAGAGGTAAAATACCTCAAATAATACCTTCTGCATATCCTACAAACTACAAAAATCAAGCTGATAATTGTATCAGGTATTGTAATACCTTAATAATATATGATGGATTTTCATATAAAAGTGATTTTTTTCAATAGTAGTTCAATACCTCCAGCAGTCATCAATAGCTATCGAATACCATAATGAAGTATTTATAATTGTTTTAAACATTTTTTTCAAATACCATTACAATACCAAAATGAGGTATTGACAACTGAACAATACCTAATTATGGTACGATACCAAAATATGGTATGCATAAGTTATGGCGAGTTATTCTTTTCTCCTCGGGTGTCTATAGAACATATATTATATAAGTATATATAATTTTTCAACTTTGCACTTTAACATATTTCATCAAACTTCGAGAGTGGTCTTGGGCCCTTAATGATCACGTGCTTTTATCGAAGGATCTCTCGAGATAATTTAACCAATAATTTCTTTAATACTGAATATTAAGGATCAAGCGCATACAGCCCCTGCAGATGCAGCTGATGTACGTGAAACAAAGTATATTCACTTCAGGGCGTTGATACAGATTAAAAATATTCATAGGATAAGGTCAAATTACTCCATGGTGTTGATATTGCACATTTTAACATGCAATTGATGTTTAACAAAGCGTTAATATGATCTACATGAGACAAGATCAATTACTATTTAGCTTGACGATTTCGATTGATGCCATACAGGGCATCAAGATGCACTTGCTCAATGTGGAATACGGTCAAATTACTCCAGGGCATTGATACATCTCGGAATTTTTGATTCATGCCCTACATATCGTAAAATTGTACCTGATCTACATAGAATTAGGTCAAATTACTCCATGACGGTAACACAGTTTAGAATATTCCCCGAAAGGCGGAAAAAATGCACCAGACCTACATAAGATAAGTTGAATTATTTCAGGGCGTTGAAAAGGCTAGAATTTTCTATTGATGTCCTAGAGGACGTTAAGATTTACCTAATATACGTGAGAAAGAAACAAATTAATCCAGGGCGTTGATATATTTTGAAAATTTCGATGACATCAATCAGAGCGTTAAGATGCACCTGACCTTCAAAGGATAAAGTCAAGTTACTCCCGGGTGTTGATTCTGCTAAGAAATTCCTATTGATTTTCAACAAGACGTAAATATGCTTCAGATCTCGCAAAGATCAATAAGGAATAAAGTCAAATTACTTCAGACCGTTAATCTAGCTTGATCGGTTGATGTTTTACAAAGCGTAGAGATGTTTTTGAACTACGTGAAATAAGGCCAGGGAGTTGCTAAGGCTTGAAATTTTTAATTGATGTCCTATAGGGCGTTGAAATGTATCTGATCTACAAGGAATGAAGACAAATTACTCCAGGGCGTTGATACGGCTTGGAATTTTCAATGGATACAGGGCATTAAGTTGCACCTGATCTACGTAAGACAAGGAATATAGATATCGAACAGGGCGTTAATATGAAGTTGATTTACAAGACACGAGTCCAAATTGACACAGCATGGAATTTTCAATTAATGTCCTACAGGGCGTTAACATGCACCTGATCAAAAATCTACGTGAGACAAGGTCAAATTACTCCAAGGCGTCAATACAGATTGGAATATTCAATTAATACAGGGCATTGAGGTGCACCTGATCTACGTAAGACAAGGTCAAATTAAAGGAGAGCGTTTATACATCTTGACATTTGTCCCACAAGTCGTTAAAATACAGCTCATTTACATGGAACAAGGTCAACTCACTTCAGGGCGTTATTGAATCTTGAAATATTATTTTGATGTCCAACAGGGCGTGAAGATGCACTTGGGCTACGTAAAATGAGGTCACATTACTCCAAGGCGTTGATAAAGCTTATACTTTCAATTGATGTCCTACAGGGCGATGAGATGTATTTGATCGATATGGGTCAAATTACTCCAGGGCGTTGATAGAGCTTGGAGTTTCTATTGATGTCATACAGGGCGCCAAGGTGCACTTGATTTACATGGGATGAGGTCAAATTGATCCAGGCCATTTATATAGCTTGAAGCTTTAAAATAATGTCCTACAGGGCGTTGAAATGTAGCTGATCTATTACTCTAGAGCATCGATACAGATTGGAGTTTTCAATCCATGCAGAGCATTGAGGTGCACCTGATCTACGTAAGACAAGGTCAAATGAGTCAAGTGCGTTTATACATCTTGATATTGTCTCACAGAGCGTTAGGATGCAGCTGATATACATGGCACGAGTCCAAACTATTCCAGGGCGTTAATAATGCTTGGAATATTCAAGTGATGTGGGGCGTAAAGATGAGCGTCTACATAAAGGAGGTCAAGTTAATCCTAGCTTGAATTTTTAATGATGTCATACAGGGCGTTAGGATACTACGGATCTATATGGGATAAAGTAAAATTACTCCAGGGCGTTAAAATAGTATAGAGTTTTCAATTTTGATCTACGTAGAATAAGGTCAAATGACTATATGGTATTGATAAAGCCAATCGATGTTCTATCGGCCGATAGATATGGTGAAATTACTCTAGGGCGTTGATACAGGGCGGTAATATAATCCTGTTCTATATGAAGCTCTTTATGAAATAAGGTCAAATTACTACAGAGCGTTGGAAGGTGCAGGTTGGAAATTTCAATGGATATCTTATGGAGCGCTAGATTGTTGTTGATTTTGCACATTATGTTTATGACTTTGGGTGAAAAATTCTAAAAAAAAATCTGAGAAAAGCTTCTTAGTCGTCGACTAAGCGCGACTAAGCAGGACGACAGGGTTGTATTTGTCGTTGAAAAAATAATGTTGGTATCACCCTAAATGCTTTGTAATGTCAAAAATCTGGTTTTATTGCAAAGTGCTGGGTGAACTTTCAAGAGAAAACCTTTTCATATTTCAAGAGAAAACCTTGTCAACACATTTCTATTTTTGATAAGGCTACCCGAATAAAAACGTACAATTTAGTGAATGAAATAAGCAATTAATGTACAATATAATTTATTGTATGCAATATAGCGTATTACAATATTATTTTTATAGCATATAATTCAAAACCAATTTAGAATATTGAAACAAAACACTGTATTATTTTGTATTGTTTCAATACCTGACAATTTTGATCAAATTCTGTGTAGGTTGACTGACGGAAATAAATGAAAAAAAGTTCAGAAAGCAAGAAATATTGGTTGAAAATTATTTAAGAAGTGGAAATGAGTAGTTTTGTTAATAGAATTGATTTTAACTTTGATTTTTCAAACACCGATTAAAATACATTTTGTTAAATTGTTCGCGTATTGTAAAACAATACACAAATTGCCATATGAAAAAATATTGATATTTGTATTGTAATGATACCTAACAAGCCGTATATTGTATTGTAAAAACCTCATACAAAATACAGTGAACTGTTGAAAACTTTATGAAGTACTGTTATTGTATTGTAATTTTACAATTCAATTCTATTTTCAAGGTTTTTATCCGGGCAGAAAATAGTTGTTAAGTTGTTGACCAGTTTCATCGCCGTATCTTTATTATTACAAACCTTTCGTCGAACTAATCTATAAGCGACTGTAGAACATACTAACATGCAAATTTTCAGGCAAAGAGATTGTTGATATCTATTTCAGTTCAAAATTTCAATAACTTTTCAGAGAGAAATGCACTGTTTTACAATGCATTTTATTTGAGATACAAAAATAACACATCTGATTAATTTATACATGCAATATAGAAAAACATATCTTTCAAATATTGTAAAGGATATTCACAATCGAAATAAGTGTCTTAATTAGGTTTTTTTTTGTGTTCGAAACATACACCATTGCGACCAGTATTTGATCTATTGTAGTATATCCCGTGTCCTTTGTATAGTGCATGTCGTGTTACTTTGTCACTATCGAGAAGCGATAAAGCACAGACAAACAGACGTTACACTTAGAACAAATCTCGATCAAAATCATAGTCACAAGGACATGTACGCCCAATGCTAAAAATTGTGTGTTTGGCCAACAGGCCAACAGATGGCGGTAGTGTGTAAACGTCAAACACGAACAAAAACGATGCGAGCGCTGCGGGTGGCGGATTGGCCACCTACCATATTTTTGAATCGACCGTTAAAAAGGTGGTCGATGGACAGTGATGAGAGTGTGATGTCTGTTTGTCAGTGGATAAAGTATTCGTTTTTTACAGTTGTCATTCCTAAAAGCAAAGAATTCTAATTGAAAGGTTCCGCTTTTTATACCCTTCGAAGGGTGTGGTGGGAACACTCTCCGCAGGCGCGTCCATTTATCAGTCTAAATCAGATCTCTTGATAAAGTCAAGAAGTGACACCGATATTGTCCATGCATCAGAATCCTAGTCCTTACTTCTTCAGACTAGAGAACTAAATAATTAAAAAATTAGAAAACAACTTGTTGATTTCGACTCATTTTCTTCCATATCTCAAGGTCATTCTCGGCTACTGGAAAACCTAGACTTGTCACTTTAAACAAGGTTTAAAATGTAACAAGGACTAATAGTGTTCCTTTGATTACTATAGCATCCTGTTCTCTTCTTTTAAATCAATCAGGACTAGGATTCATTGGTAGATCTTTACCCCATAACGCACCACGAAAAGGTGATCTATCCGCGTTATGGGTCCTCAATTAAGTTAATGATAGTGTTCGTTTTATTTAGTATAAATTAGGGGTGGTGGTCTTACCTTATCAACTGTGGTCAATTTTACCCTGGTTGCGCAATTTTCACAACTGGGGCCTTATTGCAAAGCTTAATTTTTACAACTCATATTTCACTTCGCTGAAGCATATTTCATATTTCTGTTAAAGCATGGATAGGTAATTTGTTATGTTTTTACAAAAAAAAATCTCTTCCGAAATCCTTGGGTGAGCATATGTTAAATTTAGATCAAATTCAATATCAACGAGCAGGAGCATTATTTTTTATATTTGTTATGAAAAATTTAATGTATTGTGAATTTCTTTCACTACTGGACTGCGAAGTGCGGCTTCATAAGTGCAAATATGCGAATAAAAGGGCAGGATTGCATCGAATCATGTTGGTGTCTTCAGAGTCTTCTTTGGATTGTGAAGAATAAGCCCGCCGAAGACACCGACTTGATTTGATGCAATCGCGCATTTTTATTACACGGATAAAAATCTGATCCCCACACCATGATTTACAAATCATGAAATTCATAAATTGGTTAGGTCATAATATCAGGATCACAAATCATGGTTCCTGGAGTCATAATCATGATTCCTCATAAGCGTAACATCCAGTGTGAAAACAGTAAGCGGCGCACTTTGCAGCATCTCATTCGTATCGATCGCTCGTAATTCAGGATAATGAAGCGGTTTAGTGGTAGAGTACGTGGCTCACAATCGGAAGGTTCTCGGCTCGAGTCTCGATGTATGCTATTCTTAACTTTTTTTTTATTTTGTCGATCATGAACGGATGCGCGACTCAGCATTTTTGGCATTTGAATCATGATTTCGAGCAATCAGCTACAAAAACCTAACGCGTGTGTTGCGTTACGGCAATTTGACTCATGATATCATGAGTCCAAATCATGGTGTATTTTCATTAGACGAAAACCCGCTGGAATCATGATATCATGAGTCATAATCTTGTTTTTGGATTCTGATTTCTACCCGTGTAGTGTTTCCGCACTTGTAAAAACTTCTGCGATAGTTCAATGGTGAAAGAAATGCACAATCAATATCACTCTAAATGTGCCGGAATGTCAAAAATCCTGTGTTTATGCAAAATGGTTGGTGAACTTTAAAGAAAACCGCCAATTTTATGCCAAGCTGAAGGTGGTCCTTCTTACCCCGTCTTCCCCTACATTAATTTTACGAAATACGTGGGCCAAATTGCCTTGGGCAAGAGAACGCCTATCTGAACGGTGAAATTTGTGTCAAACATACACACTTAATTTAGAATGCCGAATCTCGGCTAATTTTAACCGAGATCCGCACAGCCGAGAAGTCGGCAAACAAATTTCCTGGGATCTCAGCCAATAAAAGCCGAGTATCAGTAAATCGTGCTTCGTTGTTAAGCAACCGGAGAATTTGTTAGCTGATTCTCGGTTAAAATCGGGAAACCGAGATTCGCACAGCCGAGCTCGTGAAAAAAATCTAAGTGTGTACATTTTGTATTAGCAGAAATGCGTCGAAAAAAGTGATTTTCATGGGTTTTAGTGTAAAAATAGCTTAAAAGTGGGAAAAATAAATAAATTTCACCGATGGAATATTTTCAAACTATCTGATTGTGAAAATATAATCCAAATACTGAACTCTAACGAGAAAAATCCGATATAGGGTAAATCGGGATAATGCGCCCCAACCGGGCAATACGCCCCATTTCATTTTCAAGGGTTTGAGGATTCTTTAATACGATTACTTGTTTACATACCTTAAATATCCACGAAAAAAATATGTTGCACATATTAGATCTTTGAGAAGTATGAAAAACCAATAGATATTTAAAAATATCGAAAATCAGCTTTTTGGCGTAAAATTTTTGAACCGATAAGAAAACCTCGTTGTAAGTGAAGCCCTTTCTTTACTATTGTACTTATTACAAAAACTTTTACCGGAAGACATAGCAAGTGGCGGAATTTCTCTTGGACCATTTCTACAACGCTGTAGAACGTTTTTCTGTGGGAGGGGCATGTTTCCCGGTTTGTTTTGAAACGTCAAAATGTATACCGTTTACAAAAAAAAAAACTGTTGGAGCTACCTGGCAAGAGAAAGTTACATGCAGTGCATGACCAACAAACAACATTACACCTTGACATCAAAAACGATAGAAGTAATGCATTTGCTACTGTGATAGAGCAGTTTTTTCCTTAATGGGGCGTATCATACCTGTTTACCCTACATTCGGTTTTTATAATCGTCTTGTTCAGAAATAGCGTGGCCCGCAGTTTCGATTCCGTTATTGCAAGAACATCTACACTTGCAGAAGAAGCCGTTATTGCAAGCTAGAGCTTAGTAACACCCTCAGTGTGCAAGTATTGGTGTTCCCTTTTCTATTGCTCAGTATATCGGCGCCGGCTGCGTCCGAATGGGATGGGGAGGAAATATTCGTGTTACTCTCTTCAAGGATACTGTTGAGTCCTCTGCACTTCCACAAGAAAACATTAAGGGTGAAATTTGAAACGATTGAATTACGATACGGTTTGTTAAAGACCCTAGGGATCATACAGAAATAATGCACAATTTTCACTGCTTACACAGATCATAATGAAGTGAAAGTGCCTCAATTGAAAAAAAAAAAAAGAAATTTACCCATCTGTACAAAACTTGACTGAACGTCGACACTTTTGATAACGATCCATTCGAACTGAATTGTGACGTAATCTTGAATACAGCTCCTTTACAAAATCATTATAGAATACTAAGAGGGATTCGTCCTGAATCCTAAACGTTTTTTTTTTTCAACAAAAATTCTTCGACTCGATTTGCAATATTATTTATGAGATTTGGTCCACGATTCAAAAAGGTTAGGTAAGTCTGTTAAAAAGATCCAAATGCACCGTTCTACGTAAATTTGCTTTCTAGCATAGTGCATATTGGTTGATTAAGTTCCAGACAATTTAGGCTGGAACAAAAAATTTGAGGTTTTGTGTAAGTAATATCTTACTGTGGGGGGGGGTGGTAATCGAAAATCCTAGTATATCTTACAATGTGAAAAGAGAAGTGTGAACACCGCTAGCGCATGACGGCTCACTATAGTAGCATGTCCGAAAAAAACATGAAACCATTGAGAACCAGAGCTACAGGTCCAAAGCCCTAATAAAGGTGGATGGTTGTGATGGATATGACCGTGGTCATCATGTACAGAACAAACGGACAATGCTGTATCGTGTCAGCACCGAGGAGGCAGCCCCTCTAGCACGATGTAGGTAGCGCAACCCTGGTTAGGTGGCCTATCGAAGACTCTTCACCAACCAAGAAAGGCAAAATTAGAGCAAACGGATTGATTTTACGGCAACAGACCCGGCAACGAATAAAGGACAACGATTGGAAAGTCGGATCTTGGAACGTGAGAACTTTGAATGAACCCACGCGTGTTGGACTCCTGGCTCGTGAACTGCGAAATGTCGGCGTGAACGTGGCAGCAATACAGGAAATACGTGAATTCCGAGCGGTGGGTCCCATTGCCAACACTTCATTCAAGTACCACATCTACTACAGTGGTGGCGACAGAGCAGAACGTGGGGTTGGCTTCATAGTAATAGGGAAGCAGATGAAGCGAATTATTCGGTGGAAACCGGTAAACGACCGAATCTGTGTGTTGATTATAAAGGGCAAGTTCTTCAACTACAGCCTGCCCAAACAACCAGAAATCGCATGAAAGTTCACGTTACAACTCGTTTATTCATACTAATTACATCAAACTCGCTAAACACCGTGGATAAACTCGTCAGATTGATGAGTTTCCTCGCATAAAACACTTCTTTTCTGAGTTCATTTGTACATTTTGTTTCGTCCCGTACACACGTACAAAGTAAGTCGGATCGATCCGTAGCAGCTGTCAAATCATCATTTGTTATCATGAGTTAAGTCGCATAATATTGCAGGTTAGTTCGGTAGAATATTTATACACTCGCATTATATGTTATTATTCATCACATAATATATGCACGCATATCGCCTCCACTTTTGTACGTAGAAGGCCGTTTCGCAACATCTTATAAGTGAAATTTTGCACATATAGAGCCTCCAGGTGATTTCGTTATACGTACATTTTGGTTGTCTGGGTGATCAGCATATATGCGCCAACGAACGGTAAGCCCCATGACATGAAGGATGAGTTCTATCAGAGCCTGGATAAGGCCTACGGAGAGCGCCCAAAACAAGACGTCAAGATAGTCATCGGCGACGCAAATGCGCAGATCGGGAAAGAGGATTTCTCCCGACCCGTCATTGGAAATGAAAGCCTCCATTCCGTTGCCAATCATAATGGCCTGCTGCTAGTAACCTTCGCTGCTGCTAGAGGAATGGCAATCAGCAGTACCTACTTCGCACGAAAGAGTATCCGCAAATGCTCCTGGCGACACGTGAGTGGCGATACATGCTCTCAAATAGACCACAATGTCAGATGTCATGGATGTAAGGACCTTCCGACGCCTTAATATCGATTCTGGCGCGGTTATCCAGCGTCACGAGTTCCACAACAAACAGAACGCTGCGCTTCAATATACAACGCTTGTCGACTGATGGGGTTGCTGCAAGTACCGCCAGCAGCTAGATGAGCAGTTGAAGAATCAACGTTGCTGAGATGTCGACAGCCTGTGGGACCCTATCCACGAAGCTGTGACAACAACGGCGCGGGAAGTGATTGGCACTGGTCAACGACGAAGACGAAACGATTGGTTCGATGAAGAGTGCCAGAGAGTGACATTCATGAAGAATGTCGCCAGAAGCCGTATGCTCGTGGCCGATACCCGACAGAACAGAGAGCAGTATAGGGAAGCGAGAGCCGAAGAAAAGCGAATCAACCGCAGAAAAAAAGGCAGCATGAAGAAAGTGTGGTAGCTGAAGCTCAAGAAAGCATGAAACGAAATGATATGCGGAGATTCTATGGAACGGTCAATGGTGCACGACACAATATCGTACCAGTGCCCGCCATGTGTAATGATCGAGAAAGGAATTTGCTGACCGATAAATCGGTGGTGGCTGCCAGGTGGGAGGAGCACTTTCAGCAATTGTTGAACAGTGAAAATGGAAATGTAGCTAGCAACAGGATGAACATTGATGATGATGATCAAGCTGTGGACCCACCGACCATAGGAGAGGTTGAAAAGGCTACCAGTGAGCTGAAGAACTGTAAGACTGCTGGGAAGGACGAGAACCTAGGCGAGCATCTTTAGCATGGAAGTGAGCAGCTGTACCAGTCGATCCACCGAGTACTTCTGAAATCATGGGAGGACGAAGAATTGCCACCAACTGGTTGGATGGCCTCATACGCCCAATCTACAAGAAAGGACACAGACTGGTGTGTGTCAATTACAGAGGAATTACTCTGCTGAATTCGGCGTACAAAATTCTGACGCGCTTCCTGTTTAACAGACTGAGCCCGCTCAAGGAGTCCTTCGTTGGCAAAGCAGGGAGACGCACTTTCGAATTTACTGTTCAACATTGGACTCGAGGGTGCTATTAGGAGAGAAATGGCACTATTATCACAAGGTCGCACATGCTCCTTGGCTTTGCGGACGATATAGACCTAATTCGAATCGATCGCAGGTCAGTGGAAGAGGCCTTCGTGCCTCTGAAGAGGGAGAGAGCGAAGATAGGCCAGACCATTAAATGTGCCAAAACGAAGTACATGGTTCCAGGTAGAGATATAGTCAGGCTCGATGGTGTAGGTGCTGAGGTAGAGTTTGATGGGGATGTGTTTGAAGTTGTTGAATAGTTTGTTTACCTTGGAACACTTGTGACATGTGACAACGACGTTTCCCGCGTAGTGAAAAGACGTGTCGATGCTGCGAATTGGGCCTTTTACTGACTAAGTTACCAGATTAGGTTCCGCAGCTTGCAAGTGGAAACAAAATTTGCCCTGAATAAAGCATTGATTCTTCCGGTGGCTCTCTACGGGCACGAAGCGTAGACACTGGAAGAGTCAGACCGGAAAGCTTTTGGTGTTTTCGAGCGTAAAGTGCTGCGAACTAATTTCTAATCAATTTTATTCTTGTGTGGTGACTATAATATCTTATATCTATTGGAACAAAAACTCTTCTCAAGCAATATGAAACATATACTATAGTGTTTGTATGAGCATAGAATAAATGAAAAAAATAGTGCTGATACTATACTTCGTATAGACGAAACACAACGTCAGAGCTAATAATCCATCAGATATTATAATCTTTCAAACGACTTAAAAAATTCTTAATAATTTTCCGTGCTTTTAAAAAATATATATACTGGGGACACTTGATCTCATAATTAATATACAGGCATTATTATTTTGCTGCTATAAAATTCTGTTTGGTAACTTCAATTTTCTTTGAATTCTGATATCTTCTTCTTCTTCGTGGCAATACGTCCTCACTGGGAATGAGCCTGCTTCTCAGCTTAGTGTTCTTGTGAGCACTTCCACAGTTATTAACTGGGAGCTTTCTTTGCCAAAGTTGCCATTTTTGAATTCGTATATCGTGTGGCAGGTACGATTAAACTATATGCCCAGGTAAGTCAAGGAAATTTCCATTAAGAAAAGATCCTGGACCGACCGGGAATCGAACCCAGACACCTTCAGCATGACTTTGCTTTGTAGCCGCGGCTAAGGAAGTCCCCATCGAATCTAATCCTATTGCATCAATAACACCGGCAATAGAGCTTCTATAGGACTAAATTACTTTTACTATCCTAACAATCCGATGTTTCACATTCACTCGACAATCTTTCTAACGATTATGCAACAATGTAAGACTCAAGTGCTTCTCGTCACATGCGAAAGATCAAATCGAAGCAGTCATCACTCAATCGGTACGATTAGTGTTTTGACAACGTCGGCGTCTCGATCCATCGTCATAAGCAAGCAAGCAAGCAAGCAAGCGCCCCTTTTACCCATCAGGCCGCCGCTGCATTGCCCCGATTACGCACCACATTATGCACGTGTCTATACCCGGTCTCCGCTCTATGCATGGTGCGTCTACATCAGAACGCAACCAATCGATATTGGCAGCAGAAGTGTGGTTCAAGTTATAGGGACGTTTGATAATGCAGTGCTCTAACTAAATGTGAGCAAATTCTGAGTATACATCCTGAAAGTACGCTCCCATACTAGCAAAACCATATTTAGGTTTTGAAAGATTCATTCAAAATTTGAAGATACGCCCTTTTCAATTTTTAGCTTGATTTATTCTTAAGATGGAGTTTTCAAACTTTACTTATATGTGATCCGCCCTAATCGATGCTCAGCGAATATCTCTTAAGCGACTGTAGCCCCAAATGGGCTCAAGCTGGAGCCCTTAAAAAAAACGAGTCTCACACCAGGCGAAGTGTGGCGAACCAATCAATTGGGTTAGGGTTATACAACCCTTCGCAGGAGGCCCTATGGCCCAGACTAAGACGAATATGGCAACACAACTATGTAGTGTTCAATCGTGCGCGAGTGCCAACACTAATTCGATGGTTCTCTGGTCCTCAAACGTTTTTTTTTTATAATGGAACTTGGCTTATGATGTCAGGTGCCACATCATAGGTAGGGAACGCACAATCAAGGCTTCACATGAGTTTGGCCTTTCGGAACCTCAGAGGTTGATGCTGTTGTTATTTTTGAAGTCCGCTTGATCGGATTACCATTAGCCAGAGTTGCCCCAAGTGCACAATGGTCCGAATAGGAAATTAAACAGGAAAAAACTGTTGACACGTAAGCGCCACTTTCAACATAATTCCTCTATTGAAACGAATAATAAAAATACTTCAAGTAGGTTAGGGTAGGAACAACCAGCTGTCAATATCATGTCATAGCATTTTTAATCATACGCTGGTTAACCTATCTACTAATAGCAACATTTTTTAACAACAGGAAAGTATTTAGATCGTGATATTTTTTTAACATTTTTGCGCTCTTAAAGTTCCCAAAAAAAAAGTTAAAAAAAATTGTATGAATTATTTACAAGTCGGTCCTCCAAGAAATTTCGAAATATTTTCGGATTCAGATGACTAATTATCAAAATCTACACAGATTCTTAAACAAGACAAGTTTTTTTTCTATTAGAATCTGTGTAGATTTTGATAATTAGTCATCTGAATCCGAAAATATTACGAAATTTCTTGGAGGACCGGCTTGTAAATATCTCATACATTTTTTTCTTCTTTTTATGTTCGATTATTCGTTCTTCAATACATCTCTCCCTATCTCGATGGTCCCTTCGATATCGAGATGTAGAGAGGCGACTGTACTTTAATAAGAGTTTGCTGTGGAAAATTAAGCGATTTGGTGCAACCGTTTTTTAGAAATGAGCATTGATGCTTGTGGTACGACTATGGCCATACTAAGAGCTTGAAAACCTCAAAAACATCATATTGTTATTTTGAGATTTCATGTTTTTTTTCAGAAATGTTCCCTTACCCTTACCCGGCATCATATTATCCATATCTCAGTTTTTTTTTATAATTTTGACAAAATGGAGGCCAAGAAAATTCTGGTAACTAAGGCACATCGAAATAACTTTAAAACCAGATGATTATTGATCAATATCAACGCTGATTCTGAAAATAGAAGAGTTATTTAGGAACTTGTGGAAAACTGTGTAAAAATAGTGAGAACGAAAAAAATATCGCGATTTGAATATAATTTTTGGTAATAAATTAAGCTGCTGGTAGAGGATTTGACTTTCTTGGAATTCTTGAATTATTAAGGTTACTTAAAAGCGTGCAGTTTTGGAAATTAATGAGCGAATGAAAGTTTACCTACAGGATGTCTTTAAATTATCCGCATAACAATAAGTTACATCGGGATAAGTTGAAATCGCTGGAGTATAATGAAATTTAAAAATTATATAAATTTGAACTTCTGGAACATTAATTTTTCAATTTGAAGCATTTTTTTAGAGGTGAAATACCTGCCTCTCGACTTATTAAAATCTTGTAGAGTTTAAAGGCATACAGTCAAACCTCCATGAGTCGATATCTGAAGAGACCATCAGTTCAAGGGAATATTTAGTTGCTTGAGGGAACCATCATTCTTCCCATAACTGCATATTTGTAACATTCGACAAAAGTAGGCAATAAGTAAATGGAATACCAATGTTCATTTTATGACGTCATGAGAAGAAACTAAATTTTCTAAAAATTACAAAGAACTCAAAAGTGCTTATCTGAGGCAGAAATTTTGTACAGTTCATGTCACATATTGGGTGAATAGTCAGAAATTAGTTCTGATAGAAATTTGTTTGCTACTACATTAAGAGGCTCATGTATAATCTAAATGTGACTGCTATGCGATTACAATTATCAATGTAACAAAATAAGTTGGTATTTTTTCGAATTTTTCAGAACAGTCTTACAGAATTCAGACTCTCTATGTTATTAACTCGAAATTGTCAAAAATGTCGAATGTGACACATATGCAGTAATGGGTAGCATAGTTATCATAAAATTTTGCTTTTAGTATGGTTTGATGAGTCGATATCAAGTCATGGAACATCGACTCAAGGAGGTTTCACTGTAGTAATAGCATCGGTTTTAATTAACTTACAGGTAGGTATTCCACCCAAGTAACAATTTTAGTTTTACGAATTACATCCAGGGTGCTATAAATAAACGCCCATAAAACCACGGTCAAGGCACTGTTGTCTTCATCGCATCCCCCAAAACCTCTTGTAGATTAGAACGTGACTAGTTGGCCCACTCTGAAAGAGGCTATAAAGTGTATAATTATGTCACACGAATAAAGCAAAATAGCATTTATGGTAGCTATTTTGAGGCCATCTGTTCTAGATGAATGTCGCATCATCTTGAAAATGATTTTATCATAACGTAAACAAAACAATATAAGATTGAAAACATGTCTGTGATAATTTATTTCGTAGTGCTTTTTATTTAAAATGGTTTATCTGAATACAGTGCTCAAATCTTTAGTGCCGAGTGAGATTTATTGTGAAATGTGGTGGAAAAGGAGTAAATTTGCCTTTGCCCCCTCTGAAAGTGACATATTTCAAGTTATTAAGCATTTGCTAGAATACACCGCCTCGTGAAGAATTCAACATTTCTTGGTTGGATTGGGCAGTAATTGTGCTTTAAATTATATTCATGCAGTTTAATCATCATACCATAGTATGGAATGCGCGAATTCATGCAAGTACTATAATTAGAAAAAGTGAAATTGTGGCAACCGGAGTGAAATTAATACGGAACCATAATTGATAGATTGTCATCGACAAATGCTGTTTTGTCATCATAAATACACAAATAAGGGCACATTGTTATGATTCGGCATTTGTGGATATAAAATTGCCATAACAAATGCTGATTGGAGATGATGCAGCTTTTTTTTCGTTTTTCATGGAAACCAAGCAGCATTCAACAGAGTTTGCAGTTTGGGTATGCTATTATGAAGAATATACGCAGAAACAATGAAAATGAACATTAGTTTGTCGTTTTTTCGTTAGGAATAAGTGTTTGCAATGCATCTAAAGAGCCCAAATACTGATTCATTAGGTATAAATAAGGTAAGTTATCAAGATTTAAGTGCAAGTCAATCAGTTTAAAAGCAGCTTTTATGACAACAAGGTGTATTATATAAATCTTTTATCATAGCCGTCACAAATAAATATCATTCAGCCACTATATGCAGTTTAAATGAGATATTATATGCTGCAATAAAACTGGTTTTGTAGCCACAAAATTTCAATTATATAGTTTGTCTCTAAAAGGTTTTGAAAACAACTAAGAGCTGACTTACAAAATATCATCTTCTAGCAACTTTAAATGTCGCCTCTAGCTATCATAAAATTCACGTAACTCTCATAAAACATTAAAAACCCACACTGTGGTAGCTCGAGTTGGTAGATTTAGATTCAAAATTGTTTTGAATAAATAGACTGTTATTTGCATTCATATTACGTGCATTGATACATGCTGATTATAAATATTTGAGCGTGTATGAATAATGCCAGAATAAATTACATTACATTAGGTCGTATGAATAAACTGAGCAAAAGCTTTTACTTTACTCAAATCCGCCTGTCAGATCATTTTCTTGAGCATTTACTCAAGTTGGTATGATAAAACTGAGAACTTGAGCATTTACTTTTCGAACATGATGATTCGTATGAATAAAACGGTAAAAGCTGAGTAAATGCTCAGAAAATCCTGAGTCAGCTACTGACCATGCTCAGTTGGAAACAAACAAGTGCGAAATTGCCTTCAAGCCAGCATTTGGCTGTTGGCCGATAAGAACGTTTATGCGAAATCCATTGTTGGTGCCAAAAGAATGTCTGCTGAAGAACTAAAACAGTAGTTGTTGCCGTAGTATGGACTTCCACCTCATTAGGATTATGGATGTAGAGATTAATTTCCAGTTTCTGCCGCTAGTGAATCAGCGGTGAACTTTGAAAGAAAATCTGGTTCTCGAAAAATCAATCTTCGGACTCAAATTTGTGCTATCAACCGGGAAAGGACATCGAGAGCCTCGTCAGTTAACAACGCAAGAATAAGAATCGACATGAAAACGCTGACTTCAACGCATCAGATTCCCGGGAAAGGGTGTAGCCAAGATTTTTCAATAAAAAAGAGTTTTCCTGAAATTTGTAAGCACAATCTCAGCATTTATTTTGAGTTTTGAACACATTTTTTATTTATTTCTCCAACAATTCTCCAGCGGCTCTTCTGAAGTATATTTCAAAAAATCCTCGACTGTTTTTCTTTAAATATATTTCTGTAATACCACAAAGAATTATGTTATAAACTATTTCAAAAACTCTTACCAAGTCTCCTCCTTGAAATAATTCAACGATTTTTCTACTCAATATATTAATCTAAGACTCCCACTTATTACATAATCTACAATGGTTTAACTAAAAAAATTGAAAAAAAAATCCGCCATTCGCCCAAGAGTGATACTGGGAATTCGTGGGAATACTTCCTTAGTTGAGTGATTAAAGTCCGCGGATACAAAGCCATGCTTAAGCTGTCTGGGTCGATTCCCTTTCGGTCCAGCATCTTTTCGTAATGGATATTTGCTTGACTTCCTTTGACATAGAATATCATCGTACCAAAGTAGGCAAAGAAAGCTCTCAGTTAAAAACTGAGAAGCAGGCTTTGCCCCAGTGAGGACGTAATGCCAAGAAGAAGAAAAAGAAGACTTACAATGGGTTTTTCAGAAATCATTTTTTTTTTCTCCAAATATTTTTATTTTCTGTTCTTCATGATTTTTCATGGTTTTCTACACCAAGGAATTCAAATAAAAGTTATTAATCAAATTAATTGAGAATTCTCTCAAAAATTTGTTCGGAGATACACCGAGAACACTTAAAATAATTCTTTAAGGAATTCCTAGAATTCATCAATAACTTATATATGTGAATTTATTTAGTAGTTTACCCAAACTTTGCTCTTGCGATTTCTACAGCTTTTTATCTAGCTATTCTTTAAACGATATCCATAAAAGTTTTTGTTAAATATTTTTCAGAATTCCTCCAAAAAAATAACTTAGAATTGCATAAAAAACTACTCGAGAAATTCACGTTATGATTAATTTAGATATTTTAGTACAAAACCTCTAAAGGTTCCTACAAACATATGGGTTCTATAATATTACACTTGAATCCTGGTAATTCGTGCATAGTTTCATTCTAGAACACAAATTCAAAATTATTTAAAACAATATTAAAACAATACGCATTATATTACAGTTTAACATTACCTGATTTTACCTCCATATTATGTTCAGTCTGCCCAGCCACTTTAAAAAAGCTTATGTATAAATGTTTATCAGAGGCTCTTAGAGAATTCTGGTGAAATCTGGAGATTTTCTAAGAACGAATAATATAAAAGTATAAAAAAATTCTAAATGTGATTGGTTAAATTTGTTAATGAATTAGGGTAATTAGCCCATTATTGTGGTATAAGAGTTTAATCCCCATTACTCATCGCAAACTCTATTTTCATTGGATATTATTTTCGATGAAGGAAGTTTATAACATTCACAAGCTAAACTAAATGAACATTTTCAAATTTCATCATTGGAAGAACAGTTTTATTGTATGCATAAGAAAGCCTATATGTTTAATCGGTTTCTTAAACAATTAAAATTATTGATCATATGTTATAATTTTACATTTGCCCTATATGAACTGTGGATATTTTTTCTCAATCAGCACGAAAAACTGTATGCTTTCATCCATGCCATAATTCTCGTAATAAGAACCCTTAGAACATCTCCAAGAGTTAAGTGTAGAACTAGCCCTCGTGCGTTAAAATACACTCTAATAAAGATTTAAAAAAAAAAAAAATCTCCAAGAGTTGCAATATAAATTTCTACAGCAATTACTCCTAATAATTGTTCTACTAGAATGACACTATTCCTCGACGGATAACAACAAAATTCCTTCTGTTTTTTAAAGAATTTCTTTGAAAAGTCCAACAAAAACTCCAAGAATTCATATAAGAGAATTTGCAAGAAATTCCTGAATCCACAGATTTCATATTTTCCAACGATTCATGGAAAGTTCCATTGGGAGTTTTTAGACGTTCATTTATAATTACTCCTGCAATCTTCGAGAATTATTTGATGAGTATTTCCAAAACTTTCAACATTATTTAAACTTTCTGGATTCCTATTAGAATTTCTGGAAGTATCTTCAAAAAATCCTAAAAGCATTCTTGAAGTAGTGCAGAATAAATACCATTGGTAATTATTATATGAGATGGAGATTACTTCCGGAAGCTCTACAAGAATTGTTAAGATATCTATAAGAAACATCTTTCTTCTTTACTGAAGAATATTTGGACACATCAATGTTTAAATTTCCTGGGGAAATTCAGAAGATTCTCTTAAAGTAATCACTGCATTAATTCTGGAATTTAACAAAAATCTAATAAATTTATTTCATGATAATCAGTAGTATAGTTCCCCTTGCCGCAATTGTACCAGAAACCTTTTCTACAAGGTATTTAAAACATTTAAGCATCTGATTAGGTTTCGTAACATGTTCCACATAGTTTTTTTTTTATAGCAGGTGGACAGATAGGGTGCAGAGCTTTGGACACTTCCATGATTCACTTTGGCATGGGGGAGTTTTCTCGGCCGAATTGTCTGAAACTTTGCATAAAGAAGCACTTTAGTGCGACGCGTATTGTGGCCAAACATGAACTCTGTAACTTTCAAAAAAGCCTCACTGCCGAAGTCAATCAAAAGTGCCAAAAATAGGATCCGACTCCCTAGATGGTGTTCCCTCTTTATCCACCCTGATGTAGTATCCGGAACCATCTGGTTACGCCGATGTGTCCGAAGGTGGTCATGGTATTTCACACCGACAGCTTCTCCGTTGCTACCGCTTCGGATTCTGATGCTGTTGCTGATGGATAATGGTAATCAATACCGCAGGCATCGGTTCCGCTGAAAGGGTCTCCTGATCTGTCGTAGCTTTCTACTCAACGATGAGAACTGAAAGACAAAAGTTATTAAATTATTACCGTTGCGGGCAGCAGAAAAATATTGCACTTACCGACGCATTTCCAGTAGACAGTTGGGTTCCACTGGGTGTGTGACTCCATCATCAAGCGGCAATAATCGATAAAAGACTAATAACATCCGCAAAGGCACTTCTCTTTGCACCTCGGGACTAAACTTTGTACGTTGCATGAATCGGATAGTCAAAACAAAAACAACATTTTGACAGAGTAAAAGCTATGTTCGAAATTCGAACTTACTCTGAGCAAAGTATCGTTTTATTCATACCGTTTTGAGTAAATGCTCAGAGACTTTACTTTGGCCAAATCGGGTTGAGCATGAGCAAGTACTCGGTTTTATTCATATGACCTATTGAGTGTGTGTGACGGTCAGCTGACAAGCGCATAAACGTCACGACCGCGTGATCGTTAATCAGAAGTCAGTTTGGTGAACATTGTTGTGACGAACGGATGTGCCAGTAAGAATCCGATGATTTCTTTATCAATTATTCGGCCGATGGTGGAATCGCCGAAAGGTAATTGATATAATTGACGGATACTACAATGGCGCAGACGGTAGAATTAAAAAGAAAAAGTTTAAATGTTTTGTTTGTCAACATGAATAGTGAAGACCATGGTGGTAGGTAGGATTGGCGATTCGATTTTGTGGGAGAAAAAGCGTCCCCAGTAGGCTTTCTGCCGAAAGAGCAGTGAATTAGGCTGTAGGACTGATTTCAGAAGAATTTCCGTCAATTTTACGGTCCAAAAAGCGTCCCCAGTAGGCTCCCTGCCGTAAGGGTAGAGGAGTAGGCTGGAAGATTGATTTCGAAACGAATTCCCAACAAATACGGGACAAAAAGCAATCTTTATCACATCAACATCATGCCGTCTACTCGATCACCAGTGCATTGATGGCGATAGACTATGGATATCACTGATGGGTTATGTTTAGCCTTAAACTAAACAAATATAATGGCAATTTATCAGTACAATATTTTTGACAGTGCTGCAGATAGTTTGAAACTATGTGTTGGTCACTGAAAACCATTAATGGCATTGATAATTACCACGTGATCACTCATTCTACAGTGATTATGATCTAGAGTGCTATGTCGCATCACTGCTGTTGATTGTCAAATCGAAGTGATATTGATAGTTCGCAAGTGATATTGATAGTTTTAGAGCATCAGCCATCAGCTGATATGATTGATATTAAGCAACTCTGCAGAGGAGTAGGCTGGAGGATTGGTTTCAAATCGAGTTCCCGACGAATTTACGGGACAAAAAGCATCCCCAGTAGGCACTCTGCCGGATAGTCAGCGGATTAGGCTGGAGGATTGATTTCGGAACGGCTTCCCGGTGATTGTACGGGATAAAAAGCGTCCCTAGTAGGCTTCCTGTCGGAAGGGCAGAGGAGTAGACAGAAGGATCGGTTTCGGAACGAGTCCCCGACGCATGTACGGAAACGTGGAAACGAATTCCTGATGATTTTGCGGGAGAAAAAGCATCCCCAGTAGACTCCCTGCCGGAAGGACAGAGTAGTAGACTGGAGGAATGATGATGATGATGATGATGATGATGACGGGCGAGGATAGCGGCTTAGAGGGGGGACCCACTAAAATGGAGAATTTCCAAAACAATGCCGAAACAATGGAGTTTAATGCAGCAGGAGTCGAGAACGCTAGCGCGTTCCAGAAAAGCGGTAAGATGCCACGATCGCCGGTGCATACCACAGAGAATATACCGACGGCTAGCAGTAGCTCGAAGCAATGTGAAACACAGGGACCACAAGGAGGATTAGGGATTCAGAGTCCAGTGTTCACACCGAAATCGAGCAATAACACCTCCTTGACCTTGACCTCCAACTACCTGAAAACTTGAGGTTGACTGAGGTGAAGAATAAGGTCGATGAACTCATCCAGTTCGTTAAGGACCGGCACAATGTGCATACTGTGATCAAGAGCAAGCTGACGAGCATCAAATCCGCTGTCAACGCTGCCATGAAGGAGCAGGAAGCGCTGATGATGAGGGCAGAATTTGCCGAAAAAACACTGAAGAAGGTTACGGAGCAAGCAGCGGCTGACAAGCTTAGGACCCCAAAGGTACGTAGTGACAAGCCTACGAAGAAGCGAGATAGAGAGTCACCAGGAGAAGAGGAAGACACAAAAAAGCAGCGCAACGATCAAGGAAAATATGTGCCAAAAAAAGACGGGAATGGTGATGGATGGCAAACCGTCTTAAACGTCAAAGATAAAAAAAGGAAACAGAATGAGAAGGTGGAGAAGAAAAAGGACGGGAAGAAAAAAGCGAAGCGACGTCCGCAGTGGTCGAAAGGGGATGCCATACTTGTTAAGGCAAATGACCAAACAACGTACGCAGATATCCTTCGAAAAGTTAAGGACGATCCGAACTTGAAGGATCTCGGAGAAAACGTGGTTAGGACGCGGCGCACATCAGGAGCTAATCGCGAAATCCTTGGCGAACGAGGCGGCCGTTAGAGCACTTACTCAGGAAGCAGTTGTTGAGTGCAGATACCTGGACGAGATTACAACTGTGCACGAAGTGAGTGAGGAGCTGCGTAAGCAATGCAGTCTTGGTGAGGAGGCCATGGCAATCCGTCTGAGGAAGTCGTACGACGGCACACTGTTAGCGACAATTCGGCTACCAGATGACACGGCGAACAAACTGGTGGAGAAAGGCAAGATAAGAATTGGCTGGTCGATATGCCCACTGCACGGATAAAAATCTGATCCCCACACCATGATTTACAAATCATGAAATTCATAAATTGGTTAGGTCATAATATCAGGATCACAAATCATGTTTCCTGGAGTCATAATCATGATTCCTCATAAGCGTAACATCCAGTGTGAAAACACTAAGCGGCGCACTTTGCTTCATCTCATTCGCATCGATCACTCCTAATTCAACATGACGAAGCAGTTGAGTGGTAGAGTACGTGGCTCACAGTCGGAAGGTTCTTGGCTCGAATCTCAATGCTTGCTATTTTTAACTTTTTTTTTATTTTGTCGATCATAAACGGATGCGCGACTCAGTATTTTTGGCATTTGAATCATGATTCCGAGCAATCAGCTACAGAAACCTAACGCGTGTGTTGCGTTACGGCAATCTGACTCATGATATCATGAGTCCAAATCATGGTGTATTTTCATAAGACGAAAACACGCTGGAATCATGATATCATGAGTCATAATCTTGTTTTTGGATTCTGATTTCTACCCGTGTGAGACTTGTCACGCGAGCAGATAGGCCTCCGATGCGTTGCTTCAAGTGCATGGACTTCGGACACCCGGCGGCGAGCTGTAAAGGCCCAGATAGAACCGAACTGTGCAGGAAATGTGGAGATAGAGGTCACTTTGGGAAAGACTGCAATAATCGACCAAGGTGCTTGCTCTGCTCATCGGAGGAAGGAAACACCCATTCGACGGGTAGCTTCAATTGCCGCGCGTACCAAAAGGTGATCGCAGCCCAACAGTAACGGAGGTAACGCAGATCAACCTGAATCACTGCGACACCGCACAGCAACTGTTTTGGCAGTCGACAACAGAAACTAAGTGCGACGTAGCGATAATAGCTGAACCGTATCGAGTACCACTTAATAACGCCAATTGGGTGGCGGATAGCACAGGCGCAGCGGCGATACAAGTGACGGGTAGGTTTCCTATCCAGGAAGTGGTTGCCAGCTCAAACGCGAGGTTCGTGATCGCCAAAATCAACGGAATCTACTTTTGCAGCTGCTACGCGCCTCCAAGATGGACGCTCGAAGAATTTGGTCATATGTTGGAGGAGTTGACCGACGAGCTAATTCGTCGAAAACCAGTGCTGATTAGAGGTGACTTCAATGCATGGGCCGTGGAGTGGGGTAGCAGGGTAACCAATGCCAGAGGTTACAACCTACTGGAGGCTCTAGCAAACCAAGACGTAGTTTTGTGCAACGAAGGCACCGTTAGCACATTTCGGAAAGATGGACGGGAGTCGATCATTGACCTAACATTTTGTAGCCCATCACTGGCGGGCAACAAAAACTGGAGGGTAAGCGAAGAGTACACCCATAGCGATCACCTGGCGATACGCTACAGTATTGGCCGGCGGAACACTGCGGCAGTGTAGAGGAACACAATTGGCGACCGGCAGTGGAAGACTAAGGCTTTCGACAAAGATCTCTTTGTTGAGGCGCTTCGCACCGACAGCGATGCCCTGAACTTGGATGCGGTAGGGCTGACAACAGCGATGGCAAGGGCATGTGATACAAGGATGCCACGGAAACGGGAGCCCCGCAACGATCGACGTCCCGCGTACTGGTGGAACGAGGCACTCAACGAACTCCGAGCTGCTTGCCTTAAAGCCAGAAGGCGTTACCAGAGAGCAACGAACGTAGAAATCAAAGAGGAGCGAGAGGTCGTTTTCCAAGCAGCTAGAGCTGCTTTCAAACGCGAGATAACACTGAGCAAGTCTGAGTGCTACAAACAGCTGTGCCGAGAAGCTGACGCCAACCCCTGGGGGACGCTTATCGAGTGGTCATGGCAAAAGTCAAGAGTCCATCAATTCCGGTTGAAACGTGTGCTGAAAAGCTGAGGGTTATTGTCGAGGGTCTCTTCCCAACGCATGATCCGACACCGTGGCCACCCACGCCATATGTCGACGAGGAAGAAGCAATCACTGAAGATCGTCAGGTTTCCAATAACGAGCTTGTAGCAGCGGCGAAAGCATTGAAGGTGAAAAAGGCCCCCGGACCGGATGGAATACCGAATGTGGCACTTAAAGCGGCGATCCTAGCGTACCCGGATATGTTCCGGAAAGTGATGCAGAAATGCCTGGACGAAGGTGTTTTCCCAGATATATGGAAGATCCAGAAGCTGGTGCTGCTACCGAAGCCAGGAAAACCACCCGGTGATCCTTCATCATACAGGCCTATATGCTTGCTGGATACACTGGGCAAACTCTTGGAACGGGTCATCCTAAGCAGGGTGGCTAGATGTACGGAGAGCGCGAACGGACTATCAGAAAGGCAGTTCGGATTCCGGAAAGGAAAATCGACGGTAGACGCAATTCGGACGGTCCTGGAGAGGGCCGAGAAGGCATCGAAGCAAAAGCGAAGAGGAAATCGTTACTGCGCCGTATTTACGATAGACGTTAAGAACGCGTTCAATAGTGCCAGTTGGGAGGCCATCGCCACAGCGCTGCATAGAATGCGGGTTCCTGACTATCTGTGCCGAATTCTGCAGAGTTACTTCGAGAATCGGGTGTTGGTGTATGCAACCGACGTCGGCCGAAAGGAGTTAAGAGTAGCGGCGGGAGTTCCGCAAGGGTCCATACTGGGTCCGACGCTGTGGAATGGGATGTACGACGGGGTCCTATCATTGGAGTTACCCATTGGCGTTGAGATCGTCGGCTTCGCTGATGACTTCGTCCTAACTGTAATAGGCGAAACGCTGGAAGAAGTGGAAGTGCTAACCACGGAGGCAATAGGTACGGTTGAGAACTGGCTGAATGCAGTCAAGCTGAAAATAGCCCACCACAAAACGGAGGTGCTACTAGTCAGTAATCGCAAAGCGGTTCAACACGCTGAGATTACCGTCGGGGGACATGTCATAGCATCACAGCGGTCACTCAGACACCTGGGCGTGATGATAGACGATCGGCTAAATTTCAACAGCCACGTCGACTATGCATGTGAGAAGGCGGCAAGGGCGACCAACGCACTCACAAGGATCATGCCGAACGCTCATGGTCCGAGAAGCAGTAGGAGGCGTCTTCTGGCTAGCGTATTATCGTCGATACTGAGATACGGAGTTCCGGCCTGGGGTGCAGCACTGCAAACTAAGCGCAATCGGGACAAGCTCAACAGCACGTTCCGGCTCATGGCTATGAGAGTAGCAAGCGCATACAGAACAATATCGTCGGACGCGGTATTTGTGATCACCGGGATGACACCGATTTGCATCCCCTGGGAGAAGACATCGAGTGTTATCAGCGGAGAGGCACTAGACAGGTGAGGAAATTGGCGAGGATCGGCTCGCTGGACAAGTGGCAGCAAGAATGGGATGCCTCTGAGAAAGGTAGATGGACCCACAGACTCATCCCGAATGTGTCGACCTGGGTAAACAGGAAGCATGGCGAAGTAAACTTCCACCTGACACAGTTCCTGTCGGGTCACGGTTACTTCAAACAGTATTTACATCGGTTCAGCCACGCGCCGTCACCGTTCTGTCCTGTGTGTAGTGAAAGAGAGGAAACGCCGGAACATGTTGTTTTCGACTGCCCGAGGTTCAACATGGAACGAAGCGCGGCGGTGGCTGCTTTTGGACAGGACTTCAATGCAGACAGAATTGTAAGCAAAATGATAGGCGATGCTAATCTTTGGAATCTGGTGGAAAAATAATGGTGGAGATAACATCTATCTTGCAGAGAAATTGGCGGGAAGAGCAGCGAAGCGAGAGGCAGCGAGCAGTGCCTGGCATCGGGTCGTCGGGGCGCTAATGAACCGGAAGTCAACCCCCAACCGGAATCGTTTGACCGACCTCGGCACTCGAGTCAGCCTGACGAAGAAAGAAGACGAAGATCTCCCCTGCGATAGCCGCCGGTAGTCGGGGCACCATCAGTGCGGACGTCTCCCCAACCGGTACTGGTGACAACCTCCGACGCCGGGGGAAGTCAGAAGGAGAAGGAAGCGAGAAGAGATGAACGAGGAGAGGAGACAGAAAAGCGGAAGAAGATGGAACGGGAAAACGTCAAGAACGTGAGAGAAGTGCTGATGCACACCCCCCCCCCCCCCTTTGTACATGAGTCTTGATTTTTTTTCCTGGAATCATCTAAGAATTACTCATTGGATTTCTCCAGGTTTTTAATTATTTATACAGCAATCCCTTCTTCGCCGTAATTTTGAGAATTCTTTCTTGAAAATTTTAGGAAGAAGCTAATCCGAGCTGCTCTGCTATGATTTTTTCAAGGATTTTTCTTGAAATTCCTCAAAACACTTGTCAACCCATCACAAATTATCCCAGAAAATAATGGTGACAGAAACCTGTAAAATATCCAACTGTGCCAAATATCCAACCGAAACGGTAGCGAATATGCTGGGTTGCACGCTATTGCCAGCGTACATCGACCCGTTGAGAATCCTTTTAGGACTCATTAACATTTACCCAATTCCTTTCCTCTCATCAGTTTGGCCGAGCACGTCAAATAGTGAACTCGTGCATTGGTCCATAGGTAGACAGGGACCATAGATGGGATAGGTAGAAAGAGCATAGAGAGAGCAATAAGCGAAAGAGAGGAATTAACACTTTGTACTGTAGGGGACCGAATTCCGTACACTTCATACAAATAGTTTTGTATGAATTGGACGGATTTAGATTCATTTCTTAGGTGTACGGATTTCGATCCCACACAATAAGTAGTATGAAAGATGCAATAAAAAGCTCTAATGAAAGTTCCGTTTTATGGCAGAAGGGAAGAAAATGTCTTTAATGTTTCAATGAACATTGCGGGTAATGCAAATTGGAACATGGAATTTTATTTGAAGTCCCGTAGAAGTGAAGTTGGACGAAGGTTTCTTCATGTCGTTTGTGTTTCGTCTGTAGTTTTCTCTGTTGTTTATTTTACTGGAGAGGTTGGCTCCGAAACCAACCGGGCAACTTTTCATTCGGACACATTTTGGTCCGTAGGGATTTTGTTGACATGGCCATTGATAATAAAACCCGTCATCGCTGTTCTGTCACCGACCGACGATCGATCTCACGCCACTGACCGTTATATTCAGAAGTTATTAGTAGTGGAATTTCTGCAAACCGTTTCAGTCAGCCACCTTATTTCCCGTCCAAATCTGGAAAACTGAGCCTTATTCCCCCTGAAAGATCTCAATGGTCGGGAAACCCTAACCTCGGTAAGTGGTCTCCCTCGGGAGTGGCGCTTAAGCCATCGCACTTAATAAAAAGGGAAGTCCAGGAGGCTGACAACAAGCTCTGACTTGTACTATAAATTTGTTTGGGATATCAATAAAGGATTATTGAAGATGATTTTTTAGGTTTAATAAAAAAAAAGATCAAAACCGGCAAAATAAGTTGCTTGGTGGGAAAGTTCAACCTTTTACTTTCGTTGTTTTTTCTTTATATCTTCTATCATAAATTTGATTTTTTGACAAGGAATAATTTTGAAACATTTATTTTTGAGGAGGCAGCATCAGTCATTGATTTTGGAATTTTCAAGAGCAGTATCGTTCAAAATCAAGAAAATTTACACGAAAATGTGTTTATTGTATTCTATTCTCCAACAGGAACACATTTTTAACGATTAATTTTAAGTTTTGAACAGAAAAACTGCTTTTAAAGTTTCAATAGAGGCGATGATAACGATGGCGAACTTTTGAACGGTAAACGAATTTATCCAGGACTTTACTAGTTAATCCGGTAAAATTCTATCATTGAAATATAAATGCATATTGATATGACTGAACTGTTCGTTCCAACAGTAGCTCGTACAGTTTCCGCGAACTTCGGGCAAATTCGTTTTGAACTATCGATCGGAAAACGTGATGTTATCAAAGCATAAGTTAAAGCTTTCAGAATCGATTTATTTGACTCAAATGAAGAAACAGGCAACTAGTGTCTTCAGCAAAGTCGTCCATAATAATATATTTTAAAAAATTTACTTAGAAGTGCAACTACAAATTACCTGAAACAAAAAATTTTGATCATAGTCTGATTCGGACCATTGTGCACTAGAAAGGACGTCTGATGTCGGCTCGGCGTGCTCCTGCTGCGGTTGACCCGAAGAAATAGTTTTCGTAACAAGCGGAAAGTTCAACCTTTCTCAACAAACAACAAAAAAAAAACCCAACTCACGCTCGGTCGTGCTTCTCGAGCAGTTGATCTCCAATCGAGTCGGGGAGTAGCAAATGTGGGTCCAATATGCAATATGATTTGTATCGGACCGGGATTCGACCTCTGGGAATGGTAAACACCAGAAACCACAATGCACTGGGGGCCGTCTATCCGTCTTCCCTTTCTCCCAGTGCCACCCCTTCTTCGTGACAACGTCATCGTTACGAAAGTGATAATGAGTATAGCCGCCACCTGTTACGTAACGGCTGATCACTTTCATTTTATTTGCTGGTCGGTCGACTTTGCAGGTGCTGCCTCTTCTCTCTCTCATAGTCTGAGTCGAACACCGAACCGGCATTTGTTTGCATCAGTGATTGCAGCGAGATCGCCTTCGCACGGTCGTGTGCAGATCTCTTCTTCTGGAGCTTTGCAAAAACAAAACCCTCGGATTAGGGTCACCGGACGTATGCTTTTTAGCATGTAATCTATTTTTGCTTTAATAAGTTCTGTACAGTCAGGTCACCTATTAGACGCTGAGTTTTTGAAATAGCCTATTCTACTCTTTTACAATGTTTCAGGTCATCAAAAATATGGTAACCCTACCTCGGATGGACTTCTCTTCTCGCTGGGGCGGTAATCGCCGGTGTTCAAGAGGTGACTTCTGATTTTCTTTGGAGGATGGCACCGCTTTGTAGTAGGTCTCTATCGTTTGCATCCATCCGCTAGTGAATTGGTTTGCGTGTGTGTCTGCATCGGTCTAGAGGTCGAATACTTGAATGACATTGGGAAATGCCGCATGAACTCATCTCCGCTGTTTCGAAATGTGTTGATGCTCGATTGGTATCTATTATGAAATGTTGTGAAATTGAAATGTTTGTCATGATTATTTGGATGCAGGGCCTAATGTAGTATAAAATTCTTCTTATTTCTGGCGTTACGTCCCAACTGGGACAAAGCCTGCTTCTCAGCTTAGTGTTCTTATGAGCACTTCCACAGTTATTAACTGAGAGCTTTCTATGCCAATTGACTATTTTTGCATGTGTATATCGTGTGGCAGGTACGAAGATACTCTATGCCCTGGGATGTCGAGAAAATTCGAACCCCCGACCCTCAGCTTGGTCTTGCTGAATTGCTGCGCGTTTACCGCTACGGTTATCTGGGCCCCCATGTAGTATAACATATTGCATTCAATTCATTCAAGAGAATTTCAGGTTAACAAAATTATATTTTCGAACGAAGATTTCGATTGAGATTGTTATTGGGAATATCGATTTGGAACTTTTACTTGGATTCGAAGTTCCGGATTTGAATTTTATTGGGATTATCCGATTGGCTTATTGATCTTCAATTTTTGTTTGGAATATCAATTTGTTGTATCTTATTTTATTTCTTTAGTTGACCGTTTAGCTAACATCTAAACAGATAAGACTAAACAAACATTTTCTTGTCACAATACTCGATAAGTGGTCGCATTCCTCCACCCTCGACTACGATCCACGCTCTCCAGGTTCTGGTGAACCTGGTCAACCCACCTAGCAACCCACCTAGCGCCCCACGCCTTCTTGTTCCGACCGGATTCGAAGCGAACACCGTCTTTACTGGGCTGTTGTCTAGCATTCTTGCAACGTGCCCTGTCCATCGTATCCTTCCAGCTTTGGCCACCTTCTGGATACTGGGTTTGCCGTGAAGTTAGGGGAGCTCTTGGTTCATCCTTCGCTGCCACACACTGCCCCGCTGAACACCGCCAAAGAATGCCCCGACGTTCGAAGACTCAAGTGCCTGCAAGTTCTCCTCGAGCCTCGTTCACGTTTCATGCCCATAGAGGATAACCGGCCTTATGAGAGTTTTGTACATGGTACATTTGATGCGGGCGTGAATTTTTTTTGACCGCAGCTTCTTATGGAGGCCATAGTAGGCCCGACTATTTCACGGCTAACGTTATTGTCAGCCGTCAGCAAGGATCCAAGATAGACGAAGTCATCGACCACCTTGAACGTATTCCCGCGTATCGTAACACTGCTAACTAGGCGAGCCTTGTCGCGCTCGGCCCAATCAGCTAGCATGTACTTTGTCTTGGTCGCATTCATCACCAGTACAGCTTTTGCTGCCTCGTGTTCAGGCGACTGTACAGGTCTGCCACCTTTTCAAATGTTCAGCCGGCAATGTTCATATCATCCGTAAAGCAAACAAATTGACTGGATCTCGTGAAAGTCGTACCTCGGCTGTTATGGCCGGCTCTACACTTAACACCTTCTAGCGCGATATTGAACAACAGGCACGAAAGTCCATCACCTTGTCGTAGTTCCCGGCGGAATCCAAACAAACTAGAATGTTCATCTGAGATCTTCACGCAATTTTGCAAATCTTGCATTGTTACTCTTATTGGTCTTGTGAACTTCCCGGGAAAGCTGTTCTCCTCCATTTTCCATAGCTATACGCGGTCGATACTATCGTACGCCGCCTTGAAATCGATGAGAAGGTGATACGTTGGGGCCTGGTATTTACGACATTTTTGGAGGATTTGCAGTACAGTAGAATACAAAATCTATATTTGAGTGACCCTTTAACTTACTGTCTTTCGGGTCTGCCGTACAGTAAAGATCTAGTCCGTTGTCGATCGGCCGTCAACGAAGCCGGCTTGATAACTTCCCACGAACTAGTTCACTATAAGTGACAGACGAGGGTGGTGGGGGAAGTTCTCGCAATCACTTTCCTTGTATATGGGGCATATTACCCCTTCCTTCCACTGTCCTGTTTCGCAGATTGTGCAAAGATATTTCCTCCGTTGTCTCGTCCTTCATTGCCTGTGCTCTCAGCGTCATTCGTGTGTTCATCGTAGTGATGCTTCCACCTTCGGATCATCTCACGCTAGTCCGTCAAAATGCTCTCATCCTTATCCCTGCACATTTCGGCTCGCGCCACGAAGCCGTTGTGTGCTACGTTTTTTCTTGAGACCGGCACATTCTGCCTGGTCCCTTGCTGCAGCATGACCGGCCGCGCTGCATTCTTCTCGTTCAGAATCTGCCTACATTCCAAGTCGAACCAATCGTTCCATCGACTCCATTCCACGTACCCGACGTTGCTCTCAGTTAAATCGTTTGATGGCTGCTTTTACTGTTCGCCAGCAGTCCTCAAGAGGGGCTTCGTCCAGCTCACCCTCCTCCGGTAATGCAGCCTCGAGGTGCTGCGCGTATGCCGCTGTGACATCCGGTTGCTTGAGCCGCTCTAGGTCATACCGGGGCGGCCGTCGGTACCGTACGTTGTTAACGACGGAGAGTTTTGGGCGCAGTTTGACCATCACCAGATAGTGGTCAGAGTCGATGTTAGCGCCACGATAGGTCCTGACGTTGATAATGTCGGAGAAGTGCCGACCATCAATCAGAACGTGGTCGATTTGCGATTCTGTCTGCTGTGGTGATCTCCAGGTGTATCGGTATGGAAGGCTGTACTGGAAGTAGGTGCTACGAATGGCCATATTCTTGGAGGCGGCGAAATCAATTAGTCGTAGGCCGTTTTCGTTCATCAGCCGGTGGGCGCTGAACTTTTCAATCGTCGGTCTGAACTCCTCCTCCTGGCCAACCTGAGGGTTTAGATCTCCTATGATGATTTTTACGTCGTGGCTTGGGCAGCTGTCGTACTCACGTTCGAGCTGCGTGTAAAAAGCGTCTTTATCATCATCAGTGCTTCCGGAGTGAGGGCTGTGCACGTTTATTATGCTGAAGTTGAAGAACCGGCCTTTGATCCTCAAATTGCACATTCTCTCATTTATCGGCCACCACCCGATCACGCGCCTCTGCATATCACCCATCACTATAAAAGCTGTTCCCACACGGGTAGAAATCAGAATCCAAAAACAAGATTATGACTCATGATATCATGATTCCAGCGTGTTTTCGTTTTATGAAAATACACCATGATTTGGACTCATGATATCATGAGTCAGATTGCCGTAACGCAACACACGCGTTAGGTTTTTGTAGCTGATTGCTCGGAATCATGATTCAAATGCCAAAAATGCTGAGTCGCGCATCCGTATATGATCGACAAAATAAAAAAAAAAAAAGTTAAATATAGCATGCATTGAGATTCGAGCCAAGAACCTTCCGATTGTGAGCCACGTACTCTACCACTCAACCGCTTCGTCATCTTGAATTAAGAGTGATCGATACGAATGTGATGAAGCAAAGTGCGCCGCTTAGTGTTTTCATACTGGATGTTACGCTTATGAGGAATCATGATTATGGCTCCAGGAACCATGATTTGTGATCCTGATATTATGACCTAACCAATTTATGAATTTCATGATTTGTAAATCATGGTGTGGGGATCAGATTTTTATCCGTGCAGCTCATGTGTATATCCGCAGCTCTGGTAGATGGTATGGTTACCTCTAAACGTTCGCACCATTGATCCCTTCCAACACACTTCCTGCACACTCAATCCGCGGTCCTTCAGCACGTCGGCGAGTATGCGTGTGCTCCCGATGAAGTTGAGAGATTACGTACCGAGCTGCCAATCGCTAGTCCCTTTACGTCGCTGTGGTCTACGCCGATTGACCCGATTCGCATTCTCTCGTTGATTATTCGTTGCTTGATTTTTTTTTTACGGCTGGCTTGCAGAGCCTGACACCAACCCCCTAAATGTTCGGAGGACCATAGTGCACAGTTTAGCTTAGAGTCCTACTCTGGCACTCGGACGATGATCAGCCGCCCCTGACATGAGGAACAGACGCTGTTGTGAGCCGTTCCTAACATGGAGTACAGACGCTCAAGGTTTGCAGAAGCAAAAGCAAACTCCCCCCCCTTCCCTGTCAGCATACGACCAAAGTTCCCACCGGGGGTTGGTTACCCGATCTTCCCTAAGGTTACTCGTACCCCGGCCAGTACCGCGAGGAGGTAGGGATAGGAGTTGCTGGGCAAGAGGCTAAGGACCGCACAGAGGGGTCTATTTTATTCCTTCAGGTACGCGAGGTACCAATTATACGCCATGCCCAGCCATTTACCAACTCAATGGTTTGGAGATGACTTCTTAAAAACATTTCGTCAACATGCAATATGTTTCAGAAATACATTTGGAAAATATAAATTCATGAACATTTTCTCAAATATAAGCATTTTTTAACATATTTTCATCAAATTTTCAATCCACCATAACAACAAAGCCCCACTTTTCTTTCTTCGTGACAATGAAACTTATGTTATTGACTAGTCGTATACAAAAAATTAGCTGCCGCCATCTGCCGCTTCATCAGTTATCCTGGATTTTGTAAAACACTATTTTTAGACTGTTTTTACCAAATATATAATTAAATCTGAAAATTTTGCTAGTAAATGATGTAAATTTACTTTGTTAAGCTTCTAATTCTTGATGACAAAATATTTTTTAACATTTTTTTGTATGAAAAGATGGTCATAATCGATTTTTTGACTGTTTTTACTAAATTGTCATATATCGTAATGCACGTCAGTGATAGAGTGTAAGTGTCTTCAGAAGAAATGTCAAAAATGCCTCAATAAACAACTCAGCAGAAGAAAGTTTTTTGCTAGGACGCTCCTATCAAAAGATAAAACTGATATAGATCAGTTTTCACTTATCTAGATCAAATCTGAATGTGTCAAAATGTAGTACAAGTTATTCCAAAATACTTTGTCGAAAACACCAAACCTTTTTTTCTTTCCTTTAAAAATTTGTTTCGACCTTTTGTCCCTTCTTTTTTTTCTTTGACCTTTTGTCCTTTTGACCTTCTGTCTTTCAACCTTTTGTCATAGATTCATGAGCATATTTTATATGATGAAAATTGGCATACAATGCGAGTATATAGATTATATTGCGAATTAATTTGTAATCTCCAGCGACTTTATTTACGATACATTTTACATACAAAGTACATTTAACAGCTGCTACGGATGTGCCCGATTTATGTTGTATGTGTATACGGAACAAAACAAAATTCACTGATTTACTTACTTATGGGTCCTGGACACCCATTCGGAGGCATAGGGCCAACGTGAGAGATTTCCATCCTGGGCGATTGCCAGCTATCTTCTTGACCTGCGGCCAGGTCAAATTATCGTCGACTTCTTTTATTTCTTTGTTGAGGCTGCGCCGCCATGAGCCTCTGGGTCTGCCTCTGCTGCGATGTCCTGCAACGAGTCTTGTTGACGTTGATGTGAAGAGTGATTCGAGGAAGCCCAAGCAAAAGTGTTCTTGTCTTGTTTTGTCGTGGGTTCCCTTCTTTCTCCGTTAGCGCGCGTTTTTCGGGGCAGTAATTCGGAGAAGCCCAGGAGGTAGTGTGAGGCCCTTTGATTCTGTTTCATGTTCCTGTGTATTTTTCAAACAAACCATGGATGGTTTGTCACTTAATGTGTCGTCATGTATCTTCATTCTAATTAAATATAATTTTACTACAAATAGCTATTTTTGTTGTCATTACTAAAATAATAACCTTAGAAGAGTTCGTCATTTTGAATGCCGACGTATTTTCTTAATTTTCTATCTAAAAATATATTTTCACCGCGAGACAAAATGCAAAAATAATAGTATTTTTCCTCCTTACCCATGGATTGCATGACCGACCAAAGATGACTCCCAAATCTTTTTCCTTCGTCGCTAATAAACATCCTTCCCGTGGTGATTGTGGAGATGCAGAGGTTTTCTCGGTCTCTAGAAGCAACAATCATTACACTCTTACATACCTTTCCCTTCCCTACTGACTGTAAGGACTTGGCCGGCGCCGTCGTTGATCAATAATATGAGATCTGCTAAAATTACACTTCGAGAGTAAGCGAGAACTCCCATCCTTTATTCATATCTCTTACCAGTTCCGATCAATCATGGAGTAGCAACCATTGACATGTCAGTCTATGTTATGCTACCCGAGGAGGAACAAATAACTCCCCAATAACTTATGCATACCATTTTTTGGTATCATACCAAAATTAGGTATTGTTCAGTTGTCAATACCTCAATTTGGTATTATAATGGTATTGAAAAAAAATCTTTAAAACAATTTAAAATACTTCATTGAGGTATTAAACAGTTATTGAGGTCTGCTGGAGGCAGTGGCGCAACCAAGGGGGGGGTTTTGGGGGTCAAACCCCCCCCCCAGAGCAAAATTTCGTATAAGAATTATCAAATATATTTTTAAAATAAACACTAAAATCCACAAACACCAGAGCAGTGAATTGTACAGTTAACTCTCTCTTACTCGATATTTCGTATATCGATATCGAGTTAGAGAACCATAGTAAAAGTTGGTTTTCATGGCTACCTCGATGGTTTCTTGGATCGCAGTTGCACTGGTTTTTTGTTCTGTAACTCAATACCTCCCTAACTTCTAAATTGTGGCTTACTAATTCGAAGACCTTCAAGGAGATTAAAACAACGAAATTTCCTCGCTTTTTCTGGCTACAGGTTTTTGAAGATAAGTTCGTCAAACAAGCATGCAGATATGTATGCATATCAGCAGCACCGCTTAGAAAGCTGCATTTTAAACCGCTTAAAAAGCTGCGTTTTAGCACGTGAGTTTCCGGAATTCTTCAGTTTTTTATGATTACAAATAACAATCCTTGGAACAATTAAGAGAGATCGTGGTTCTATTGCTAAGCTGAAAAATCATTTATTTTCGTCTACCATCTGGAAATGCTTCAATACCTATAATGCTGATTTGCCTTCGACAAACTGCTAATGAAAGTCACAATGCTTCTTATTGCGATTTGCGCTGAAAGATCATTCCATTCGTTGAAAAACTTGAAAACGTATGTAAGCAACAGAACAGACGAAGTGATTGAACGCTTTCAAATGCATGTCCGTGCCTCCAAGTGTAGCTTGGATAAACCTTCGAACTAATTACGAAAATTGAAGATCTTAACCGTATCAGAATATTGTAATCTCGTTAAAACATTCATATTTAAAAAGGAGAATCTCAGACAATGTTTGTAAAGAATGAAATGTTCTTTGATACCTGAAAATTTTTCCGTACCCAACAAACGTATTTTGAAAAATTTGTTGTAAATCTTTATAAAAATGTATGCTCAGAATGGCAGAGAAAAATCTAATTTGGTAATTTTCATACACTTGTTTTATTTTCCCAAAAAACATTCTTCAAGTTTACAAAACCCCCCCTAGAGCCAAATCCTGGTTGCCCTACTGGCTGGAGGTATTGAACTACAATTGAAAAATTTCATTTTTATATGAAAATCCATCAAGTATTATTGAGATATTACAATACCTGATCTAGTTATCAGTTTGGTGTTCGTAGAATATGCTTGAGATATTATTTGAGGTATTTTACCTCTTATGTAGGGCTAATTCATACCTCATTCAGGTATGTAGTATTGGAAATTATCTGGTATGGAATACCTCAATTTGGTATTCAGTAGTTATTTTCTTCTGCTCGGGTATGCTTTGAAATTCATTTGAAAAATGTTATCACCGAAAATGTTGATGTTTTCATTCTATGCAGGAGCTGTAGTGAACCGTTTGGGCTATAAAAAATATACACTGAAAAAATATGTCATGGGTTACATGAAAAATTCAAAAATTAAATTTAAATTTTAAATTCCACAAAAAAAAACATTTATATATAAATATTTTTTTCAAAATTTTCAATGCCATCAAATTACCAGCCACCATGCCCATATACAGATTCCAACAGAATATGCATACAGTTTTCACAAACTATTGTAATGTTGGCAAAATAAGATATAACAGATGATATGAAGTAGTTCTTGCAACAATGCATTTTGAAAAACTTAGTTTATGTAGCCAAAATCATGTAAATTCGAAAATTGAGATTTTTTGCACTCTTAGAAGGAACGCCAAAAAATCACATTTATCATTTTGACGTTTGAGTATCAAATGTGTCACAATTTCAAAAAGTTTTCGCTGTAGATACTACTAGTAAGATGTATTTCATCGATGAGCCTTTAGATTTTATGCAGATTAGAATTTTTATTGTGTTTCAGCCGAAACACAAATTCATAAATTCCTATTACCGAGCATTAGTATCATTCCATTTATTTAGTTAACATCTAGAGAGATAACATTGAATCAACAATTTCACGCCACAATACTCGGTTCGTGGCCATATCTCTCCATCCTCGGTTCAGCCCCACGCTCGCCAAATCGATACACACTTGATCCGCCCACCTAGTTCGCAGCGCTCCACTCCTTCTTGTGCCAACCCGATCCGTAGCGAACACCATTTTTGCAGGGTTGCTGTCCGGAAATCTTGCAAAATGCCCTGTACATCGTATCCTTCCTGCTTTGTCCAGAGTATTAGTGTAAAAGGCGTGAAATTATTGAGTAATATTAAAACTCCAGAAGTATAAAATAGATAAAAAGACGTAAATGTTGAATTTCAAATGATTGTCATTTTCTGGCAATTTGGTGACATATTTCAGTGAAACATGTCATCCAAATCGCCATACAAAAACAGAGAGTTCAGAATATGAGTCTGTTCGGAATTTGAGACAAAACGGTATCAAGTTTGATTTTTTAATTTCTTATGATAAAACTTTTTCTCGATTCATTTTTCATAGTCCTTAATGTTCACAACAGCTTCTTCATAGATCATTTTTCTCTGAAACAAACAGTTTGACAGTAAAAAAAATATGCATGCAAAAACTCATAGGCTTTTTTAGAAAGTTATTTTTGAGTCGAAATGATTAATTTACCTATCTTAAACACTTGATCTATCATACTGAAACCATGAGAAAAATTTAATCCAAATCGATGATTATCGAACCCGATTTTTCATTTTTTCGACTCATTCTGGATGGAATGCGTCAATATTTTCGTAATTAGTACCAATAGCGATAATTGCAAATTCTACCCTAGTGACTTAAATTTCGGATTTGCTGGATAGTATTTCAGATATAGGGATGGTACACAAATTATGTCACGCTAAATTTCAACTTGTTCGACCCCCCCCCCCCCCCTTTGTCACACTTTATGTATGAGTCCTCCGAAAATTTTGTAAGGCTTGTCACGCTTGGTTCGACCCCTTCCCCCCCCCCCCCTTGAGCGTGACGTAATTTGTGCATGATCCCATACTTCGGAATAAATTGTCGGTTTTAAATTGCCTATTGCTATACTTGCTTTGTATTGACTCTAGGGAGGTTTTGATGTTCTTTGGATAAACTGTTTTAGACTAGATTTGTATCAATCTTAGAATGGCTTTCGATTTCCTCTTTTTGACATTAAATCGGCTTTCAGCTGGTTACTGGAAATTCAGTAACCAACTGAAAGCCAACTTCATGTAAAAAGGGCAAATCGAAAACTATTTGATTAATAAGTTTTGAATTTTCTTTGGATCGGCTTAGCTGGCTTCAAATATGCATAAATAGGTTTTAGATTGAAGAAGCACATTCGTTTGACACGCAATGCGTAATCGAGTAATATCAGGAGCTCGGTTAGACGTGATTATATTGTGGACCGCTTCACCATTATCACCACCTTATCCCATTAGCAAAATATCCTTTCCACGACGACTGTGGAGATACAGAGGTTTACTCGGCCTCAAGTAAAAATGGTTGTCTATTACTTTGAACTCTCGATTTGTGCACTTCGAGAATGGCTAATCCCAAGCCACATTCATTAAATCCTTGTGCATCTTAAAAAAAACCACTGTAAGTCCAGGTAAAATAAATGTGAGCAAGTTCAGTCATGTTCACGCGAGGAAGCGAAAAAGCATACTCCTTTCGTGCGAAAAACCGTAGATTTCGTATAATTGATACGAAATTTCAGATTCCTGCAGATATTCCATAAAATTTCTTTGGCCACCATTTCATTTTCAGTCACTTCACCACAAAAAAGTGGTATTAAATGTCAGGTAATAAGGAACTTCTCTAAAAAATCATACATATCGTATGAAAAATTTAAAAATGCAATATGATGTTTTTTGAGGTTTTCAATATTCTAATACGGTCAGAGTTATACCACAAACATAAACGCTCATTTTTCAAAACCGGTTGCACTAAACCGATTCAGTTTTTTCACATCAAACTCTTATCACAGTATTGTTTCAAAAAGCAAGTAACCGAATAGCTTAGCTTAGCTTAGCTTAAACTGACTACACATATCAATGGTTGCTATTCCGTGATTGACCGAAGTCAGAGAAAATGCACAAAGAATCAACTAGAAGTTCGGCTGGGAATGGCCATAATCTTCTAAAGTGTGCATAATTCAGTGCCTCTATTTATACAGGGTCAATAACGGCGCCGGCCACGTCCTTGCAGTCAGGTGTGATTGGGGGAAGGAATGTTAGTGTGTAACCTTTGCTATTTGGAGACCGTGTTTGCCTCTGCATCTCCACAAAAGTTACTGGGAGGGATGTTTGTTAATGGGGATGATCGTTGGGTCACAGGATTCACTTTGATAAGCGATTAGACCATGATAAATAATTATTTGTGGGATATAAACATGGTTATATGTAAATATAATATATTCATTTGATATGAACAATTTCTATGTAGAGGAATATTATGCCGACACTTGAGGTGACGAATAATTCAAAGTTTGTTGAACAAATACCTAAATGTAACATTCCTAACACTCTTATTCTTATGCCGACACTTACAGTGGCGAACCATTCAAAGTTCGTTGAATAAAGTGAGCCTTTCGCAAGTCTACACTTGTAGTGTCGAAGCATTCAAAGATTTTTTAATTACAAAAATAAAGGTAAAAAGAAAGGGATGTTTTGAATAATAAAATGTTAAACATAAATAATTCATGAATCATAGTTTATGTCGACACTTGACTGAGCAGCCACAATCCACTTTCAGCTTCACTCGTTTACTCGGCTATATAAAGGCACTCAGAGAACCGAGTGGAAAAAAAAACAGATGACTTCTCGGGCTTTCTTGACGCACTGCCCAGGAGCAAGCGTCAAGGTCGAAAGATCAAACAGAACTCTGTTTCAAAAAGCGAGTAACCGAATATGATAAAAATATGTAGTCTGAGATATTTACGTGGGTAATGGCTACGCGTCCAAATAATTTCGGAATATCTCTGGCTGACCAATGATAAGAAACGACACAAGTTCTAAAAAGAGAAGTTTTTTGTGAACTTGTAAAAAAAAGGCGCAAACATATCGAAAAACAAAAAAAAAATCATGATTTAAATATTTTCTTTTTAACAATAATGCTGCTAGTAGAGGGGTTGATATCGGTTCAAATTATTAATTTTTACTTTGTCTGTAATCGATTTCTGATTAACGCTAGAACAGCGCCACAATGAACATCACTTTGAATAAGAAATCTCTCGAACAAACGGAGGTAAGCACGGTCACGGCGATTGTTCCGCAATTAAATTTAGCAGCAAAACCGGAAAAAATGGCTAAATCCCGCCCGGTGTGGTGGCACCCAAGTTAAGATGATTTTTGGATACTTTCATAGTCGAGCATTTTCGAAGCCGAATTCAATGTCAATGTCAAATCCATTTCGATTGAAATCTTCATCACCACTAATTTAGCTGCTGATGCTCGCTGTTCAACAGGATGATGAAAGTCTCTCGATCAGTAGATGATGAGTTCAACTCAATACTGAAGACATTCGTAGTAGCGATGCATGACGTTGTTCGATTGGGCAAACAGAAGTCATTGGACAATATTTGTTTAATCTCGGTCGACTGAAGCTTTACCATTCAGTGGGATGATGGCAATTTCTTGTATATGATCAAGTAATTTGAATAACAAATTCTTTGTTTGGAAATGGATTTCGATCCGCAGCCTGTGTGTGCATAACTCTGTCGCCAGGCTGTTATCGAACAGTCAGTCAACGGGGCATTAGCTTAACGTGCTGACCAGATTCGGAAACGGGTTTCGGCTGCCCCCGGCACGTGCTCCATTAACCGAGTCATTAATTAATTTGTTGCATAATCGCAGCCCTGGGGTCATCTACCACTGCAGTGCACTGTGCAGGAGTACGGGTCAAACGAGGGCTGCATTAACCCTCACTCTTTAACTTTCCTCTTCATCTTGAGAAGCTGTTCCATTGCTACTGTTTGGGGGTCCGGTCGATCCTCCCCTCAAATTATCATGCATGCATTTTGGCTGAACGCAAACTTGACCTCGATACGCTCGAAAGATGGACCCTATCATTAGTGTGTTTTTCTACCAATCAACCGAAAGCGAGTTTGAAGAGATTGAACCACGAGATCCCGTCCTAGCCACCGTCATACGTGAGATTGAAAGTAAAACATAAGGGTATGCGACAGTTCGAATGATTTCGTCAAATACCGTTCGGTACAGAATATCGAGGAAATCCACGGAATTCAATGAGGCAATTATTTTGTTTTCCGATTTTAATTCGTGTTGTGAATTGGGAAACAATCGCAGAATTTTTCAGTGAACGATGATAGAAACATTTCAAAAATGAGATAAGTTTTATAGTAACAATACAATATTTTCCATCAAGTCAACCATAGAACTATAGTTGAATTTATGTAACTTTCATTTGTTGTTTTTCAATAAATTGTTCTCACAAAATGATGTTTTTTTGTTTTCCATTGTGTTTTCATGAAGTTTTACTTTAGTTCAGTAGATACTATGCCATTTTATTTTTGCTAAACCACCAACTCAATGCAAAATTCTTGTAGGAATTCAGAAGACTATCAAAGATGAGCAAACCTTGAAAGTAACATTCCCAATTTGCTCACATATGTATATACCAAAAAAAAAAATCAGCGGTTCCAAATTTAAAATTGTTTGAAAATCCAATCTCCCATATTTTTCTTACCATGCTTACCATTAAAATAGTATTCTGTGAAATTTTCAGCTTTTTCGGTAATGTACAATATAGGTATATATGGAAATTTGAGAAATTTCAAAAAAAAATGGTCCGAACACGTTAGTACGGTAATGTGAGTACGAATTTCTCATCACATAGTGAAAACTCATTCTTTAAACCCCAATGAAGGATCTTGTTGTTTAAATATTCGTTTTGGAGCAAATTTTGTTCGAGAGTTTGCAGAATGTTGAATCACTATAATCCACAACAATTGAGGGCTCTCACGGGACTACCAAAACATGAATTGAAATAAAAGTTCAAAACGGACTTTATCCGAGGTGTTTGAAAATCACAGACGTGCATATAGGGAAGTACACTCCAACCTCTTTTTACGACCATTTTTTACGGACGGTTCTTTTTCCGACCACTTTTTTACGACCGAAATTCAGATTAGCGACCGTTTTTATAAATGATCATTATCTTAAAAAGTATTCAAAATAGAGGATCATGATGTTCAGTAATTCAAGGGCTAACATATGGTGGTCATTCAATTGCGGAATTCTGCCACTAGGCAGCGCTAGTGAGCAAAGAACTTTTGTTTTGCGGATAGCTCAGGATCCTGACCACTTAGAGAGATGGCGTCTTCGACTAAGTTGTTCAGTAGCTCAAGGACTATCATTATAAACGTTATGAAGTTCAAAATTTTGCCACCAGGCGGCGCTAGTGTGCATGAAACTTCTGTTTTGCGGATATCTCAGGATCCTGGCTACTTAGAAAGATGGCGTCTTCGGCAAAGTTATTCAGTAGCTCAAGGACTAACATTATTCTAGCAAAGAGATTCGAGATTTTGCCACCAGGCGGCGCTAGTGAGCGTAGAACTTTTGTTTTCCCGATAGCTTAGGATCCTGACCACTTAGAGAGATGGCGTCTTCAACAAAGTTGTTCAATAGCTCAAGCGCTATCATAATAAACGCTATGACATTCGAAATTTTGACTATCATTATAAATGCTATGAGATTCAAAATTTTGCCACCAGGCGGTGCTAGTGAGCATGAAACTTTTGTTTTGCGATTATCTTAGGATCCTGTTCACTTAGAAAGATGGCGCCTTCGGCAAAGTTGTTCAGTAGATCAAGCGCTATCATTATGAAAGTTATGAGATTCGAAATTTTGCCACCAGGCAGCACTACCCAACTAACATTCACTCATTTAAGAAACATCATTATGGCAGTTTTATTCAGCATCATGTTTAATAACATTTTAATAATTTTCATGGCCAACCTTTGTTCAGGCGTTGTTCACACAAATTTGGAGAAACTTTAAAGCATGTCGTCGAATTCCAACTTTATTTTTCAGCTTTTAAACGTTTTACAAGCATTTAGTTCAGCTTTTATACGACTGGTCCAAAAATAATTAAAAACAAATAAAAAACAAAACAATATTTTTCAGGCGCTTCAATTAAAATGTAGTGTTTACAATTATCATGATATGAAACCATATTTAAAAATCGCCTAGATACTGGATTCGAACTCGAGACCTTCCAATCGTCAGCGGTATACCTTGCCATCTGCGCCATCCTAGAATTGATGAATGAATCGTCCAGTGCAAAATATAAACCTCTCATAGCTGAATATTGATCTTGTTTGAGCTTTTATTCGACATCGTCTAATCAACACATGGTACGCTAATCAACAACTGAACAAGCATATTATTCAGCTGCTGTTTAGTGCTGATCCAAGCTGAGTTCAGTCGGCTATTTTGAGCGCACAGTGAGAAAATTTATGTCAATGATGGTCAAAAATAATGTTTATTTACACAAAGTGAAATCAGTCTGAAATGATTAAGGTGAATATGCATCGAAGCCAAACCTCAAATTTTCAAGAGCACAAATCTAGAGAACCAGACTGCGCAGCGGTTCGAGCTGAAAACCTAATCGATTGGTCACACGCTGGTTATGACCAATCGATTAGGTTTTCAGCTTGAACGGATGTTTAGTACTCTAGATTTATGTTCTTGAAAATTTGAGGTTTGGCTTCGATGCATCTTTACCTTAATCTAATTACATAATAATTTTTAGTTTGTTCAAAACTTCAATTTTAATAATTCATTAACTTAAATTAAAATTCATTTATTTTATAAATTATATTTGTATTTATTAATTATATTATTGATTTGTATTTTTCATTTCTGTCAAAAAAATGTCCACTTTTCTTGTACGGAACAACATCTAGAGCAGGCGAAAAAAGCTTAGCAATAGCTAATTATAATATGGATAGCAGAAAGTGATAATAACCTGAGAGATATAATATGTGAAAGATCTGGAAACGATATCTAAAATTAACTACATACAAAAATCAAACAAAATTTTGATGTTGTCTTCAGATCTTTTAAGTCAATCAAGTCAATATCACGCTTTGTTTGTCAGTACTTCGCTCCTACTAGGAATACTTAGCTCAAATGTTTGTTTTTTAAAATAATCCTACATTTCTGGAGGCGTTTGTTAATCGTCATTTTGGCCTCTATTGGATCAACTGTTCTTATAATATACCGAAGCTGAATTAGGATTTTATAAGATACTTATTCAGCTCTTATTCATGCTTATGTTAAACATGTGGAAATAGCTGAAGTGCGATGCAAGTAAAACGTTAGTTCGTCTACTGAATATCCTTTTATGCATATACATATGTTTAGTGGAATATTGGCTTTTTAATTGGGGGAAACATGTCTTGTTCAGCTCATTAGTAAAACACTAGTCGAATGAGAATCTTTGGAAACGTTTAATAAGTGGCGATTCAACTTTTGTTCATTCTAATGCATAACGTTGAACATTGACCTAAGTTTGTGTTAAAAAAGCACCTTCTCAGCTCTTTATAGAGCAAAATTTTTATTCAGCTGTCATTACCATTATTGAACAATAATTAAACATGCATGCTTGTTTGTGGCTCTGAATTGTTAGTTGGGTAGTGAGCATAGAATTTTTGTTTTCCGGATAGCTCAGGATCCTGGCCACTTAGAAATATGGCGTCTTCGGAAAAGTTGTTCAGTAGCTCAGGGACTATCATTATTCTAGCCAAGAGATTCGAGATTTTGTCACCAGGCAGCGCTAGTGAGCATAGAATTTTTGTTTTCCCGATAGCTCAGGATCCTGACCACTTAGAGAGATGGCCTCTTCGACAACGTTGTTCAGTAGTTCAAGCGCTATCATTATAAAAGCTATGAGATTCAAAATTCTGCCACCAGGCGGGGCTAGTGAGCATAGAACTTTTGTTTGTCCTTTCCTGACCACTTAGAGAGATGGCGTCTTCGGCAAAGTTGTTCTGTAGCTCAAGGGCTATCATTATAAAAGCAATGAGATTTCAAATTTTGCCACCAGACGGCGCTAGTGAGCATGAAGCTTTTGTTTTGCGGATATCTCAGGATCCTGGCCACTTAGAAAGATGACGCATTCGGCAAAGTTGTTCAGTAGATCAAGCGCTATCATTATGAAAGTTATGAGATTCGAAATTTTGTCTCCAGTCGGCGCTAGTGAGCATAGAATTTTTGTTTTGCGGATAGCTCAGGATCCTGGCCACTTAGAAAGATGGCGTCTTCGGAAAAGTTGTTCAGTAGCTCAAGGACTATCATTATTCTAGCCAAGAGATTCGAGATTTTGCCACCAGGCAGCGCTAGTGAGCATAGAATTTTTGTTTTCCCGATAGCTCAGGATCCTGACCACTTAGAGAGATGGCCTCTTCGACAACGTTGTTCAGTAGCTCAAGCGCTATAAGCTATGGGGTTCAAAATTTTGCCACCAGATGCCGCTAGTGAGCATGAAACTTTTGTTTTGCGGATATCTCAGGATCCTGGCCATATATCATACATAGTTTTATTTCGTTTCCAAAAATTCCGTGATTTTTTTGGTTTAGTATCGATTTTTACGTAATATTCTCGTAAATATTTAGTTTTGTTTCGTCATTAAAAATGTTCAAAATTTCATAGATATCGTTCCGTTTCTTATTAACAAGAAAAATTTCACAACGCATACCCTTAGCAAAAGAAGGCACGAAGAAGTGGGTCTCACGCAATGTTCGAATGACAACAAGATTGGCCAACCCCAACCCCAGAAAAATAAAAATCCGGGGAGCTGGAGGGTGTGATGCGTTCCGAGATGTAACCCACTGGAAACGACAGGTGCAAATTTTCGCGTTATGTGGGGAATCACACTGTGGATGCACGATTGGCACCGAAAATGTGACACTCGTCAGCAACACGACCGGGATCGTGTTTCGGTAATTAACGGGTTTGGACGTTTTGATGACAGAGCCGATTATTCCCGGGGCGGTGTCATAACACTCTGGTTGGTAGCTGTGGACGCATGGCGTTGAATAATGCATTGCTCCACCTGTTTGTCGTTTGGGCAGAAGTGATAAAACGACAAGTGGAGCTGTTTGCTACATATTTGCGGTAGTTATGATCGCCCACGGACGGCTGTTTGAGAATCTATAAATCTTATCTTTCTTCGTGAGGTAATTGCTTGCTAACTAGGACTTTCTAGAATGGAGGTATTCTGTTTGTTTTTTCATAATGTGCACTTTTTAACAATGTAGTCTACAATCCAACATTACATTATATAATTCGCCTATAAACTGCATATCTAGTCCGAATTTTAGCTTCCTTTTTTATGCATTGCTGAAAATGTTGAACAATATCACACTTACTGAATTTCTTTTTGAGTAACACCATACCTATCCATTTTCATTTAGGATTTTTGACAGGTTTTGCCATGAGCTTGTCCAACCCCTTAATGACATCTTGAAATATTCCTTTAAGAAATGACTTCGAATATTACCTGTTGAATTACTTCTACATCATATTCCATATCCACTGGATTTTAAAATAAGAAAATACAAAAATCATGAAAACAAATTTTTGATAACCTTTTTATTAGCACCAATAACTCAAGAAATTGAAGCTCACTAAAACGACTTGTTCACACATTTGCATCTCAATTTGTTCAATTTTACATGTTGTGTCCATAAACTACAAATTTTTAGATCCCGTATATTCTCTAAATCATTGTGGTTGTAAGAAAAAAAAAACAAAACAAAGTGCATTGCAATTCAGACATAACTGTTCATGGAGGCCTAGGTCAAACTCAATTAAGTTTCTACCATCAAACCCTACAAAAACGGTTTAACTTCATGACCATCCTCAATGGTGCATTATAGGCACCAAACATGTGCAAGCAAACACAATCATCTCCAAACATATGATGGCTTCGTAACACACCCTTGACGGAGTGTCCGACCACCATCAACGAATGCACCGTCGCGTCGTCGTTTTCATCGTCCTGATCATCGTCATCGACTACGACAACCGCTCATTACGGAGCGCATCAGTTGTACCTATCGACGTAGAGGTACTGTGTAATTATTGCGTACCTCTCCCATTCAATGGCTAATTTCACTTTCCAGACCCACGGCCCATCAGCGTCTTCATCTTGTCTCTTGAGTGACGAAAACGAGATGGTGTGGTGCGGAAGAGCCACTTATATGGTTTGGTTGGCTGGGTGAGATATTGCTCAAAATTCAATTTGCATACATTTTCAGACGACGGAATCAAGTCAGTAGAACAGGATGCACTTCAAAACCGACGACGCGATGACCATGGGCGTAGCCAGACGGAGTAGGAGGGGGGCTCCAGATGACTCTTTCTGAAACCTGCCATGGACAGATAACTCAATGAATTTCTTCGTGGATATAACAAAAATTCATAATCCTAAATTGCCTCTGAAAAATCTTGATAAAAAGCAAAAGTTAATAAAAAAAAATGTGAGAACTCTTCCAATTAAATAATTTGTAGATTTTAGAGAACTTCTACTAATTTTCGTTCCATAATTCTTACAGAATTACCCTAAAATAAACTAAAATCATTCCACAAGAAACTAAAAAAGTTGTCGAACAATTCTTACAGGATGATTCCTACAGAGCAGGCCTGCCCAACCTTTTTGAACCGCGGGCCAATTTTCAGAAATAATTTTATGTCGCGGGCCACATTTTTAAACGCACAAATATTCCCATGAAGTCTGACAATAGTCAGTAAATGAAGTTCATAAAACATAACAAAAATCAGTGAATGGAGTAAATTTCAGTTGAAGAAATCGAAGAAAAAAAAAACAATTGCTGCTATGCATTCTGCTGACCATTGTGAGAGTCCCTTTCAAAATTATATAATAATCTAGTCTAGAATATTTTGAAGAATCTACTCCAGAAAGTTTGGAGCCTGTAAGTATAATATCCAGGATTTTTTTTAATCGTACACCGAATTCTGCCAGAATCAGACCTAATATTATTAGCATATTCCCACTTATGCTAAAATTTTGATCAAGCTTTTACGAAAATCTTGGTCAGAATGTCCAATATTTTACAAGAATCGTGCCTAGGATTCCTTCAGAATCTCACTCAATTATCATTTTGAAATGTCACCTAGAAATATTAAAAAATACTAAAAAGTATTCAAAAACAAACTGCTCATAATTTTTTTATAAATTCGTTTAGTGTTCTGGCGAAACGTTACATAGCGTAATGTTGTAATCTTGCCCATGTTTCTAGAAAATTATGTATTGAATTCGTTGAAAATCCTGGCTATGAAATCCTGGTAAAAATTTTGTCAGAATCTTGCCAATGTTATCCGTAAAAGTCGTGTCCAGAGTTCCTAAAAAAATCCAGTTCAATATTTTGTAAAAAGCCTCTCTTTCTTATAATTCTGTCTAGGATGAATGTTGAATGAATGAATGTCGTTGGAAGTCATAGTAGAAACATTGTTGAAACACCCAGAATTTGAAATTTAAAATTTGAATCATTCATAAAATTAAATATCTAAGAAGGTTCATATTCAACGGGCAAAATATGAGAAGAATCTTCAAACCCTATACAAATACAATGGTATTTAAGGATAAGTGAAGTATAACTTATTTTTTCATACATATTTAAATCAAAGCGACGTATCACATATTGATATGTACCTCTTAAAATGGTCTCTGTTGGTGTTGTTTGGTGGACATAATTTTCATCATATTTTATGCGGAAAGTTCCCAATGGAAGATCTGCAAGTTCATTTTTTACAGATTTTCAAAATAACTCATTATTTCCTTTAAGAAAAAAAATCTAAATTTGAAAATAATGCAATTCATGTAAATTTTCAAGTATTTAGTCCGCGGGCCGTACAAAAGGAGGTTGCGGGCCGGATGTGGCCCGCGGGCCGTACGTTGGGCAGACCTGCTATAGAGTGACTCTCGCAGAAACCAGGCAGGCATCGGCAGAGTATTGTTTTTAGGCAGTAGAATGAGTTTTTCAGCTTGTTAGCACTTGTTGAATTTTAAGGCTACCGTAACACTTCCTCTTCTTGTGCTTTTTTCCTGACGTTATGTCCTTACTGGAATAGAGCCTGCTTCTCAGCTTAAAATGTTATAAAAGCAGGTAATTACAAAGGAATTTTCTTTCATAATGCTTATTTGTTACCACAATGATTCTTCGGCATATCTTCAAGTTCAGGAATAGCATTCATTCTTCCATTTATTTGGTCTAAAACCATTGATTGAAATAAACACTCAATTGAACAGTTAAGATACGATAAGAATGAAAGAATCTGATTGTTTTTTTCAACGTAGGCCTCATAATTCAACATAATGAGAGCTAAGATGATAAATAATTAATTCAACTGCTTAAGGCGAAGTAGGCCGACATTGGGCGACAGTTTAAACAATATTTCATGGCTCAAAAAATCAAGATTTTTTTTAAGTTGAAAAACTTAAGATTTCCTCTATTAATAAATGCACTTTAGGCAATATTTTACATCAAAACTTCAGATATCACCACAAGACTTACTAATGTCCCAACGCGCAATCTACAAGCTTCATTCAATGAACAACTATGCACATGGTAAATGGTAATGATTATTTTAATCAATGGTTTAAGAATCAGTCGAAACCGAATCTATGACAAAAGGTCGAATGGACAAAAACACGACTGGACAAAAGGTCGAATGGCAAAAAAGGTCGAATGGACACACTGGGGGACGGACCTGGTGTAGTGGTTAGAACACACGCCTCTCACGCCGAGGACCTGGGATCGAATCCCATGCCCGAGATAGTCACTAAAAATTTCAGTGGCGACTTCCTTCGGAAGGGAAGCAAAGCCGTTGGTCCCGAGATGAACTAGCCCAGGGCTAAAAATCTCGTTAATAAAGATAGAAAAAAAAAATCGAATGGACACAAATTTCGGAAGAACAAAAGGCGATACTCTGTAGATAAAAAAGCAAGTTGTCACTAAACCAAGCACAAGCGTTACAGCTAAAATACACACGCATATTTTCAGAAAGACCGTGCTAAAATAGGTTCAATTTCAGCTAGTCAACGATTTTTTCGGAGTGAAATTTTGTTAGACTAATCAGGTTGTAGTGTATCCAGAGTTACTGTGTGCGTGCTAAATCCTTATGTGCAAGAGCCACATTCGTTTCATGTTCACCCGTCCACTGTACATTTTGAGACCTATGTTCCTCGTTTTTCTTCAGATATTTCTCAATGCGTCTCATGCGCTCCGTTGCAAACAGCACAATAATTGAAGTGAAGACAAAATTTCAAAACGAGACTCGAAATTGTAACTCCCGGATCGCGCGTCTTCGACCGTATCATGTAGACCATCTAGACACCTGCAGAATGAGGTAATAGTAGTTTACGGATAAAGTTGCAGAATGATGATTTTTACAGCACGAGTCGTAAATTTATCCTACGAGGCTTGCCGAGTAGGATAATAATGACCAGTGCTGTAAAAATCGAGTTCCACCACGAGTTACGTAGAACATTTTTTGCAATTTCGTAGAAGATCACTTGAGGGTATCAAAAATTATATCGGAATGCATTCACCATCATTTCACAATTTCTGAAAAAATGTTGCGTAACGATTCATTACGCAACTCAAAACAGTTGCGTAATGAGAAAGTGTTGCGTAACGAATCATTACAGCATTGGTTTCAGTTGTAGGCCGTTTCATGACATATTGGCGTGATGAAAAACAGCCTATTACGATGAGAAATAGCAAAAAGAATCTTTCATAGCGCGCGCTTTCAGAATTATCGTGAACTTCCGGCTAGTGCAGCACACTACGATTCTGATGCGTTGAAAGGCGGTTCGGTTGGAGACTCATAGTTCATTTATGTTCTCCTGAGAATTATGTAACTCTAAGTGCATCGAGGTGCATGCCACTCGATGTGCTGTGTGTTGGGATGCCGAGTGCCGGAATGCAGTGACTGCGGCTGTCATTCAGATTATATTGGAATTACAGCACCTATGCCGTGCCGAGCATGGCTCGACTGCAGAGCAGAGGGTCCGCTCTGCCGAGGCTGATTTCCTGTCACAATGTTGTATGTAATGTAACGGCTAGGAGAAGCAATTTACCTATACTATTTCTGCTGCATGTGTTAAAGTGCTATATGCTATATTCTCGAAGTAATACCATCAAGTGGTTCCGAAGAGAAATGAGTCTGAATCCAAGAGTAATGTGTTTTCGCGACATAATACCCGCATTCCAAAATGATCAATTAATTAGAAAAGCTCTCATGCTTGAGTAGCTAAGAAGCAGACCCTACCCTAGTTGGGACGTATTTCCAGCAAAGGAGGATTATTAGTCCCTGATGCTAATTGAAATCAATCGAAACCAACAGTCAGATAGAACTCTAATGCATAGGCCTAAAATCATCAAAACTTCAAAAGAAAGATAAAA